>NC_090727.1:141451143-141468643 GCF_036898095.1 Palaemon carinicauda | reverse complement strand
TAGTATCCTGCTTTTCCAACTAGGGTTGTAGCTTAGCTAGTAATAATAATAATAATAATAATAATAATAAAGATATTGATGATGATGATGATGATAATGAGGAATTTGCCCTTTTACTAAAGACGGGTTTGCGCCTATTCTAATTGAGTAGTTTCGAAAGTCGTGATGGGATTCCCTAGCAAAATTTTAATTGTCTCGATATAATTCAGCAAATATTTTTGAAGTCTAGTTCTTTTTAATGTAAATAACAAATTTATTGATAGTTCTTATAATGTTTTTATATTACGACCAATTTATTTTTTAACCTATTTACTATTCTATAATTCTAAAATCCTAAGTGATTGCATTTAGCACAAAATAGTCCCCCTTTTTTCCTTTGAATTTACCCAAATTTTAACGTAGTTTGGAGAGCAGGGTTGCAACACAATATCTATCTCCCTTCAAATCTTTCGAAAATTAAAAAATAAAATACATTGATCGTATCCTAAGAGAAGATATAAGTCGACATAGATATGAGTCAATTCAACTTGCTTATGAGTCGACACTGACGAAGAGATTTCTGTACCCTATTGTTAATGGATTTTGTTATTTGATTGGCCAGTTCAAGATATTATATGATTATTTAGGCCTTTTCAGAAGATGGCACCACATGATATCGTTTCCTGCTTATTTTTTAATCAACGAAATTTTACCTCAAATTATCTATGTTGGTGATAAAATCTTAGGCATCAATGTTGATGCTCATGGAATATTTTCTTAATGAACATAGCAAAATCACTGTTATAGCAGAAAAGAAAACATTTTTGCCTGGATGCAATATGTTTATTAAAGTGGAGAAATGTAACCTTGTGACACCGTCTAATGGCATCAAAGTGTCAAATACCCTTAAGACATGGCCTTGTGGCACCAAAGTGTCGAATGCCCCTTTCAGGGCAGCTTGGCAAATCCTCTCATCCTTGAATGTCAGGAGGATCCAAGATTTTATCCTTTGGAAGATCTTAGGCGGATGTTGATTTTAATCGAATTGTTCACTTGATTTTATTTCAGAAGCTTTCTGACTTCATAAACATAGAAACAAGTTTTGATTACGGCGCTTCTCATGACAAGGAATGTATTTATGCTTACATGTACAGTATGTCTCGGCGGTGCGCATGCAGTTGCATTGTAGTTTTCATTATGATTATTATTGGAAAATACAATTTTTTTTTATTCAGTTTTTACAATAACCACCTGTAGCAGGTCAGCACTTCATCACATTAACAATTTTAGTTATAATTCTTTTTTTTTCTTTTTTTTTATTTCACTATTTGGCAGACATAGCTGTCGCCAGAATTATTAAAAGTTTAATGTCAAGAGGTTGACACCTCATTGCTAAGATTCGTTATCAGATTTATATGGCACTTGTACTGGGTCATAATGGAGTCTAAAAACAGGAGAGAGAGAGAGAGAGAGAGAGAGAGAGAGAGAGAGAGAGAGAGAGAGAGAGAGAGGCCATTTTTTTTCTGTTAAGTGTGTTTACGAACTATACCTGTGACCGTTGGTTAGCAATGCAGTCAGCACATGCGATATATATTTTGAACATGTACAATATATATATATATATATATATATATATATATATATATTATATATATGTATATATATATTATATATATATATACTCGTGTATATATATATATATATTATATATATATATATATGTATATATATATATATATATATATATATATATATGCATATATATATATATATATATATATATATTTATAGAATATATATATATATATATATATATATATATATATATATATATATACTCGTAAATATATATATATATATATATATATATATATATATATATACTCGTAAATATATATATATATATATATATATATATATATATATATATATATAGGCCATTATCAATAAGCTTTTATCGCGTTTCACGCTAGCCTTGATTATCAATTATCCCTCCCTCTGCCTGGCTGCCCCTTTATCTTTCATGGCGGCCGTGATTTGGGGGGGGAGGTGGAGAGCAAAATCTCTCCAATCATTCGTAAAACAAACAACGTAATTCCCTTGACCCCAGGGCGATATATGGCGACATAATTACACAGAATCGAGGTCGATGTGCCAAAGCAACTAACCAATGAACGGTGGTGTTGAGCTCGTTTAGTTATAATATCATCGGAGCTTTTTGAATTATCGGTGTTTGGTCTGGATTATTCATGGACACGCCTTTCGCTGCATTAGGTGCGTTTGGTGACCAGCCAACTACGACGGTCTTCCTAAATTAAACTCGAAATGCTCGCTTTTCCCCCCAGCCATTTCGAATTTATCACTTTCTGATTTTTGAAAATCGGCATTGTTATAATTTCATAATATTTTGAGTGTGAGTTAGTTTCTATCGTTAGTTACAATGCTATCATAACTACACCTTTGCTATAATCCTGATGGGTATATTAATGGTACGCTGAAATCACGTACATTTTGGTACAAACTTGATTACCTCATAAATTTCAGACCAGTGCATTTATTATCTTCACTTTATATATGACTGGGGTGAAGGACCTTCCATTTCCCCATTTAATATGCTAAAAGGCATTCGTTTCTCTCAGTCAAGTAATGTCTAAATGAGTTGAAAGTTCTTGCATTAATTTCCTTTTAGCAGTATCTAGCCAACTTGAAAAATCTTCCGTTTCTGCCTTCGAGTAATGGCTGAATCATTTACTCTCAGGTCTTTCCTTCAAATACTATCTGAATGAGTTGGAAGGTCTTGAATTTCTTTCTTTCAGGTAATATCTAAATAAGTCATGGAACGTTCCCTCTCTCTCACATCAAGTAATATCTGAATCGCTCCCTCTCCTTTTTTTCTTTCAAGTTTTATCTAAATAATTTTAAGGGCCTTCCATTTATCCCTTCAAGTAATATCGAAATAACTTCTAGTTCTTGCTTTGCATCAAGTAATATCTAAATTAACTCAAGGACCTGCCACTTCTTTCTTAGAGTAATTTGAGAACATCTCTCTCATTCATTCCTTCCCCACAAGTAATATCTCCATAATTGTAGCCCTGTCTATCCAAGGTCTTCTCATGTCCTTCCTCTCAAGATACTGCTACTGAACAGAGGCCCGATAATTCATAATTGGATCCACCTCGTCCTGTTATTCCTGGGAAGCTTTGTCCATGGATGACATACTGTGTTATGCGTCTCTGACCTTTCCTTAAGCCCCAGGAGGGACTTGCATCAATACGCTATCCCATCGAGGCCCTCAACAAATTACCGGACGTGACTCTGCATAAGCGATTGGAAGACATTCCTTTCGAAAATGCGCTCGATTGCACGGTGGAGGGGGTCGGTGGGTGGGCCCTGAGGGTTGATGTTGCCTTCGATTTTATCATACCTGGCGTTCGTGCTTTTGATAACAGTGATCATACCTGGTCTTCGAGATTTCTCTAGTATTGGTTATACTGTATGTGGCCTGGTGATTGCCAGACTGGGGTTCGAGTCCCGCTCAAACTCATTAGTCCATTTGATCGCTGCAATCTTAATATCCTTGTGAGCTAAGAATTGGGGGGGGGGGGCATAGGTCTATTTGCTGAGTCATCAGCAACCATTGCCTGGCCTTCCTTGGTCCTAGCTTGGGTGAAGAGGGACTTGGGCTCTCATCAAATGTAATATGGCCAGTCTCTAGGGCATTGTCTTGCTTGATAGAGCAATGTCGCTGTTCCTTGCCTCTGCCATTCATGAGCAGCCTTTAAACCTTTAAACCTGTGGTTCGTAATTCTGTCAACACTAGTCATGTGTGTCATTGGTATGTTCTCTTAGTCTGAATATGCTGAGTGTTGGTGTTCTAATAATGCTGGTCGTATGTGATGTTTACTTTTTTTTAGAATATTTCATATACTGATATCTTCCCTTCAAGTACTGCTGGTCATACTTTCTATAATGCTGGTCATTGTTGGTTATATATGGTATTCATGTATTAACTTTTTTTTACACTGGTGATGCATGGCATTAAAGTTTCCAACCACGCTAATCATATCTGATAATCTTGCTCTCTGTAACGCCGGTAAAACCTGTTGATATTTCTATCTCTAACGTTGTATTATTTAGAAGTCTTTTAATAAGTATAAGAACTCATGATGTACAAATTTTCTGTCCCTACGTCGTCCTCTAGCGAAAAAATTTCCGTATATTTGAGAAAAACGAAAAAACGGGGAGAACTTGGGATATATCGTTACTAGTACGAAATTTCCAGTGTTAGTTCAGTTAACTGAAATAAATCAAAGTATTAATCATTTGGCACAAATGTATTGGTTTTATATTTTTTTTAACTGGAAAAACTTAGGAAGTTGAAGTCTTTGCCAACAAATTCGAATGTCAATTTATGGACTTCATAATACTCGATTGGCAGTTAAGCCTGCTTTGCTTTGCTTGTTTGTATTTGCTAATTATATTATATATAATGGATTTAATGTTATTAATATAGTTGGTTTGCCGTTTTATTCAAGCAATACACTGGTTGATATTGCTGTGGATTCATAAACCTGTATTAACCGAAGTATTATTATTATTATTATTATTATTATTATTATTATTATTATTATTATTATTATCCAAGCTACAACCCTAGTTGGAAAAGCAAGATGCTATAAGCCCAAGGGCTCCAACAGGGAAATAAATAAATGATGAGAATAAATTAACAATATATCATTCTAAAAACAGTAACAGCATCAAAACAGATATGTCCTATATAAACTATTAACAATGTCAAAAAGTAGGCTGTAAAATGTGTTTAGGCCTACAGCTTATGCTGCAGAGGACTGGCACCCTCTTCTGGTAGACGAAATAGATTGATAATTCAGAGATGCTGTGAGAAAATTGGTATTTTTTTGTTTCTATGTCACTTTCGTTTATATTTTTATTCTTTACTTATCTTATCACCTTTACAGTTCCTTCAGAAAATGATTACTCAATTCTTTAACTGAGTGTATTATCAAAACTGCAAATCTTTTTTTATTCGTTTTTTAGCCTTACCACGCCAATGGCCTTGATATAAGTCCTCTTTAGTAGTTTAGAAAAGTATCTGTGGTGCTGGGAAAATGTGAATCTATTTAAAAATAAAAACTCTATAATGAAATGCACTGCCCTATGTACTATTTATAGATTACTTCCACTTTCTTGACAACAGATCCAATTTTGCACATTAATATCTATAATAATTTTCGTGGTACCGCTGATGTATCATTCATATATATATATATATATATATATATATATATATATATATATATATATATATATATATATATATAGTCTGGCATATTCTTTACATATTCTCCTCTATCCTCATACACCTGACAACACAGGTTACCAAACAATTCTTCATCACCCAAGGGGTTACTGCACTGTAATTGTTCAGTGCCACTTTCCTCTTGGTAAGGGTAGAAGAGACTCTTTAGCTATGGTAAGCAGCTCTTCTAGGAGAAGGACACTCCAAAATCAAACCACTGTTCTCTAGTCTTGGGTAGTGCCATAGCCTCTGTACCATGGCCTTTCACTGTCTTGGGTTAGAGTTCTCTTGCTTGAGGGTACACTCGAGCACACTCTCCTATCTTATATCTCTTCCTCTTGTTTTGTTAAAGTTTTTATAGTTTATATAGGAGATATTTATTGTTGTTACTCTTCTTAGAATATTTTATTTTCCTTTTTTCCTTTCCGCACTGAGCTGTTTTCCCTGTTGGAGCCCCTGGGCTTATAGCATACTGCTTTTCCAACTAGGGTTGTAGCTTAGTAAGTATATATATATATATATATATATATATATATATATATATATATATATATATATATATATATATATATATATATATATATATCATCATTATCATCATCATCAGCCATAACTAGTCCACTGCAGACAAAGGCCTTAGTCATGTCCTTCAACTCTTGTCTTTTTATGGTGTTTCTATGCCTGTCTATATCCACAAATTTTCTTAGCTCGGCAATCCATATAATGTATGTTCATGTAGGCTATAGTGCACGATTATAAATATTACAAATCGATGTAAGCACTGCATTCTTTCACTTTCATACAGGCATGGGTTCAAAGTTAGATACAAAATTGAATTGGCAGTGACCTGATTCTTAGTTATTTAACAACTTTTCCTGCTGCAATATCGTTACGTCCTACTGTTTACAGATAAGAAATTGAAACACAGTCCTATAGAACTGGAAAGAAGCGAATACTATTCTGTTCCAGATCACTAGGCCTAAGAAGTTTGGATTATCTAACTTTTGAGTCGTGTAGTAGTCCAAGAGAGGAAGAGATTGTCTGTCCTATTGCTTAACGTTATTCCTGGAAATATTAGAATATCTATACCTAGACAAGAGAGAAGAGAATATGTTTTGTATGGCGTTACACGAATCCTGTAGAGAAAAGAATATATTTATTATTGAAATACTTTAGTCGGAGAAATATAAGAATATTTTACCTTTCGCTTTACGCTAAACCTTCAGAGAACCGAATGTATTTCCTGTCGTATTACGGTAGTCCAAAAAATAAGATATCTTTCTTGTTGTATTGTGATATAGAAATATGAGTATAATTCCTATTGCAATACGTTAGTTCTAGAAATAGGAGATTATATTTCCTATTGCATTAAACTAATCCAAGAAATATGCGAATATATTTCCTGTTGCATTATGTTACTTAGAAATATGATAATATTTTTCCTATTGCATTGGGCCAATCTTAAGAATGAAAATACCTGTGTTATCGCATTGCAATAGTCCCAGAAATATGAGAATATCTTTCATATTGCATTACCGTAGTCGTTTGAGTGGAATATATTTCTTATTACAGTAAGCAAGTATTGAGAAGATTAGAATATATTTCCTATTACTATACGGGGTATAGTATTAAGGATGACGAAAATATCTATATTTGTGCATGAATATATTTCTTATTGCTTTAGGTTAGTATTTTAGATATTAAAATATATTTCCTATAACTATATGATAGTTCTATTGTCAAGAATGAAGAAAATATGTATTCTTGCACGAATATATGGGTTATTGCATTAAGCTAATGTTGGAAATGTTAGAATATATTTCCTATAACTATATGATAGTTCTAGTGTCAAGAATGAAGAAAACATGTATTCGTGTATTAATATATTATTGCATTAGCAATAATATGTATCCGTGCCTGAATATATTTATTATTGCATTTCTCTATTCTTGGGAATATTAGAATATATTTCTTATTACTGTACAGTAGTTCTAGTGTTAAGAATGACGAAAATATCTCTATTCGTGCATGAATATATTTAATATTGCATTGGGCTAATCTTGGGAACATTAGAATATATTTCTTATTACTGTACAATAGTTCTAGTGTTAAGAATGACGAAGATATCTGTATTCGCGCATTGATATATTTATTATTACATTAGGCTAAACTTGGGATTATTAAATATATTTCCTACAACTGTACAGTATTCTAGTATTAAGAATGACGAAAATATTTCTATTCGTGCATTGATATATTTATTATTACATTAGGCTAAACTTGAGATTATTAGAATATATTTCCTACTACTATACAGTAGTTCTAGTGTTAAGTATGAGGAAACTATCTCTATTCGTGCATCGATATATTTATTATTGCATTAGGCTAATCTTGGTAATATTAGAATATATTTCCTATTCCTGTACAGTAGTTCAATTGTTAAAAATGAAGAAAATATGCATTCGTGCATGAATATATTTATTATTGCATTAGGCTAATCTTGGTAATATTAGAATATATTTCCTATTCCTGTACAGTAGTTCAATTGTTAAAAATGAAGAAATTATGCATTCGTGCATGAATATATTTATTATTGCATTAGGCTAATCTTGGGAATATTAGAATATATTTCTTATTACTGTACAGTACTTCTAGTGTTAAAAATGAAGAAAATATGCATTCGTGCATGAATATATTTATTATTACATTAGGCTATTCTTGGTAATATTAGAATATATTTCCTATTACTGTACAGTACTTCTAGCTATAAGAATGAGGAAACTATCTCCCTTCGTGCAGTGGTGGGATCCTAAATAATGTGGCAGCGCGACATATAGAAGATTCGCTGCAGCTGTCGTAAATATAATCGAAAGCAATAAACACTCGAAAGCTCATATATCTCACTAAAAATAGTGTCCTCCATTGTGCTTTCCCCCCCCCCCCCCCCCAAAGCACGGACATCGCAAGCGAGATGAAGCAAGGCGGCTGGCGAGTGCTTTGTGGAGAGCAAATCAAGCATTATGTTCACACCAGGCCCCTTCCACGCTTTCTCTCTTCTTTCTCCTTTTATTGCGATTTATTTTCATTCGCCACCGAGTTTAGATCTCTCTCTCTCTCTCTCTCTCTCTCTCTCTCTCTCTCTCTCTCTCTCTCTCTCTCTCTCTCTCATTGTGATTCGTTTACATTCACCACCATATTCAGATCTCTCTCTCTCTCTCTCTCTCTCTCTCTCTCTCTCTCTCTCTCTCTCTCTCTCTCTCTCATTGTGATTCATTTCCATTCACCACCATGCTCAGACTCTCTCTCTCTCTCTCTCTTTCTCTCTCTCTCTCTCTCTCTCTCTCTCTCTCTCTCTCTGTGTGTGTGTGTGTGCTGGAGGTGGCAAATGAGTATTACTTTTAAATACCACGACTAAAATATAATTTTTTTAAGCTTGTGAAATATTCATATATGCTTAAGCAGTATTGAAAATGTAAAGTTCAACCTTAATTCTAAGTATATAATTCATTAATGGTGCTTCCGTAATTAGAAGTTCGGTTGTTGAGTTTGTATTTTATTATTAGTTTTGAATGCTTTAGATAACAAAATCTCTTTAGAACTTTGACTGTAGAAAATAAATGATTAAGGATGCATATGATACTGATATTCAGATAATAATAACATTGTTTTTTGGACTAAAGGTTATCAGCAATTATTATTAATCGCAAATTGGTCTTACATGAAAAAAATATCCCTTCTGAAACTCAGGACATTTTTTCGTGTATAATTTTTCTTATTTGACAAATTGTTGAAGGTCACTTTATTTTCATACTCTGGTGAACTACTTCATCTGCATATCGATACCTATCTTCAGGCAACCTTCTTTCAAGCTTTTGAAATTCTAAATTTGTTTTCTTTCACGCTTTTGAAATTCTAAATTTTTCTTTCACGCTTTTGAAATTCTAAATTTGTTTTTTTTTCACGCTTTTGAAATTCTAAATTTTTCTTTTACGCTTTTGAAATTCTAAATTTGTTTTCTTTCACGCTTTTGAAATTCTAAAATTTTCTTTTACGCTTTTGAAATTCTAAATTTGTTTTCTTTCACGCTTTTGAAATTCTAAATTTTTCTTTTACGCTTTTGAAATTCTAAATTTGTTTTCTTTCACGCTTTTGAAATTCTAAATTTTTCTTTTACGCTTTTGAAATTCTAAATTTGTTTTCTTTCACGCTTTTGAAATTCTAAATTTTTCTTTTACGCTTTTGAAATTCTAAATTTGTTTTGTTAACAAGTGGGGACAAGGTTTCATGATTCGTAATTCCTTTACACTTCCGATACCAAAATTTTTTTTCTTTTGAATTCTTATAGTCTTGGGTAATTTCCCATTGGTGGTCCATTTAATTTTAGTCCTGAGGAATTTGGTTTCTGTACTATTTCTTTACTTAAAACATCAATGCATATTATATTGCATTTCAGTTTTCCTGATAACCAAGTCTTTTAATTCAACTATATGAAAAATTCTATTGATAGGATTTTCTTTTCTTTGTTCTGTTTTCAAACATCCTGGTCAAACGAAAAAAAGCTCACTATTCATTTTTTTTTAGATAGTAGTGTAACAAAACATCTTCTGTTCGAAACGTGAATATTTTTTCCTTTATTTTTAGAATACCACCTTTTATTTATGTCGTTTTCAACTATAACTCCTACAATTGTATAAATTATTAATGTTTCTAAGAGTCCCATCTACACAAACACTATTTATCATCTGCTGCTCCTCCTGTCCTAAAACTTTGCCGAAACTTATCAGCTGCTGTTCTTCCTGCTGTGAAACTTTACCGAAACATCGATCCCTACTAAAATAGAAGTTTATTTGTTCCCCCTTTTTCCGCCCTACCCGGTCCTCCAAAATCTAATTTCGAGATGCCATATCAAACTTTACAGCTAAAAGCCTTCGGTGTTTCGAAGGCTGCTGCTCCTCCTGCTGCTGTTGTAGGAAGCTGCTGCTTCGGTTTCCGTCATGTGGATATGGCACCAGAGTATTGTTACAAGGCCCATTGGCTTTGGAGGGGATGGTGGCAGTGCCTTCTTTCTTTCCTTTTTCGAGTTTATTTTTTTCCAATGTAAATATTTTCTTTACGGATACACGAATGTAGTCTTGCTGCTTAAGTGTCTTAATGTTGACTCATTTATTTTGTATGGATTGTCTCAGAAACGGAATCCGGCTTTTTCTTTACACAGGTAAAGGAAGATGCCATATGTAATAATTTTTCCAAGGACGTATGTAAATAGTTTTTCTGTCTTGTGATTAAGTAATGCATCGTTCTTTTTAAATCTTGTAATACCTTCATGCAATAAAGGGTTAACCCCCTCTCCCCACCCCAGTCATAAAACAAATGAACTTCAACATGAGACAGGCTGCACGAGTTTAGTTTTAAAGGGTTTATAGGCCGCTCATGAATGGCAGAGGCAAGGGATAGTGACATCACCCTAACTAGCAGGACAATACCTTAGAAACTGACCACATATACATATAATCAACGCCCAAGCCCCCTTTCCACCCAGGCTAGGACCAGGGAGGGCCAGGCAATGGCTGCTGATGACTCAGCAGGTAGACGTATAGGCTCCCCCAAACTCCCCATTCTTAGCTCACAAGGAGGGTTTGTTTGCAGACACTAAAGAAACTATGGAGTTTGAGTGGGACTCTAACCCCTATCCGGCGAGCACCAGTCAAGGACTCTTCCAATAGGCCACTTCAACCCTAAACACATTTAGGCCTGCTGAGAAAACTAAATAAATTATTAAAGTCTCTTCACCTCTATCTGTAGTCGAAAACTCTAATTTTCGTAGGAATGCCCTCTTTATAATTACGGATTTTGAAGTAAGAGTGATAATCCAGGAGCATATACAAGACGTCATGCTTAAGAGCTTACTACCATTCCGGCTCTAAAGAGCCTGTTTTGAAAATCAAGAGGAGGGTCTAGACATCATTTTCAAGAGCTCTTCTCCTATTCATATGTCAATGTTAGATGCTCGATGAAGGGAAGCCAAGTAAATAGTAGAAACAACGAGGGACGAAAGTCATGATCACAAGGTTGTAAAAAGCTAGGGAATTATTCATGATTTATGAATAAATAACACAAGGTTAATAGTTTCTTAGACAGTTGAATCCAAGTGTTGGATACAGTCCCCTGGACTCGATGTTTCTTTTAGCTAAGATGATTCCGTAACGTGGGGGAATGGGGGGGGGGGGGGGGGCGGTTGTCACTGTTGTAGAGCCGTCTCAGGTGCTCCTAACAGCACATGCCTTTTAGGTTTTTTAGGTATTATCACCGTGTTCCATTTTTATTCATCTCCCTGTCCCAACCTCTTTTCACTATTACTCCCCTGCGCAATTTCTGAGTTATCCCCTTAGTTGCACATCAGTGCCGAATGGCCTCCCCAGACCCCAGTGGTGGCACTGCGGACCAATTTCTATAAATCAATCCATCTATACCAAGATTATGCGATAGAAAAGTAATGAATTAGCGAATAAAAAACAAAGAAAGTAAACGTAGCCGAAACGGGAAAACAAGCCATTTCGTACCCATGTTATTATTTCACAACTAGAATTGTTTCATTAAACATCACAGTACTTTGTGAACGTGTGATGTATAGCGCCAGTAGTAGTGGCTGGTATATTTATTTTTTGAGGGGTGGTTGGTGGGAGGAGGCTTCAGCAGAGAATAATATTTCCCTTGACAACAGAGTGTAATCAGAAGAGCAGCAGTTAAGGAGACAGAAGAGGAAAACAATAATTTCCGGTAACTTTCAGCAATTTGCTTTCAATTGGAGAAGAAAGTGTCCACTTTTATTATCTAATTGGAAGTGTTTTATATTATCGTTCGTGTGACACCACATGAGCAAATATGAAAGACTCTACTTATTTCTACTACTACTACTACTACTACTACTACTACTACTACTACTACTACTACTACTGAAATAAAAACTTATATTATGACTAACGAACACAAGCCATATTGCAACGACTGTTTGGTACCCCTGGCAGTGAAGCACTTGTTGATCGAATGCCCCACTTTGAGCACCCAGAGAAATACATATCTGTTTGAGGCTCGAGGTGAGGATGGTAGGTTCATCCTTGCTAAGATTCTTGGCCAGGATGTGTTGTACTATGCTAACGGTATTGTTAAATTTATTCATTAAGAGGTCTTCTGAAAGCTATTTAACTTTTATAATGACATCTTCGCTTTTATGGTTTTAGATTGAATATTCTTTTAATTCTTTATTTATAATAAACGGTATCAGCGTCTATGATTTTCGATGTCAGGATGCCTTAAAACTTGTGATCAATCAATCAATCAATCAAAAATCTTTTTGTATTAAAGGAAAGTCGTAATGCTATGAAAACACAGAAATTATCTTGAATTGTTGGGCCACATGAAACCCTACATTAGTCACTGGGTTGCTGCTTTGTGCAGACAAGCCTTTTATATATTAATGAATGACTTTCTACAAATAGTAAATTATTGAATCAGATGATCATAACCAATATTAACTTTTGCAAAAACAAACTTGGAGCCGTACTAAAGCCTTAGAACACAAACGGTTTGCAATTCAAAGAGCTATGGAAAGAAATTATAATGGGATTTACACCAAGAGACAGGAAAAGGAACAACATGGATTTGAAACCAAGCTAAAGTAGAGGATATTTTAAAATAAACGTGCAATAAAAAGAAATAGATATGGGCAGGTCATATAATGAGAATGACAGATAATAGGTGGATATTAAGAAAAACAGAATGAGTTCTTAAAGATTGCAGAAGAAACAGGAGAAGGAAGGGAAGACGATGGATTGACGAGCTAAGAAAATTCATGGGTATAAACTGGCGTAGAAAGATCATAAACAGACTTTAAGTGGAATGCCATGTCTGAGGCCTTTGTCCTGCAGTGGACAAGCAACGGTCGATGCTGATGATGGTAAGCTCTGAGCAAATGATCACTTTTATGTTGTTAGGTAAAGGTGTCACGAAAAATTAACAGATTATTTATTCTAAATTTTTTGTATTATGGGAACAAACGTTTAATTCTGAGCTTTCAAAAACAAATAACCTTCGCACTGTTTTATTTTAAAGAACAGTAATATTCTTCTCTCAAAAACTTACGCTTTTTTTTTTTTACAGCATTTGGATCTTGCCTAGGTAAAAAAATATACTTTACTTTTGATTTGAGGACATTGTATTTTTAAGACCAAAATAACACTCTGAACTAAAAGAAAATGCTTTTAACGTACAAACTTTTTGGGATTTGTGAATCTTTACAACAATCGGAGCTGAAATGAAAACTGTAGCATTGTAGTTGTTACGCTGACACTGCTTTCCAGTTAAAGGCTTCGGTTCTAATGCCGCCTGCCGGACCGTTTCACGGAATGTAAATATCTTTTACGGTTTAATATCAATTGTTATGGCCTGGCTGCTTTTATTTCATGCTGTTAAATGTTATGGAACTCTTCGTTTTACGTGTTCCCGCCATGACTTTCATTTAAACGCTGGTTTTAGCGCCGTTTTCGTTAATGTAGTTGTTTGATATTTCCTCGCTCTGTTTTTGGAATGAATTCTCTCTTTGCCAATAACATTTGTCGTTTCTTTTAGCCTCGGTGCTTTTAATGCGGCAATTTGCTTCGATTTAATTTTGTTCGTTTGTTCTGTATCAAAATGTTTTTGTAATGTTTGGTAATGAGTCCTTACTACTGTATTTGTTTTTAATACGCTCTGAAGAGTAATTGCACAACCTGCTCTTATTTCTCTCAGATGAGATACTACGATTTCTTTGCGCAGTCTGTATCTATATCACCTTGTGGAGAGAGAGAGAGAGAGAGAGAGAGAGAGAGAGAGAGAGAGAGAGAGAGAGAGAGAGAGAGAGAGAGAGAGAGAGAGAGAGAGAGAGACTGGCTTACAAGTTGATTGCGAAACTTATATTATCGTCATAAAAACAATTATCCTCCATTACTGGAAAATGGTGATTACCTACGTAATAAAGAGTGAAGATGATTTGAATCCTATAGACTAGAGTCACTTAGGCACAAAGAAAAAGAGTAGTATTGATATTTAAAGTTACATTCCACACATATAAGAAATGGTGTGTCATTTCTGTAACCTTTAACAAGCCCCAGAGGTTCAGAGCTTCTTTGAGCCCCTCGACATCCCTCAAGGCATCCCCCTCCTGCATATTTCACACTTTCTTTTCGTACACTTCATCACTCTAATATTACAATTGAAATAAATAATGTAAAGTTTTCATATTTAAAGTTTTAAAGGCCGATCATGAGTGGCAGACGCAAGAAACAGTGTCATTGCCATATCAAGCAGGACAATGCCCTAGAGACCGACCATATTAATATGATCAACGCCCAAGCCCGCTATCCACCCAAACTAGTAACACGTAGGGCCAGGCAGTGGCTGCTGATGAGTCAGTAGATAGACGTATAGGCTCCCCCAAAACCCCCATCCTTAGCTCACAAGGATGGTGAGATTGCAGCGACCAAGAAAACTAACGAGTTTGAGTGGGACTCAAACCCCAGTCTGGCGAACACCAGTTAGGAACGTTAACACAAGAAAAAAGTTGCTGGGCTTAATCCTAGAAAGCCTTATGGATAATGTGGCCCTGGTCTGAAATCCAATGATTGACAGTTTTAGATGCATATTTCCAAGGTAAAAGTAAAAACACATATTCTGGAAACTTTCCGCATCACACAGAAGCTTTTTACAAGTAGCGATGGATCCTAATGTGATCCAAAAAACCAGTAAACTATAGAAGGAAGTGAGTTTAAAAGTCATCTGTTTTTGAGCGGCATAAAAGGCTACTCATAACCAACCCTTATTTGTGCCGGAAACTAATCTAATTTTGATATTTGGCTATCATAAAGAAAGGACTTGTATGCTTCCCTAGCAAGAGCAAATTGACTGTTTTACTTTTCTTTTCGCTCGTCAGGCTATAATTAAGTTTCGCTCTCGAAAAACCGCATTAATTTAGGACGTTGTTTACCCTTTGCCTTACGTAATTCTTGCTCTACCTGAGGGAGGAGTTTTAGTCGCTCATGAATTAAATATTATGAAGTTTATAGTTTTTTAACTGCATTGGGTTACGCTCATACCATACATATTGATATATAAATGATTTTGTTTACCGGCCGATTTTTGGAAGAAGAAATACTTTATTTTCTTGTTTCCTTTCCTTACAAGGCTATTTTTCTCTGTTGGAATCTTTGGGTTTATAGCATCCGGCTTTTCCAACTAGGGTTGTAGCTTAGGTTGTAATAATGATAGATACACATTATTCATGTTTGGGAAGTTTTGTAAACTTTAAAATAACCTGTTTTCAAAAGACTGATTTGAACTGATTTGTAAGTCTTATAAAATCATTCTTGCAATGAAGATCATTCGCTAATCCAAAATCATAGCTTATTCCCACCGATCGTCATGGATTAAGAGGTTTGAATTTTCCCTCTGAAGCAGACTGTAAACAGACCATAAGTGACGCTTCACAAGTCTGGTAATTGGTGAAAACTGCTATATAATGACTGCAAAAGTGTTGAACAAGCATAGTTGGTACTCTAGTTGGGACATCTGACCATGCTTTGGTTTCGTTAGTTATCAAGACTGAGAAAGCTGTCCTTAGTATGTCATATCCTTTGAAGATATACAAAGATTGGAATAGCTTTTTTGTAATCTTTTACATTTGAATTGGGCAGAGCCTGTTTGTTCAGTTTAAATGAAAATCCAGTCAACATATTTGATAGGCGTATCCCTTCTCGTGTGTTGAAATACCGAATTAAGGACAAACCTGGGTTCAATGATGACTGTGGACACGTTTATTTGGAGAAACAGGAAGCTTATCATTTTTGGAAAGGTAACAAATCAGATTTGACTTGGAATAACTATACTCAGACAAGAGCTTTTGCTGAGAGAGTTTATGCTTCAATTATAAAGGAATACAATTTGACCATAAATGAAACCCTTTCTGGTACAACCCAGGAGCATAAATAGTGAGCTACCATTAAATATGTACTCTTTAATGTAGACTTCATACACTAGTTCCTCCTTTACTTGAGCCAGATGGCTCTATGACTCACTGTCCATTGGAAAAGGGAACCCTTTTAGACATGATTGACAGTAATCAATGTAATGAGAAACTTGATCTTCCTCATTCCTGTTTTCCTGAGGCTAAACTAACTAGTTTAGCTTTTTGGTCAAGGGACATTAAAATGCTCTTGCGTAATCTTGATGCCTATGGAGAAGTAGACCCAAATGATATTTTTCCTTTGTTTTTTTATAAGGACTGCTGTTTTCCTAGCTCCTATGTTGTCTGTTATTTTTAACATGTTAGCAAGAAGAGGTTAATTTTACACTTGTTAGAGAATTGGTAATGTTCGTCAATTGCTTAAATGTGTTTTTGCTAGCTCAAGTAAGCTAATTACCACCCAGTTTCCATAACTCTCATATTATCTAAAATGTGGAATGTCTTATGGCTAAAAGTCTAAATAGGTATGCTGAAGGTAATTTTTTTTTCTCTAATTTGTAGTTTGGTTTTCACAAAGATTTGGGACATGTTATGCTCTTACAATTTCCAATGCTGTACTTCTAGAAATCCCTTGATTGTGATCAGTTATTTGGTATGATTGGCATTGATTTAGTTCTGCCTTTGTTTCTGTTGTTTTCAAACTTAAAAAATGGGAATAGGTGGGCCTTTTCTTAACGTCATTATAGAATGCAGAGCAGTTATTGGTGGGCACCTTAGTGACCTTAGAAATGTAACATCTGGTGTTCCTCAGGGTAGTGTTATCAGCCCGTTATTTTTCATCCTATATGTGCTTAATATGTGGATTAGAATAGAAGACAAGCTCGTTGCAGATGATGCTATTCTCTTCGCACCAATTCCAAGTAAGTCGAGGACAGTGGGTCCTCACTATCCAGATCTTTTCATCGACAATATCTTTTCAACTATATACAACTCATTTAAAAGTCTAGATGTGATTATTAATTTCAGATTTACTTATGAGAATCACATTCCGTCAGTTTCTTCTTCAATTGCATAAAGAAACTGCTTTTTGAGGAAGTCTTTCAAGATTTTCATTGATCATTCCATCCCTAAGAAATGTGTTAATTCATTAATTCTACCTTGTTTCGAGTATTGTTCGCCTGTTTGATCTTTTATCTTAATTTGTTGGATCG
>NC_090727.1:141441143-141446143 GCF_036898095.1 Palaemon carinicauda | reverse complement strand
CTTTAGGTGAATTCGTGTCTGATTTACATAGTAGATTAAGGGTTTTTGTTGTGTAAATAATTGGATTCGTTTTCAATTTCATGAAAATTTACGTTGTTGCTTATAAAGTGAATTCAGCATGGTGAGATATAATGAATCTTTAGTTGTTTCAAGCTGTTTAGAGGATTATTAGTGTAATTTCGTTGTGTACATATGTTTTATCTTGACTACAATCCATGATAGGGAATAATAATGTAGATTTCATATTCTTAAAAAATAGATACTTCACTGTGGTTTATCACCCCCATAGCAAATCAAAGCTTTTTTTTTTTTTTTTTTTTTTTTTTTTTTTGTTGTTGTTGTAATTAGAGCAATGTTTCATAATGTGTATGAAGAATTTTCAATGGTTTGCGATAGTGGTATTTTACCGTAGTTATCTTTTCGTGCAAATTACCAATTCATGCTTTTATTGAAATGTTTCATGCAGTATATGGTAACTGAACCCAAGTCTTAAATGATTCTTTGTAATATGATTTTATATAATTTATATTGTATAGGGCATTGAATTAAATTGAAGGGATCGTGAATTGTTTATAAAAACTGAATATGACTGTAAAAATTAGTTTTTTCTAGTGTAGTTATTATTTAGTAAACTAACATGAGAGTTATAAAACCTCCTGCCATAATATTTATGATTTGTGAATGATTTCAGATGAATATCATAAGCTGGTAAGTCTTCCTGTTGTATTACTGGATAAACCTCAGTTGATTAGTCTACCAATTAACCAATTCATCGATTTAATAAAATCCCTTGATTTCTGTTACAGATAATAAAAATAATAAGACTGATTATTCATTACTAGTGTATGCGACCCGCCATTTATTTACGTAGATATACACTCACACGCACTCACATACAAAATCAACACTTTCCACCCCTCCCCCTTTCCTAACTACCTCTCGGGGTACCCCTCTCACGAGGGTATGATTATGCCCTCTCCCCTATACCTAAAGAACCGAGAGAGACCGAGTAGTCATGCGTATAAACAGACAATGGCTCTTTATTATATAGGGGAGATGCTAAAATAACATTATTAAAAGGCATGTTTAACAAATTTTGGATCTCAGTAAAGTTGTAGTGACTACCAATTAATCGTGGAATTTTATGTATGTGTGTAGTTGTGTATATATATATATATATATATATATATATTTGTGTGTGTGTATATACATATACATACACACACACACACATATATATATATATATATATATATATATGTATATATATATATATATATATATACATACACATATATATATCCACTGGTCAGTCAGTTAACCCATTTGCCATAATCTCGTTTTTATATACATATCGTCACATAAAAATCGGTTTTCTTTATTTTACTTGAAAACCTCGATGAGGCAATGTAACTGCTCTTAAGTTTTGTTATAGTTGTAATAACATTGATTAACAAATATAGATTGATTATATATTTTTTACAACCATCTCCTTTATTATAAAGCAAAATTACACATAGTATAAAATCCTGAATAAAATTTATGTATTCCCAAAGTACGTGTGATAATTCATACCATGCACGACCTGCAAATGTTAATACTATGCGCGACCTGTATATATTAATGCCATGCAAAGCCTTACTGACTTTTGATTAACATTCTTTGAAAGAGTTACGGTTTCGTTGATACTACTTTGGAAACGTTAGACCAAAATGACAGTTTCTAAACCTCCTTTTTTTATTGTATTTAAGAATTCATTCAAATAGACCTCTTCCATTTTGAAAAAAAGAGAGAATTTGAACGTAGGATTAAGTCCCTATTTTGTTTAATATTTTTGGGTAGTGCCATAGCCTCTGTACCATGGTTCTCTTTCTTGAGGGTACACTCGGGCACACTATTCTATCTTATTTCTCTTCCTATTGTTATTTTGAAGTTTTTATAGTTTATATATCAAAATTTTATTTTATTAATGTTATTGTTCTTAAACTTCTCTTGTTTATTTCCTTTCCTGACTGGGCTATTTTCCCTGTTGGAGCCCTTGGGCTTATAGCATCCTGCTTTTCCAACTAGGGTTGTAGCTTAGCAAGTAATAATAATAATAATAATAATGATAATAATAATAATAATAATAATGATAATGATAATGATAGTAGTATAATAATAATAATAATAATAATAATAATAATAATAATAATAATAATAATATGCATTGCTGATAATAATCGTCCTCCAAGATATTGGCCATATTTCACAGAGCTTCATCAATCTAGAAAAAATCACTCGATGATTCAAAAGCTGTTAATAAGACCTCCAAACTTCAAGCACTCCAAGAGTGCCTGAGAATTTTCCAGTTAGGCGAACGGCCTCGAGTAGATCAAGTTAAATACTCCAGTTTGGATTTTGAGAATCTTTCTGAGGGTATTTGAAGGTCGTTTAGGCTGACGAGTTAAAAGCAAAGTAAAAATGAGTATTCAAAGAGTACTTGGGTAAATTGGAATACGCCCGAGCGAGTTCATGATCTCTCTCTCTCTCTCTCTCTCTCTCTCTCTCTCTCTCTCTCTCTCGACTTGTAGGGGACCTGATGTGATCTAAAATAGAACCATTGTTTTCTAGACTTGGGTAGTGTTATAGCCTATATACCATAGTCTTCTACTGTCTTGGGGTATAGTTCTCTTGCACGAAGATATACTCAATTCACTATTCTATCTTATTGCTTTTCCTCTATTTTATAGGTTTTATAGATTATATATGAAAGATATATTTTAATTGTTCATTACTTCGCATCTATAGTTCATTTATTTCCTTATTTCCATTCCACTGGACTATATTTCCCTGTTTAAGCCCTTGGCCTTATGGCATCCTGCTTTTCAATCTAGGGTTGTAGCTTGGCTAGTAATAATAATAAGAATATTGCCACTCACACGAAATTCTCGGCTGCTAGTTCCTCAGCTTTGCGTCATTTGGTACCCATTAGTGGATACCTTTCCTGATTCGGTGTAGCTTAATTTCATTGATCTCGTAGGCTTGGGTTTTCAAGGAGACCGCCATCGCTGGATGGTGAGGGAATGCGGGAGAAGGATTCCTTTAAAAATGGCTAGATTGTGTTTTCAGAAATATGTGAATATTTGTTTAAGGGCTTAGCTGCTGATGCTTTAATTTCGAATAGGAACTTGCAGAGAATTTGATGGTGTTTATGCACATTAGTGACTGAAGATAAGTTTCAAAGGGTGTTTAAATTGCTGTAGTTTTTCTTGTTCTGTAGCTGCTAACTTTATAAGTAATTTGTTAGACAATTTCACTGCCATTTTATGTTGTCAGCCAAATGACTGGGAAAAGAAAAAAATGCCGTTATTCTTTTAGAAAAAAATTTGAAAATTTTCTCATTTTTTATATTTGGTAGAGATTATGATGTTATACACGTGCTAATATATAATTTTAATTCGGTTTATGACCAAAAAATTCAAAGAATTTTGTTATCGTATGTGAAATAAATTATCCTCTTTTATATCTGCGATATTAATAACTCCTATAAAGGATTCATAGTAAAGAAAATATTTTTGATTATAATAAAACGTAATAATAAATGACATTTAATGATTTTCCAATAGATTTTATTCGTCTCCATGTGTTTATCAGTATCCAATTTTCGATAAGTTGAAGATTTTCCTCATAAGCTCATATATATCTTTAGCTGTCATACAGCCTATCATGCACACATGAATATGAGTACGATATATAGATACAGTTGTTATATGCATCTATCCCATTAACACAAAAAACACATACATACATAAGTACAAACACACACAAACATACATATATATATATATATATATATATATATATATATATATATATATATATATATATATATATACTGTATACACACACACATATATATATATATATATATATATATATATGTATATATATATATATGTAATATATATATATATATATATATATATATATATATATATATATAAATATATATATATATATGCATATATATATATGCATATATATATATATGTGTGTATATATATATATATATATATATAGTCTTCTCATTTTTCTTTCGTGACTACAAAGCATATATTATGCTCATCACATGTCAGCTTTTGTACTGTCAATATATATATATATATATATATGTGTATATATATATATATATATATATGAGTATGCATATACGTGCTTGGTGTGGAAAGATAAGAGTGGCAGAAAGATAGAGTGATTGATTGAAAATAAACATCATGGGGCCACACAAGCAAATGTCAGGGACAAAGAGAGTGATAGTGGAAGAGAAGGTTATTGATCGATTCGATTTTTATATAGATATACATTGACATCACAAAAACAATGATCACAAACATCTAAAGAGAAGCAGCTATAGTTTAGCCGAATGGATATGCGTTTAGGCATACGAGTTCACAGAAAAAATATCTTATCATTATTATTATTATTATTATTATTATTATTATTATTATTATTATTACTTACTTACTTACTGAGCTACAACCCTTTGTTAGAAAAGCAGGATGCTATAAGCCCAGGGGCTCCATCAGGGAAAATAGCCCATTGAGGAAATGAAACAAAGAAAAATGAAATATTTTAGGAACAGTAACAACATTAGAATAAACATCTCCATACGCTGTAAAAACTTAAACAAAACAAGAGGAAGAGAAAGAAGATAAATAGTGTGCCCGAGTATACCCTCCAGCAAGATACCTCTAACCCAAGATAGTGGGAAACCATGTGACAGAGGCTATGGCACTACCCAAGTCTAGAAAACAATGGTTTGATTTTGGAGTGTCCTTCTCCTAGAAGAGCTGCTTACCATAGCTAAAGAGTGAGAAAGATATCGAGGTAGAAATTTTAATCCGATGGTGTTGTTTGACATCATTAAACAGATAACCTGATTACAGCAGGCTTTTATGTTAAAGTTCACCTTTGTTTCACACCCCGAGAGCAAAGACCCAAAGAGCTGTTTGATGATG
>NC_090727.1:141423643-141438643 GCF_036898095.1 Palaemon carinicauda | reverse complement strand
AATCCCAATCTCTGGATCAACAGACAGCTGCATCATTTTTTTGCCTATGAGTGTAATATTCTTGATTCTGTTTCATATTTTACCTATATTATTTTTTTTTTCCAAGGGACTTTAGTTTTTTCCTGAGTGTAATATTCTTGATTTTATTCCTTATGTTTCTTCTATTATTTTTTTTCCCAAACGGACATTATTTTTTCCTGAGTGTAATATTCTTGATTCTGTTCCATATTTTGCCTATGTTATTTTTTTCCAAAGGATATTATTTTTTCTTGAGTGTAATATTCCTGATTCTATTTTATATTTTGCTTATATTATTTTTTTCCTAGGGACTATTTTTTCCTGGGTGTAATATTCTTGATTTGATTTTTTATAGTTTTCTATTATTTTTTTAAAGGACATTAATTTTTCCTGGGAGTAATATTCTTTATTTTATTTATTTCATTTTTATTCTATTTTTCATTTTTTAGTTTTTTCTATCTTTTCCTGAATGTAATTTTTTTATTTTCATTTTATTATTTTTTTTTCCAAGGGACATTATTTTTCCAATGAGTTTGATATTCTTTTATTTTATATCTTATTTTGCCTCTGTTATATTTCTTCCAAGGGTATTATTTTTTCCTATGAGTTTAATATTCGGTTATTTTATTTTTTACTTTGGCTAATTTTTTTCCCTTGAGGAATGATTTTCCGGTTTATTTATTTATTAAGTCATATTAATTGGGGAAGATTGATGGTAATTTTCATCATTGTTTCGGTATTTTCATTCTTTAATTTCTTTTGAATCTGTATTTAAATGTCAACTCCTAGAGCGTTATTCTTTTATTGTTTAAGTATTTAAATTCTTCATATCTTTGTAATTTATAAGAAAAATTATTATGTTTTCGGTAATCACGTTATTTATTACTTTTGAATTTATAATATATTTTAAACTTTCGTGCCGTTAAGGTTGTATCATTATCTCGATACCTATTTTGTTTTCCTTTTTTTTTCTTTAAAATTGGATATCTTCATTCTACAGCATTTTTTTTACTTCGTTTCACAAACATACCTTTCTGTTCCGGTTTTTTTACTGAATAATTTTATTTTCTCAAATACCTCTTACAAAATGAACTTTGCATTTAAAACAGTTAAAAACCCCAACATTTTCTTAAAGACCCAACATTTCTTTGAAAAGAAGTAAAGCTTTCCATCTCACCTGGCTAAGGGACGACCTGAAGAACTCCATGGACTGCTCGAGGGCGTAGGTGTCAGAAGAGCAAGTGTCGAGGATGAGGGCGCCGATGGTGATGTTGGGCAGAAGGACGGTATCGCGGTTGATTTTGTCGAGGGCGTAGAGCATCGCCTCCATCCTCTGGATGCCCTTCTCTTCCTTGATACTCCCGCAGGGCTCATCCAGTCCCCTCTCGTGCATGGGGAACATCCCGCCGAAGATCACGTCCCCGTCGATCTTCACCATCTTATTTTTGTCCGGATTTCCAGCCTGGGTTCTCCCTGTCAGTGACACCAGGAGAAGCAGTGTGAGCAGCACCAGGCCCCTGGCGCCCTTCACCCCATCGTGAGGACCATGGATGCCAGGGCCAGATGGCAGTAGTATGCTCATCCCTTCACCTCTGGTGACATTCCTGAAGCTTTTGAGTTTGTGCCTGTGACGCCTCCTTCCTCCTCCCCCACCTTTCCATTGGAGCCTGGGGATGCGGAATGCCCTCTCCTTCGAGGGCAAGACTCCTTGGGCCTGGGCACGACTCCTCCAGCCTCCACTCAGATACGTTCCCTCTTTGGGTAGTGTAGGTGATGATGCGGTTGGTGAGGATGAGGATGGAGATGATGATGAGGGTAATGAAGGGAAGGATGGTGGTAATGACGGTGACGGAGGTGGGGATGAGGGGGTTACCACAGATAGGTTTCTCTTATCATCACGTCCTCGGGCTGTCATGGCAACGTGGTGACGACGCCACCAGCCATCATCAGCCGTCGGCAGTGATAACGACTTTTGGAGGTCATCTGGGGAGGCCGATGGGGGTGAGTCATCAGTGCCATGCCTGCAACGCCCCTTTGGCAAATCACGAGGAAGCAATGGTGACGATCTCAAAGGCATTGTCGCGGAGAGGGGGGGCCGTGAAAGTGATGCCCCCCGGCTCTCTGTTTGTGGGTCTCTTAAGATCTGGAGCCCCCCACGTGGTCTCTCAGCCTCCTCGTCCGAGAAACTGCTCGCCCTCCACCTCCCGGTTCTTCCCAAGGGCGCTCATTTCGAAGAAGGTCCTGTCGCGCGGCTCATTCGGTTTAAAGTAGGCGAATGGAAAATCGTATCATTGCTCTTCACCGAATGATTGAGAACACACAGCGGTAATTGAGTGGTACCACTGATAAATAAAGTCTTCGCTAATTTCAATAATTACTAGTTATTCTCATTAAACAATCATTTATACCACTTTTCCACATTTAAAGTTCCACTTAAACATAAAATGTAAGACCAACTAATAAAAAAATAAATTAATGGACTTGACGTATTTAACAGAGGGAGAACACGTCGCAGAAATATATAGGTAAATGAGGGGGATGGACCATCTACGGGCCCTGACCCCCCTCACACGTGCCCTTGGCTCTCTACCTTATTTTCCTCTGCACTTCACTATCACCATAGATATTAAAACCAGTTTTCGAATCACTATGAAACCGGACCACCACAACCAACTGATGAAAATAAAAAAAACCACCGAACCGCTTACAGTGTTCCGCGCAGCATTTTTATTATGTATCCCGACGATATGCAATTGTTTTTAATTAACTTTTCTTTGCCCCTTCACGTTTCTACCACATGTTGATTGTTTCAATTCGAAAACAAGTTTCCCCGGAAATTTCAAGTTGGTGTTTAAGGGAAGAACCGAGGGATTTAAAATCCCCCTTTTTTTGATTCCACTCGACGGATAGGGAAATTAAAAAAAAAAGGGGGGAGGGAGAACAGGTTGCGGTGTCAACTGTCACGGGGCAGCCAACAGCGGACAGCAGCGGCAGCAGCAACAGCGGCAGCGGCAGCTACAGCAGAAGCAGCGACGACGGCGGCGGCGGGAGTGGAGACCCCGACACCAATGGACTCTCTCCACACTACCTTCACATCGGCTCTGCCCTCAACCACCCTCACGAGAGTCTGCGCTTATTACCTCGGCCACCACGCACGCTCTCTCTCTCTCTCTCTCTCTCTCTCTCTCTCTCTCTCTCTCCTTTTTTATTCCCTACTTAATTTCTTTATTCTCTCTATTTGTGCCCCTGTCTCGTTGTGATTACGTTATAATCTCTCTCTCTCTCTCTCTCTCTCTCTCTCTCTCTCTCTCTCTCTCTCTTTTATTACAACTTTTCATATCTCTCTCTCTCTCTCTCTCTCTCTCTCTCTCTCCTTTTTTATTCCCTACTTAATTTCTTTATTCTCTCTATTTGTGCCCCTGTCTCGTTGTGATTACGTTATAATCTCTCTCTCTCTCTCTCTCTCTCTCTCTCTCTCTCTCTTTTATTACAACTTTTCATATCTCTCTCTCTCTCTCTCTCTCTCTCTCTCTCTCTGTCTGTCCTTGTTTATCCCCTACTTATTTTTCTCTCTCCATTTGTGCCCCTGTCTCGTTGTGATTACGTTATAATCTCTCTCTCTCTCTCTCTCTCTCTCTCTCTCTCTCTCTGTTAGTCTGTCCTTTTTTATCCCCTACTTAATTTTTTATTCTCTCTATTTGTGCCCATGTCTCGTTTTAATTACGTTATAGGCTCTCTCTCTCTCTCTCTCTCTCTCTCTCTCTCTCTCTCAGTCTGTCCTTTTTTACCCCTACTTAATTTTTTTATTCTCTATTTGTGCCCATGTCTCGTTCTAATTACGTTATAGGCTCTCTCTCTCTCTCTCTCTCTCTCTCTCTCTCTCTCATTACAACTTTTCATCTCTCACTCGTTTATTATAACTTTTCATCTCTCTCTCTCTCTCTCTCTCTCTCTCTCTCTCTCTGCATCTGTTGGTCTGTCGTTTTTTTAGCCCCTACTTAATATATTTTCTCTCTATTTGTGCCCCTGTCTCGTTCTAATTACGTTATATGGTTATTCTCTCTCTCTCTCTCTCTCTCTCTCTCTCTCTCTCTCATTACAACTTTTCATCTCTCACTCGTTTATTATAACTTTTCATCTCTCTCTCTCTCTCTCTCTCTCTCTCTCTCTCTCTCTCTGTTAGTCTGTCCTTTTTTATCCCAAACTTAATTTTTTTATTCTCTCTATTTGTGCCCATGTCTCGGTCCAATTACGTTATTGGCTCTCTCTCTCTCTCTCTCTCTCTCTCTCTCTCTCTCTCTCTGCATCTGTTAGTCTGTCCTTTTTTATCCCCTACTTAATATTTTTTTCTCTCTATTGGTGCCCCTGTCTCGTTCTAATTACGTTATAGGGTTACTCTCTCTCTCTCTCTCTCTCTCTCTCTCTCTCTCTCTCTCTCTCTCTCTTTTATTTGTAAGAAATTTTTTATTCTCTTTTTCTGCTATTAATTTTGCTAATTAAGGTACGTCTCTCATCCCCTTTTTTTTAGTCTCTCTCTCTCTCTCTCTCTCTCTCTCTCTCTCTCTCTCTCTCTCATTGTTCCTCTTGTAACGCACAGTATATTTCTGACTCGGTTCGTCATTAAACTTTTCTCTTAGTTTCTTCAACATTAACTTTTCTTCCCAATACAAACTCCCCCTCTTTCTGTCTCTCCTCTTGCATTTTTTCTTTATTTTCTCTCATTTGTTATCCTTCTCTCTCATTTGTTCCTCATATCCCCCATTTGTTATATGATTTGTTTGAAAACACTGATAAGCAATCTCCTCGAGACCTACTTATCATGACCTAGGAAATTTGGACTTAGCCAAGTCTCGGAGTCTGGATTTAATTGCTAATTCAAAACACTTTATGGCTTCTGGGGCCTCTTTGATGCAATCGTCCATCTTGAGGACTTTTTCTTCAGGCCACTTACTTCATTTGCTTTCCCTCTCTCTTCTGAATCACCTGGTTTCTTTCACAGGACAAACTTTTTTTTTTGCACTGTTTCTATCGCTGGATAAGCAGTCTTTTTTGCCCCTGGTTTCTGTCGCTGTACAGGCTTCGTTTTTTTTATATGTTTTTTAACCCTGGACGGGCAGTGTTTTTGCACTAGGTTTCTATGGCTGGACAAGTAGTGTTTTTTTCACATGGTTTTTATCGCTGGATAGGTAGTGATTTTTTTTTCACATAGTTTCTATCGCTGGACAGGTAGTATTTTTACATGGTTTCTATCGCTGGACAAGTAGTGTTTTTTTTACATGGTTTCTTTGGCTGGATAGGTAGTTTTTTTCATGGTTTCTATCGCTGGACAAGTAGAGTTTTTTTCACATGGTTTCTATCGCTGGACAGGAAGTTTTTTTTACATTGTTTCTATCGCTGGACAGGTAGTTTTTTCATGGTGTCTATCGCTGGATAGGTAGCGTTTTTTCACATGGTTTCTATCGCTGGACAAGTAGTTTCTTTTTACATGGTTTCTAGCGCTGGACAGGTAGTGTTCTTTGCACCAGGTTTCTAGGGCTGGATAGGTTGTGTTTTTCACATGGTTTCTATCTCTGGACAGATAGTGTATTTTTCATATGGTTTTTGTTCCTGGACAGGTAGTGTTTTTTCACATGGTTTCCATCGCTGGACAGGTAGTGGGTTTTTTTTATTTTTTATTTTATTTTTTTTTTTTTTGGCAACCTGGTTTCTATCGCTTGACGGGCAGTGTTTTTGCACTTAATTCCTACCTCTAGACTGGTAGTGTTTTTTTTTCACCTGGCTTCTATCCATGGACAGGCAGTGTTTTTTGTACTTAAGTCCTACCTCCTGACAAGTAGTGTCTTTTTTTTCTTACCTGGATTCTATCGCTGGAGAGGCAGTGGGAATTGCACTTAGTTCCTATCTATGGATAGGTAGTGATTTATCTTACACGGTTTCTATCGCCGAATAGGTAGGTAGGTTTTTTTTTTTTTTTTTTTTGCACCTAGTTTTTATCGTTGTACAGGCAGTATTTTTTCCTCCAGGCTTTTATCGCTGGACAGGCAGTGTTTATTGTACCTGGTTTTTATCGCTGGCCAGGTAGTTTTTCTTGCACCTGGTTTCTATGGCTGGACAGGCAGCGTTTTTGGACAAGTTCCTTTAACGCTGGAGTTTTACTGGGACAGAGCTTTAAGTTCGGACTCAGCTCATGTCTTTCATCCTGGTTTTGTACCCGCATCTGGACCATAGATGTACCCAATTTTTTATTGTTATTTACCGGACTTTCCGCTTTTTCATCACTTTTTGCATCTTCTGTCCAATTTCAATTCTATTGCTCCATAATTTAAATTGATAGCTTTCCTTTAGTTTCACATCAGTGCTATATTGTCTCACCTTCCCCAGTAGGTGGCCTAATTCCACAAATTAATAAATCCGATGCATAGATTTAATAAAACTCGTACATCTTATTACACCTAAGTCGAAAAGAATTAAATTTATCTCAATTGTTTCCCTTCTATAGAAAAAATGACTTTACTCTCGAAGGATTTTCGTTTCATAAAATAAAAAAAAAGGTTATCTAAATAAAAGTGACCGGACTGCTTGAAAGCTTCAAACGATTGCGAGGGTGAAAAATGAAATTGATGATTTTCTGGGAGGTCGTTCATCCGAGTAATTACCCGGATAATGTTCAGGGAAATTGCCCAATGCCATTTAAAGGAGACTTAAGCGATGGGATATTTTAAATGCAAAATTAGAGATAGATTTGAAGTTTTTAGTTCTGGGAAATCCAAATAGGTACCATGCTGAATGGGGAAACCGAGTTTAAAATTTTTTGTATTTCAGTATGTATATCTAGGAAATCTCGCGGCTTAAAGGGGATTCCTGCTACAGGTATTTTGTTTACAAACCTCACATTGGCTTTTAATGTAAAATGGTCAGTTCATCGAGTACTATCTGCAAAAATTGCAGACGACCACCTGCGACTGTGATCGTAGTCCTTGTTTTTCCGTGGTTGCAGCCAAAATACCTGCGACCAGGCTCGGTATTTTGATATTTTAAAAAATCGAGGAGATACGATTTTTTTTTTTTTTCTCGAGGAGACCACATCTCAACCATGTGCTACCACAGGAGACCAAGGTGTGACCCAGAGTCAATACATAACTGCGTTAACTCTGGCGTGACCAACCCGTGATGAACCGTCGACTACGTGCGACCTGCGGCGACTTTAAGCCCCGCTCTGAGATCGCAGCTCAGTCTTCCCGGGAAGATTTCTTGATGAAATGACCCCTTTAAGTCAACTTTGAAAACGGACTTTACTACCACAAATCAGGTTATGTTTACTCTTGCCTTTTCTGTCTGTGTCTTTTATGAGGAGTACATAAACGGAATAAGACGAATGTCAACGATAACGAGTGTTGATTAATCTCTCTGGTTAATCTTGATGATGTGGCGGATGGTTTTAGGAAAACAATCTGGTTATTGAATGACCCAACCCATGAAAAGTAAATGAAATAATGAAACACGAAATGCCCTAATTGTATATATAGCGAAAACGCTTGATGGAAGTTACTCCTCTTACCATGGAATACCTCATTCTGAGTTGCGGTAGCTTAGTGAATCTGAATGTTGATTTGCAATCTGTGGGCTCATAGTTACTGAATAACTGCCACATTACTGCCCCTGTGAGTTAAGGATGGGGTTTGGGAGAGCCCTTAAGTTCACCTAATGAGTCAACGGCAGCCGTTGCCTAAACTCTCCCCGGGACTAGCTTGGGTGAACGGGGTGTGTAGTCGGGAGGTATGTAAGTGATAATCAAGTGTGTACACGTTCGGCTTCTATCATGGTGTGTCCCTTGCTCTTTACGTTCACGAGTGACCTTTAATTATTAAGACTGACAATTAACCAGTTATGTTGATATCAGATTTTCGTCGGTTTAAACGAATTGCGACATGAAACTAAAGCTAAAAGAGAAGATAACACATTTGTAGCGTTTATTATTATTATTATTATTTTTATTATTATTATTATTATTATTATTATTATTATTATTATTATTATTATTACATTCTAATCTACAACCTTAATTGGAAAAGCACGATGCTATAAGCCGGAGGATCCAACAGGGAAAGACGCCCATTTAGTAAAGAAAATAAGAAAATAAATAGAATAAGAGGCTATAAGAAATAATGACTAATAATATATAATATCTTAAATTCAGTATGCTCCTGTATTATGAATATGAAGTTGCTCTCATAGAGGCTGGAAGTATCGTTGTGTAATCTCCATAGAGTCTTATTTGCTTGTATCCTCATGCTTCTATAGTCAATTCTTTTTAGTGAGGCAGATTTGCACCAACTCGCAGGGGTGCCCTTTTAGCTCGGAAAAGTTTCCCCTTCGCTGATTGGTTGGACAAGATAATTCTAACCAATCAGATAGCAGGAAACTATTCCGAGCTATATGGGCACCGCTGCGAGTGCAAATGCGTCTCATTAAAAAAATTGAGTATAGGTCAATCACAACATCTTGCAAGTATTATATCGAAGAACAGGAAACTTCAGGGACCTGCAGTCGGTTCAAAAACATTGACGCGTGTTGCAAAGATCAAAGTCAGTGCTGCCGCGAAAGTTTGCTCCAGTTTAAAACAACAATCAAAAGGCCATCTTGTTTTGAGCAGCTTGTGAAATTGGTAACTCTATTGTATCGTTTCTTCAAATGAATTCTGCGTAAACAAGTCGCTATTTACTAGCGAGGCTGTGTATCATATGTCTATTGTTGTTGAGTTCGTCATTAATTTTGATTGAGTTTATGTATCCAATCATCTGTTCAATGGTTCATTTGTGTTTATGTGTCCGCCTGACCATTTATCTAATAACAATATATCTCGGAGTTTTATTATTTGTTTAGTATCTTAGACAGATACGTATCCAGTTTATATATGTATATGTATATATATATATATATATATATATATATATATTATATATATATACATATAAATATATATATATGTATATATATATATACATATATATATATGTGTATATATATATAATATATATATATGCGATATATATATATATATATATATATATATATATATATATATATATATATATATATATATATATAACACCATCATTACTAGCCGTAACTACACTAAAGGACAAAGGCCTCAGATATGTCCTTCCACTAGCGTCTGTTTATGTTCGTTTTACGCCTCTGTATACCAAATAATTTTGTTTAGCTCGTCAATTTTACGCATAGATTAGTGAAAGTTTCAGGGATTAATGTTAATGTTGTAACGTGGAAGTGATTAAATTTTGAAATTACTATGTCAAAGGTGAGGGTCAAGGTCGAGTAAAAGGTCGACCGAATTAACCCTAACCTCGAGAAATAAGCAGTCGTGGCGGAGGTATACTCTGCTGAGTCCCCCCTCTAGTTTTCCTGCATATTGTTACAATATCCTCTACTTTAGTTTGCTCTCGTATCCATGTTGCTCTTTTTCTATTAGTGTTATTCCCATCATTATTCTTTCCATAGCTTTTTGCTCTGTAACTAGCTTGTGTTCTCAGGGTTTAGTAAGGCTCTAAGCTTCTGATGCACAAGTTAATACTGGTAGGAACATCTGATTAAATACATTTTATTTAAAGAAAGTGTCATTTTACATTTCATAATCTCATTTTATTTACCAAAAGCTCTGCATTCCATGCTTATCATTGTCTTAATCTCGTTCCATGTCCTGGAAAAACACTTACTGTCTTTCCCAAGTACTGATTTCCATTAAAAACATTAATAGTTTCTTTCACAACCCTTATTTGTTGTATCGCCATTTTCAATGAACACTACCTTAGGTTTATTCACATTGATTTTCAGTTTTACATTTCTGCTTTCTTCCATTTGCTTATTAATATATATATATATATATATATATATATATATATATATATATATATATATATATATATATATATATAGTATATATATGTGTGTGTGTATTTATGCATATATATGCTCGTAAAATTAAAAAAAAAATTATTAAAACATTACTTGATAGATGACTGAAGACGAAGTCAATTTTCCACAAAGGACATACAAGAAAACAATATCCCGCGAGCCTACTCCAGACGAAGTCTCTCCTGCAGTTCCTTCATCAGATGCCCAACGCAGTTTACGCTGGAAGGTTTTTCCATCTTCCTCCGAATATCAAGTAATGAAAACTGGGATGGTTTTCGATTCCGTGCATCCTCTTGAACTGGCTCTCCTCTCCCGGTCGTTTGCTGAATTTTCATGTTGATGCTGCTTTCCCTGCTATAGGTCTCAACAATATTCAACGAACATTTAAACACTGGCTATGGTAATTATTGTTGAGAGCCTCTACCCATCTATCACCAGAAGCTATAGGAAACCACATCCAACGCGCTATGCTTTGTTGTAAACAGGTAATTCAAATCAGCTTCACTATATGGTAAAACATCTTCCTGATAGAATGCGCAAGAACCAAACTTTTTCACAGTAATCACAGCAGAAGCATTCAGGATGGAACTGTTTATCAACATCATTTAAACAGTCTTCTTTGCATAATCTCACTGCTGTGACTAGTTCGAAGCCATATCGCTGGACAGGTAGTGTTTTTTTCATTTAGTTCATATCGGTGGACAGGTAGTGTTTTTTGGATTTAGTTCATATCGGTGGACAGGTAGTGTTTTTTTCACCTGGTTTCTATGGGTGGACAGGCAGTGTTTTTTGCACTCAGTTCATATCTGTGGACAGGTAGTGTTTCTTTTCACATGGTTTCTATGGCTGGACAGGCAGTGTTTTTTGCATTTAGTTCATATCGGTGGACAGGTAATGTTTCTTTTCACCTGGTTTCTATGGCTGGACAGGCAGTGTTTTTTGCATTTAATTCATATCGGTGGACAGGTAATGTTTCTTTTCACCTGGTTTCTATGGCTGGACAGGCAGTGTTTTTTGCATTAGTTCATATCGGTGGACAGATAGTGTTTTTTTTCACCTGGTTTCTATGGGTGGACAGGCAATGTTTTTTTGCACTTATTTCATATATGTGGACAGGTAATGTTTCTTTTCACCTGGTTTCTATGGGTGGACAGGCAGTGTTTTTTTGCATTTAGTTCATATCGGTGGACAGGTAATGTTTCTTTTCACCTGGTTTCTATGGCTGGACAGGCAGTGTTTTTTGCACTTAATACCTATCTGGGGACAGGTAGGGTTTTTTTTCACCTGGTTTCTATCGCTGGACAGGTAGGGTTTTTTTTTTTAGCACCTACTTTTTATCGTTGTACAGGCAGTATTTTTTCATCCTGGTTTTTATCGCTGGACGGGCAGAGCTTTGCATTTAGTTTCTATCGCTGGACGGGCAGTGTTTCTTGCACTTAGTTTCTATCGCTGGACAGGCAGTGTTTTTTGTACCTGGTTTTTATCGCTGGACAGGCAGCGTTTTTGGACTAGTTCCTTTAACGCTGGAGTTTTACTGGGACAGAGCTTTAAGTTCGGACTCCACCCATGTCTTTCATCCTGGTTTTGTACCCGCATCTGGACCATAGATGTACTCAATATTTTATAGTTATTTACCGGATTTTCCGTTTTTTTCATCACTTTTTGCATCTTCTGTCCAATTTCAATGCTATATCTCCATAATGTAAGTCCATAGTTTACTCTTAGTTCCACCTGAGTGCTGTATTGTCTCACCTTCCCCAGCAGGTGGCCTAATTCCACAAATTAATAAATCCGATGCATAGATTTAATAAAACTCGTACATCTTATTATATCTAAGTCGAAAAGAGTTAAAAGAGAATTTATCTCAATTGTTTCCCTTCGATAGAATAAAATGACTGTACTCTCCAAGGATTTCCGTTTCATAAGATAAAAAAAAAAGTTATCTAAATAAAAGTGACCGGACTGCTTGAAAGCTTCAAACGATTGCGAGGGTGAAAAATGAAATTGATGATTTTCTGGGAGGTCGTTCATCCGAGTAATTACCCGGATAATGTTCAGGGAAATTGCCCAATGCCATTTAAAGGAGACTTAAGCGATGGGATATTTTAAATGCAAAATTAGAGATAGATTTTAAGTTTTTAGTTCTGGGAAATCCAAATAGGTACCATGCTGAATGGGGTAACAGTTTAAATTTTTTTTTTTGTATTTCAGTATGTATATCTAGGAAATCTCTCGGCTTAAAGGGGATTCTTGCTACAGGTGTTTTGTTTACAAACCTCACATTGGCTTTTAATGTAAAATGGTCAGTTCATCGAGTACTATCTGCAACAATTGCAGACGACCACCTGCGACTGTGATCGTAGTCCTTGTTTTTCCGTGGTTGCCAAAATATCTGCGACCAGGCTCGGTATTTCGATATTTTGTAAAATCGAGGAGATACGATGTTTTTTTTTTTTTTTTTTTTTTTTTTTTTTTTTTTTTTTTTTTTTTTTTTTTTTTTTTCTCTCTCTCGAGGAGACCACTTCTCAACCATGTGCTACCACGGGAGACCAAGGTGTGACCCCGAGTCAATACATAACTGCGTTGACTCTGGCGTGACCAACCCGTGATGAACCGTCGACTACGTGCGACCTCTGGCGACTTTAAGCCCCGCTCTGAGATTGCAGCTCAGTCTTCCCGGGAAGATTTCTTGATGAAATGACCCCTTTAAGTCAACTTTGAAAACGGTCTTTACTACCACAAATAAGGTAATGTTTACTCTTGCCTTTTTGTCTGTGTCTTATCTGAGGAGTACATGAACGGATCAAGACGAATGTCAATGATAACGAGTGTTGATTAATCTCTTTAGATTATTACCATCTGGTTAATCGTGATGATTTGTCAGCTGATTTTAGGAAAGCAATCTGGTTATTGAATGACCCAACCCACGAAAATTAAATGAAATAATGAAACACAAAATGCCCTAATTGTATATATAGCGAAAACGCTTGATGGAAGTTACTCCTTCTCTTACCATAGAAGACCTCATTCTGAGTTGCGGTAGCTTAGTGAATCTGAATGTTGATTTGCAATCTGGGGCTCATAATTACTGAATAACTGCCACATTACTGCCCCTGTGAGTTAAGGATGAGGTTTGGGTGGGCCCATAAGTTCACCTAATGAGTCAACGGCAGCCGTTACCTAAACTCTCCCCGGAACTAGCTTGAGTGAACGGGGTGTAGTGGGGCGGTATTCAAGTGATAATCAAGTGTGTATACGTTCGGCTTCTATCATGGTGTGTCCCTTGCTCTTTACGTTCACGAGTGACCTTTAATTATTAAGACTGACAATTAACCAGTTATGTTAATATCAGATTTTCGTCGGTTTAAACGAATTACGACATGAAACTAAAGCTAAAAGAGAAGATAACACATTTGTAGCGTTTATTATTATTATTATTATTATTATTATTATTATTATTATTATTATTATTATTATTTTCATTATTAATTGCTAATCTACAACCTTAGTTGGAAAAGCAGTATGCTATAAGTCGGAAGGCTCCAACAGGGAAAGACGCCCAGTTAGTAAAGAAAATAAGGAAATGAATAAGATAAGAGGCTATAAGAAATAATGACTAATAATATATAATATCTTAAACTCAGTAAGCTCCTGTATTATGAATATGAAGTTGCTCCTATAGAGGCTGGAAGTAGCGTTGTGTGATCTCCATAGAGTCTTATTTGCTTGTATCCTCATGCTTCTATAGTCAATTATTTTTAGTGAGGCAGATTTGCACCAATTGGCAGGGGTGCCCTTTTAGCTCGGAAAAGTTTCCCGCTCGCTGATTGGTTGGACAAGATAATTCTAACCAATCAGATAGCAGGAAACTTTTCCGAGCTAAAAGGGCACCGCTGGGAGTCAGTGCAAATTTGTCTCATTAAAAAAAATTGAGTATAGGTCAATCACAACATCTTGCAAGTATTATATCGAAGAACAGGAAACTTCAGGGACCTGCAGTCGGTTCAAAAACATTGACGCGTGTTGCAAAGATCAAAGTCAGTTCGCCGCGAAAGTTTGCTCTAGTTTAAAACAACAATCAAAAGGCCATCTTGTTTTGAGCAGCTTATGAAATTGGTAACTCTATTGTATCGTTTCTTCAAATGAATTCTGCGTAAACAAGTCGCTATTTACTAGCGAGGCTGTGTATCATATGTCTATTGTTGTTGAGTTCGTCATTAATTTTGATTGAGTTTATGTATCCAATCATCTGTTCAATGGTTCATTTGTGTTTATGTGTCCGCCTGACCATTTATCTAATAACAATATATCTCGGAGTTTTATTATTTGCTTAGTATCTTAGATAGGTCCGTATCCAGTTTATATATATATATATATATATATATATATATATAGAATCATCATCATAATTATCAGCTGTAACTACTCCACTGCTGGAAAAAGGCCTTAGGCATGTCCTTCCACTAGCGTGTGCTTATGGTATTTCTACGCCTCTCTATACCAAATAATTTGTTCAGCTCGTCAATCCATTGTCTTTTTATTTCCTTGCTTCTTTTGCAATCTCTTGGCACCCATTCTGTTGTTACTAATACTCACCATCTATTATCTGTTATTCTCATAGTATGTCCATTTTTACCTCCGCCAACGAACTTGGAGAGGATTTTATGTTTTCGCCCATTGTTTGTCCGTTTGTCTGTCTGCCTGTTTGTTTGTTTGTTGGTGAACAACTTCCTGGCCACATTTTTACTCACAGAGTAGTGAAACTTTCATGGAATAATTGTTATGTTGAGACGTGGAAGTGATTAAAATTTGAAAGTTTTAGGTCAAGGTCGAGCAAAAGGTCGACCAAATTAACCCTAACCTCTAGAAATGAGTTACCAAGGCGGAAATATGCTCTCTCCTGGGTCCCCCTCTAATTTTCTCACATATTGTTACAATATCCTCTACTTTAGTTCACTCTCATATCCATGTTGCTCTTTTTCTGTCTCCTATTGTTATTCCCATCATTATTCTTTCCATAGCTTTTTTATTTGTAACTAGCTCGTGTTC
>NC_090727.1:141411143-141413643 GCF_036898095.1 Palaemon carinicauda | reverse complement strand
TGTACCGATTTTGAGCCAACTTAGTAGTCATGTGCAACTATGCATTGGAGTTAGCAAAACAAGACTGCTTGGCGTGGAGAAGGTATGCTCTCTACTGAATGCCCCACTAGTTCCAGCTGTAACCAGATTGTAGAATCGTCTTCTCAATCTGGTGGCTGAATTGGTGGAACTTCAGAAGTTCAAACTAGTAGCAAATGTTTATGCTTTTAATAGGTTAACACAAGTCTCTTTTCACGGTTTATATATGATTGATTGATTTTAACGTTGTTACTAATCGAAAATATGTTATATTTCTTATTCATTACTTCTCATACATAGTTTATTTGTTATTTTCTTATTTCCTTTCTTCACGAATGCTCTCCCTGTTGCAGCCCTTGGGCTTGTAGCATCTTACTTTTACAACGAGGGTTGTAACTGGACGTCTTATGATAATAATAATAATAATAATAATAATAATAATAATAATAATAATAATAATAATAATAATAATAATAATAATTCAGAGGATGCTAATCCAGTGGGTACGAATTTTCTAACATCATAGCTTCATGGAAATAGTGGTAGTGCCACTATTCATAGGCAAGTCTCAACTCTTTATAGCTGAATTATAGTGACCCTCTTGTAGTTATAGATATTGACATTGTATATATACCCCTAATATTTCAACAGATGTTATTAGAATGCTAAATCATACATATCTATTATGCAGGCAATTTTTTTTTTTTTTTATATATATATATATCTCCAATCTTTCTATTCTTCTTCGCTATGGGGTTAACTACTGTAATGTATTTGTTCAGTGGCTACTTTCCTCTTGGTAAGGGTAGAAGAGACTCTTTAGTTATGGTAAGCAACTCTTCTAGGAGAAGGGCACTCCAAATCAAACCATTGTTCTCTAGTCTTGGGTAGTGCCATAGCTTCTGTACCATGGTCTTCCACTGTCTTGGGTTAGAGTTCTCTTGCTGGAGGGCACACTGAGGCACACTACTCTATCTGATTTCTCTTCTTATTGTTATTTTTTAAAGTTTTTATAGTTTATACAGTAGGTCGTAGAGCTAATAATAATAATAATAATAATAATAATAATAATAATGATAATAATAATAATAGAACAAGTCAAGTGTTTTTCGTCTCTGATTTGCTCTTGATTTATTAACTGGTATCTCAAATAAAAGTTATTTCCTTTCCTAAAAGTTCCTCTTCTATAATCTGTATTGAAATTCCATTTTTTCTTTATCTATTTCCGATATTCATACGATATAAGATATAATTGCCTCATTGTTTTGCATAATCATTCATATATTTGAGATCCGTGATCCATTTATAATTGCGAGAGAGAGAGAGAGAGAGAGAGAGAGAGAGAGAGAGAGAGAGAGAGAGAGAGAGAGAGAGAGAGAGCTGACATACGATGAGCATAAAATATTTATTGTAGCCTCGAAAGGAAAATGAAAAGACATGATTGGAGTTAGTACTTTCATCCTATTAGTGATATCGACGGATTCACGATAGGAACATTTATACATACATACACACACACACACACATATATATATATATATATATATATTATATATATATATATATATATATATATATATATATATATATATATATATACTTTACATATAATATGATATGATATGAATGTAATATGTATATATACACATATACATTATATATATAATATGAATATAATATATGTATATATACACATATACAGTATATATATATATATATATATATATATATATATATATATATATATATATATATATATATATATTCACCATTTTCATTGGTATTCACGTAGCTTTGTTTTCTTTCAAAAAGAGAGAGGGAGAGGGAGCCGAACTGAATATAGCACAATTTTCGACTTTACTACTCTTCGTATGGCTCCCAATATTCGCGTAAATTCCTAAAGTTTTTTCTAGGTTTTATTTTTTAGAATATTTCTTTTCTTTTATAACTATGAGCCTTTTACCCTTAGAGAGTGGGGAGCGAGAAGAGGTTATGTATCCGGGTTATTTTATATCATTTTTGTATGGAAATTATTAGCCCCATGATTTTAAGTCTATACACTTGTTGCGATCCACTACAGTTCACTAATAAGCAGGACAGGTGTATCGGTATTATTAGAAAACTACTTCGGTAATATTTCACACGTGTGATTGATTCAATGGTGTGGGGAGGTGGGTAAACACAGACCCATGAAGTCTGTTCAGAAATGTATCTACAATAATGATATAAAATCTAAAGCTATGGAATCGAAAAGCAAAAGTGAAAATGGATACAAATCCCTTTCAATTTTTTCATTGATCAACACAAATCGTGTGTCGTTCGGATTACCACCTAATTTCCATAACTTCCATATTATCAAAAGTTCTCGAACGTCATTGGGTAAAACGTGTAAATAAGTATGCTGAAGTTGATAATCTGTTCCATAGTTTTCCCTTTGGCTTTTGCAAAGACCTTGGAGCTATTGATGCCTTTCATACAATTT
>NC_090727.1:141403643-141406143 GCF_036898095.1 Palaemon carinicauda | reverse complement strand
GCCTGGTTAGAGAGGGGGCTTGGGCGCTGATCATATGTATATATGATCAGTCTCAAGGGTACTGTCCTACTCGATAGGACAATGTCACTGTCCATTGCCTCTGCCATTCATGAGTAGTCTTTAAACCTTTAAACTGAGAGGCGAGGTGAATGCAACTAAGCTAGTAAACAGATATCGAGCTTATATACAACGTCACAAAAATTCAAACCTGGAAAAAGCATGAGCTAGCATGATAACACAGTTCGGTCTATTAGCAGTGCGGGGAAGAGCGAGTGATAAAATATCAAAACCGTTACAGTGTACGAGCGTGTATGAAACACGCATGGTAAAGGCTATAAGCTATTAGTCTGGGAGCTAGCTTAAGTTTATTTAACAATTTGAGCCCGAAAGGTTTGAGCATTGAATTCCATGCGTTTTATGGGTGTCATTACAAAGAGGCAAGTCTTAAGTGACATGGCTTGTACGGTGACTAGGGGTAGCCCCTCAAACCCCCCATCAAAATTTATTTTATTTAACAACTTGAGCCCAAACATCAAATAACATTTTATCAAGTGGCCCTTGGATAAGGATTCAAATCCCATCAGTTAAGACCAAAAATTCCTGTACGTTGATTAATTAAGACACTAATTAATTACAGCCAATTTCAGTTTTATTTAACAATTCAAGCCCAAACTATTTTCTTTCATATAATGATACTACTAGATACAGTGAAGAGAAAAATATAATACAAGACCAAAAATATTTGTACGGGGGCCATTTAAGACCCCTTATTAATTACCATGGGCATTTTTTGGTGCCAGATTGCACTTTATCTAACCAACATAGCCCATCCAAAATTTCAGTTGCATATTACTATCTACCAAGTTTAATATCATTTCAAACAAGTCAAGACACAATTTACCTGTACATCAGCTAATTAAGACGCTAATTAATTTGACCTGATTACAGTTTTATTTAACAATTTGAGCCCAAACAAATTTCTTTCAAATAATGATACCACTAGTAACAGTGATTGGAAAAATACAACACAAGACCAAAAAATTTTGTACAGGGTACATTTAAGACCCCTTATAAGCAGGCCTTAATATGTTGTGAATGATCTACAGGCATCGAGAAGAAAAAGAGATAAGGGAGATTTGGAGAAGTTAGTGCACATGATAGAAGAATGCTGTAATCCCTTTGACAGTAGTACTAATGATAGCCTATACAACATCTTCACTGGTAAAGAAGCTTCATCTTCTGTAAAAGAATCTATTTTAGCAGTGAAAGTCAACGGGGAAGACCGACGTAAAACATTTGTTGAAGCCTGTATAAAACACCCCAGCAGATTTGAAGAGCCAATCAAAAGAGAACAGCTGTTAACTTTTCAAAGTGAATGTGCAAAGAACAAAAGAACTACCAACAAAAAAATATCAGAACTAAGATGCACAAGAGATCTGATGGGACAGCTGGCAGTAGTGGCTTCAAAAGATGATATTGACTTAAGGACCACATTTTCTTACCCTCTGACACCTATACCATTGTCCATGTTCTCAACTGATGGCAGTATGGCTAAAACCAACAAGAGCACATTGCTTCAGAACCTTGAGAAACGGTTGAATCACCAGGCTCCTGAGACTGTAGATGTCAGCATTGTTTATGGCAATTTTATTCTACATACATTGGTTGGACAAAAAACATCAACATATGGTAGCCTTGCAAGATTGATTTTAATGAATGTAACTGCATTGTCAAAAATAAGAATTGATATACTGTTCGACACTTATGCTGAACCATCTATCAAAGACTCTGAAAGAATGAGAAGGAATGCCACAGATAAAGGGTACCTCATCACTGGACCAGAACAACGTTGTCCCAGAAATTTGGCATATGGACTCAAGTCCAACTCATTCAAGCAGAGCCTAGCAGAATTTTTAGCTCATGAATGGCAGCGCCCTGAATATACCACACTGATTGGCAGTAGGATAATATATTTGGGCCATTTGTCAGAATGTCACAGCTTTCATGTATCACCAACAGGGGTAGTCATTCGAGAAGCCGTCCAGGATTTGGCTTGTAATCACCACGAGGCTGATACTAGGATATGTTTACATGCATACCATGCAGCTAGAGAAAAACAATCGAGAAATATTGTGGTCAGGGCTTCTGACACTGATATTGCTGTTATTTTGCTTTATCATGTCATAAAACACAAAATGAAAGTTTGGATGGATGTTGGAACAACTGGGAAGGACACACGGCGCTATATTGATATAACATTACTAGCAAAAGAGCTCGGTGTGGAAGTTTGTGGAGCTTTGCCAGGATTTCATGCCTTCACGGGCTCTGACTATACATCCGCCTTTGTTAGAAAAGGGAAAGTGCGTCCACTAGGACTACTTGAAAAGTCTGCTGATGTCCAGGCTGCTTTTGCAGAGATGGGAACATGTGAAAACATCTCAGTCACTGCTGAAAAGGCTCTACAGAGATTTACGGCATGCCTCTATGGTTTTAAGGGAGA
>NC_090727.1:141388643-141393643 GCF_036898095.1 Palaemon carinicauda | reverse complement strand
CATATGACTGTCAAGTCAAATCTAATTCTTTTGATTTAATTAACCACACAAATAAATATTCATTTTAAACTATGGTAGATCGAGACGTTCCTCGATGGGCAAAATTACTACAATTCTATGAGCAGATCGTTTCACAATTACATCCCTTTCTCCCTTGTATGTAATACCAGACTTTATTGGTTTGTACCTCAGTGTGACATTTCTAACTTTCTTATCTTTACCCTTATCTGCCAGCAAGACTTCCGCTAACTTCCAATTACCCCGCACCACATTACTATCCTGAAAAAAATACAAGATCCCCTACTTGCAAGTTACGCTTTTCTACATGCCATTTTTGACGTATCAGCATAGTGGGGAAAAAGTCACGCATCCATTTTCTCCAAAAAGTATCTGTTATGCCTTCATGAAATTTCAATCTTGATTCATGACTAGGGAAGCTTTCAAATTCTCCTTTCAGGACTGCATTTTTTGTACGCCCAAGCAAAAGATCATTTGGGCAAAGATACCTTCCTAGTTCGGGATCGCAGCCGGGTTTTATACCAATGGGTCTTTCATTTAGTAAATTTGCTATTTCATAAAGGGTGGTTTGTAATTTACTGAAAGTTAAAATGTTATCACCAATAGCTATGGTCAAACTCCTTTTGACAGATTTGATAAGACTCTCACTGACTCCATTTTGCCAAGGTGCATCAGCAGAAGCATTGAAGATCCACTTTATCTTAAAAATCTCTGTTGCATTCCTTAGTTCCTTCTCAGCAGCAGTTAATTGGGTACCCCTATCAGAATATATTTCTTTAGGACATCCTCGGAGTGATACAAATCTACGGAGCCCATCAAGGAAATCTTTTGCACTATAACCCTCAATTAGATCTAAATGAACTGCACGGGTCGATAAACAATTAAAGATTACCCCATAGGCTTTACCTTTAGTTCTACCCTTAACCGTATCCCTGATAAAGAAAGGTCCATATAAATCAAGAGCAGTATAAGCAAACGGTGGGGAGGGTTTTAGACGCTCTAGAGGTAATTGTCCCATGACTTGCCCGGCTATTTCCTTTGTCAACTTCCTACAGGTTACGCATTTAAATTTTACGGACTTGATCATGTTCCGAACTCTTGGTACCCAAAACTTAGATTGAATTTTCGCAAGGGTGTTTTCCACTCCAGAATGAAATTGACGATGCATGGTTTTTACATATAATTTGACAAATTCATGATCAGGAGAGAGTAATACAAACCCATCCTGATCATAATTGTTCTTTAACCACCTAGGAATACGTTGGCCTACCACAATTAAACCATCCTTATTTACACTAGGGCCAAGTCTGCGATATCTGAACTCCCAATCTTTACCAAGTGTGGATTGAATTTCTCTCACCCACAACATCTCTGCTTGAGAGATTTCATCTATATTAGGAGTTTGAAATATTCCCTTGAACGATTTAAATTTGAAAGCCTTAAGGACTCTACTAGTGACTCTGAGCAATTTTTCACTACTTTCAAATCTTGATATTTGAAACACTAAAGACATTTCTACAGTATTCACGGTAAAACAAGTGTGCGAAACAAAGACACCCACCCTGTCAGGCAAATCACCAATATGATCTTTCCTTATTGGCCACTTACTGATTGGGAGAGTAAGGAAAGCCGGCCCCATTTGCCACATTGATTCTTGACCCAAATCGATCGGCTTAGCAGGTTTGGTGGTCAAGTCTGCTGGGTTGTTATCACCTGAAACCCACGACCATTCTCCCACATCGGTTTTACTTTGAATTTCAGCAATTTTTGTAGCAGTAAAGGTGCCAAAGCCATAGCTTTCTTTCTGAATCTGGGCACGAACTATTGCAGAATCAACAATGTGCATCACCGATTCAAATTCAAAATTCATTTCCTTCACTATAGTTTCTCTCATTCTAGCTGCCACTAAGGCCCCACATAGTTCAATCCGGGGAATGGATAACTGTTTGAGTGGTGCAAGCCTAGATTTTGCCATTAGCAACCTGGAACAGAATCCTCCATCAGACAATTCCCATCGCACATAAGCACATGCTCCATACGCAGAACTAGACCCATCAGAGAAAATCACCAGCATTGGTTTACCGATGGTACCTTCTACTTTGACACACCTAGGGAAGCTGAGAGACTGAAGCTCAAACAACATCTGGAAATAACTTAACCACTCATTCCTAATATCTGTCGACACTGCACTATCCCAATCATAATGGCTAACTTTTCCTTCAATCCCCTCTGTCCTGGAAATTAGTTGTCTCATCATCAATTTAGCTCTTAAAGTTACCGGACAAACTAGCCCTAAAGGATGATACTGAGATGCGATTTGACTTAACAATATTCTTCTAGTTAAATACTGTGGCACATTAACCATGAGATCATCTGGCGCCAAGTTAGGTTCAGTATGAATTTTCCTATGCTTTGGAGAAAAATTTATTTTAACTTCATATACTAACCGGTCTCTATGAGGATCCCACACAATTCCTAAAACCTTTTCCTTTTCCCTTTTAGTCACTTTAACATTGGGATTCTCATGATTTTCATTGCCAGATAAAATCCAATGCTTAATTTTAAAACCTCCACGACCTATAATTCTTTCAATTTGTTTCATCAGTTCGTTTGCAATCTCTATGCTGTCACAGCTTCCCAATATGTCATCAACATAGCTATTATTCACAATGATCTGCGTAGCTACAGGGTATTCATCCTTACTCATCTCTGCTGTTAATTTCAAAGCAAGCATAGCAATAGTTCCACTGGGTTTGTCCCCAAATGGGACACAAGTCAACATATAATGATCTGGCTTAACATCAACCTTGAAATCACGCCAAAGAAACCTATGACAGTGCTGGTCAAATAAGGACAGAGAGATAGTGTTATACATTTTGGCTAAATCACAAACAAATGCTACTTCATTTTCTCGGAACCTAAGTAAAACACCCAAAAGTGAGTTTAGCATGTCAGGACCCTTCGCCCACATTTCATTTAGAGAAAAATTCATATACATAGCAGAAGAATTTAACACTATCCGAAGGGGAGTTGAGCTAGAGTCAGGCTTTAGAACTTCAGTATGGGGTATGTAGAATATAGGTCCCTTATAACTATATATCTCATCTTCGGATAGCTTCCTGGCTACCCCCCGTGAAATCATATCATGAATTTGAATCTGATAGGACGTACAATAACCTAGTCCTAACTTGGTCAACCTTTTTTCCGTGGCTATTAGCCTAGCTGTTGCAAGGGACACATTATTAGGTAAAAGATTAGGATTTCTTACCCAGGGGTAAGCGACACTCCATCTATTCTTATGTGAATTAAATGATAAACCATGTGATATTTGAGCCAATTCTCTTTCTTCTTTAAGGGTACAATTACTTTGACCAGGGGTACAATTACCGCATTTACAACCAGAACACTTAGGGTAACAAGAAGTACCCAGGCTCTCAATACTTAAGTAATTATCCAACACGTCTTTAATGGTTTTCCTGGGAACTGAAGTAATCTCATTGACGTCTGTAATATCTATGTGATTGATTCTTACACTGACATTGGATTGATAACAGCGGGAAGTTAATTGCGGGTGAAATCCTCTAACAACATAGCCAAATTGGTTTAACATGAGTTGAAGGTTACCATTCGTGTCAATAACTTGAGGCATAAGGACACAGTAATCAATGCCTATTAATAAATGTATTACTCCAAAGGGTCTTGAAATGTGACATTTCACTCCATAGATGTCCACCACAGGAACTGTATACTCTTTAGAGGATACTGTCTCAGTTTTATTTCCCACTTTGGTTATGGTTATTTGCACATCTCTTCCGTTAAGTCCTAATTCTTGGGCCTTTTGATGAGTGATTAGCGACACATTGCTACCACTATCCCATAGCACATTAATATCATTTTGGTGATACCTTAAGCCACTCACCATTAATAAATGACCATCTCTAGACACCAAATTGCTAGTTACATCAGTGAAAGTAGTAGGTTTATATAGAAGAGTGTAACATTTTGTGATGTTCCCTACCACACTTTTTACCATTGACCATTACATCACAAGAACTGACACCAGACACATTGCAAAACTTAGAAAAATGGCCCAAGTTAACACACTTATAACATGCATTGTTTCTCTTGAGTTGAGCAAACTTATCATAATTGCTCAAACTCTTGAAGGCATAGCTATCATAAATGGAATGACCGTCTACACCATGATACCAACACCATTTAGGAGGGCACTTGACATCAGGATTATTTGACATTTGGGCTGCTAACCTTGATACTGTGGTTAAACACTCTGATATCATTGCACTATGTTGACCTTGAATTAATTTCATTTCATCCAGGTCATCTTTCACATTTTCACTTGTATTGTCACAAGAAGCACTATTTGTTACTACTTTTGATGAAGTCGAGCACCGCAAATCACTTTCAAGATACTCACACACTCTCCTTTCTTGTAACAAAAATTGAAGTAAATTTTCAAAAAGATCTTTAGCATTTCCTACCTTTTGCGACTTTATTACCCAATTGCGTTTTAAAGTGGGAGGAAGACGCTCCACCAACGTTACAATAGAGGTAGTTTTCATCTCAGATTCTAGACCTATTTTTCTCATATCCAACCAAGCACGTTCAACCACCTTTATCATGTAAACTAACCTCTTCGAATCTCCGTCGTTCAGAGGCTTAAGGCTTTTCAATTCACTCACAATAGCCTCCGTTAGCTTACAAGGATTACCATACTTATCGTCAAGGCGTCGGAACATCTCTTCAAATTCATCTTCTACTCCTTCCACACAAGTCAGCGCTTCTCCACTCAAACATTTTTTTAGAGCATAGGCATCTTGCCCATAAAAAGGCACAATCAACCTCATATAATCCCTCTTAAAAGTACCATAATTTCTCATATCACCAGAAAATTCAGGTGGGTCGAGACGTTTCACTTTGATAAGAGTTTCCATCTTACTTTCACTATCGCCACATCTTTTAAT
>NC_090727.1:141381143-141383643 GCF_036898095.1 Palaemon carinicauda | reverse complement strand
TTCATCATCTGGAGCGGAGGGAAGGGTTGATTTTAGGAGTTTCCAGGTCCTATGCTTTAAAGGTTTAAAGGCCGTTCATGAATAGCAGAGGTAAGGAACAGTGACAATGCCCAAGAGACTGGTCATATATGCATATGATCAGCGTCCAACCCTCTCCACCCAAGCTAAGACTAGGGAGGACCAGACAATTGCTGCTGGTAACTCAACAGGTAGACCAATAGGCTCCCACAAACTCCCCATCCTTTGCTTGCAAGGATGGTAGGGTTGCAGACGCTAAAGGCACTAACGAGTCTGAGCGGGATTCGAACCCCCGTCTGGCAAACACCAGGCGGAGACGTTACCAATCAGGCCACAACAAACCTCCATGTTTGTCTTCTTCCGACCTTCTTCCGATTCAGTTCAAATAACTTTTCCCCCGTTGCATTCACGATGTCTTTCATCACCTGGAGCGGAGGGAAGGGTTAATTATAGGAATTTCTAGGGCCCATGCTTTAAAATTTTAAAGCCCGTTTATGAATAGCAGAGACAAGGAACAGTGACAATGCCAAAGAGACTGGTCATATATACATATGATCAGCGTCCAACCCTCTTCACCCAAGCAAGGACTAGGGAGGACCAGGCAAATGCTGCTGGTAACTTAACGGGTAGACCTTTTAGGCTCCCCCAAACTCCCCATCCTTTGCTTGCAAGGATGGCGAGGTTGTAGACATTACAAGAAACTAACGAGTTCGGCAGACACCAGGCAAAGACGTTTCCAATAGGCCACCACAAATGTTATTTTTTATTGGATTTCTGCCTTATTGTAGCTTTGCTTTACTTACTTTGAAATACTCTTTATGGTTAGAAACAGAAAATCAGTTCTATGTCGTTTTCCTTCTATTGCTGTTCGAAATTAATAACTAAGCCAAATTTTACAAACAGTAGTAATAGTAGAAATTAATAAATTTCAATGGTAATTAGAACAAGCGAAATAATGTTTTGAACGTAAAGAGTAGAACCAGCATTAAGATTAAGTATTAAGATACAAAACAAATTCCTTCATAAAATATTTCCAAACAGTTTGGCACAATGCTTGATTCACTAAAGCTCTTGTTTTCTAATTTATATACTTCCCATCCTGATTCAGATCCGTTCAGTCTACGACTTGCCTAGCGATCGAGTCGACTTTGTTAAGATTTTGGAATGTCTAAACTTCTGACGAAAACCGGACATTAACAGGTACCTCATTTGCATCACACTCATTGTATAATTCCAGGGATACTGCAGGAGCCTCTATTGTCATGAGGTTTTATGAGATGACATTTATGATCCCAGGGCGTTTATGACAGTCATCTAGAATAGAATGGGCTACCGAGAATCTCTTGCTCTATTACGAATTCATAAACTTTTATGTACTCCTGTTAATGAATGAAAGCTTTAAGTGAGGTGAGAGAACTAGTACGACTTAGTGTTTTGAACGACCTTGAAATATTTTTGATGGTAGTCATTCCTGTGATACTTGAGTCTAGAAATTATCTGGAAATTTGGGAAGTCATACTTAAGAAAAAATAAAATCAAAATCTTTTGATGGCATTTGTGGACTATGAAAAAGCCTTTGATAGTGTGCACCAATTTTGTGGAGAGTCGTGGGTTATGGAATTCCTCTTAAATATGTGAATTGGAATAGGTCTGTTCTTAGGCATAGCAATTGCAAAGTTAATCGTAGTGAAGTCCTATCAAATGGATTTCCAGTGAACAGCAGAGTACTCCAAGGGAATGTGTTGTCACCTATGTTGCTCATCCTCCTCTTGGATTTTGTAATGCGTAGAACAGTTGGGGATAGTGGAGAGGGATTGGACATGATTGGTAATAGGAAATTAACTGAGCTAGAGTATGCTGATGACGCTAGCCTTATTAACAGAAAAACACAGGATTTGCAACGCTTGCTTGCCAGAATGCATGAAATATCACATGAGGTTGGGCTCAAGATAAGTAGAAGAAAGACAGAAGTGATGAGAACGCAATATGCAATGGAAGATGAATTATCATCGGAAGGGGAAAGGATTAATGAGGTAGAATCATTTGAATATTTAGGAGCTATTATTATTATTATTATTATTATTATTATTATTATTACTTACTTACTTACTTACTTACTTACTTACTTACTTACTAAGCTACAACCCTAGTTGGAAAACGAGAATATTATAAGCCCGAGGGCTCCAAAAGGGAAAATAGCCCATTGAAGAAGGAAAAAAAGGAAACTACAAAACTAGTAATTAACAAGTGAAATTAAATGTTTTAAGAACAATAACAACATTAAGATAAATATTTCATATATAACTGTAAAAACTAAATAATCCAGAGGAAGAGAAATAGGATAGAATAGTGTGCCTGAGTGTACCCTCAAACAAGAGAACTCTACCCCAAGACAGTGAAACGCCATAGTACAGAGGCTATGACACTATCTAAGACCAGAAGAACTTCTTACCATAGTTAAACAGTCTCTTCTACCCATACC
>NC_090727.1:141368643-141376143 GCF_036898095.1 Palaemon carinicauda | reverse complement strand
GTTCGATTTCAGTCAATGCCGCTTAAATGATCGAGTAGAAATAAGTTAATAATTGAAATTTTAATTTTTCACTCGCTCTCTTACACAGCTGCTTCCGGTCAATAGATTTCACTCATACTGATTCTTTAGCGCAATTAATTTCATCTCTTTTTTTTTTCTTAGTTCTTCTGACAACGATTTCTTGTAACTCTGTTACTGATTCGTTCTTGAAATTAATTTCCCTCATGTTCTGGCTGAATCTTCCAGCTAATGAATTTAATTTAGGGTTTTGGTGGCCTGTTGGTAACGTCCTTGCCTGGTGATAGCCAAACTGGGGTTCGAGTCCCGCTCAAACTTGTTAGTTCCTTTGGTAGTTGCAACTTCGCCATCTTTGTTGTGAGCGAATGATTGGGTGTTTTGGGGAGCCTATAGGTCTATCTGCCGAGTCATCAGCAGCCATTGCCTGGCCCTCCTTGGTCCTAGCTTGGGTTGAGAGGGGACTTGGGTGCTGAACATATGTATATATGGTCCGTCTCTAGAGCATTGTCCTACTTGATAGGGGAATGTCGCTGTCCCTGGCCTCTGCCATTCATGAGCGGCCTTTAAACCTTTAAACTGTATAGTAGAGTAATAACCTTCCAGCCTTACATTTACATGGACGGTCGAGTCCCGCCTTAGTAAGGCTGTTTTACTGGGAAGGTTACTGCTATGGGAGTTGGGCTTGTTCGGCTGACGTTCTGATGAGGATTTCTTTGGATGAAAATGAAACTGAAACCAAACTCATTTGACCTTTAACTGCTTCTTTCAGTAAAAAATTCAATCCTTTTATAACTCTTTCTCTCTCTCTCTCTCTCTCTCTCTCTCTCTCTCTCTCTCTCTCTCATACAATGAATTTTACTCCCTTTACACTTCTACTTCTTCTATGAAATAAATTTTACTCTCACTGATTCTTCCAAGCAAAGAATTTACACACTCGCTTATTCTAGGAAATGTGTTTTCAGTCTCTCTCTCTCTCTCTCTCTCTCTCTCTCTCTCTCACGGCACCTCCATTGCAATGAATTTCACTGATTTTCTCATTCTTTTTCTTACGGGAAATAGATTTCACACACAAACTCTCAGTGTTTCCTCTATGCAATGGACCTCACCCATTCTCTCGTTGGTTCTTCTACACTATGTATTTTATTCCCATTCTCATGAGGTCATCCAAGCGATGAATTTTATTCACCAGTTCTTCGAGCTAATGAATTATGCTCTCTCAATGGTGTTTTCACTTTCTAATTCCTTTCATGAGAGGAATTTAACAATCTCGCTGGTTCTCCCATGTAATTTTACTTATTTTCTCATTTATTTTATCAAATATAATAAATTTTACTAACTATTTTACTTCTACCAGGAAATCTATACACTCGTAACTCTCTCGCCCTCTCCGTGTAATAAACTTCACCCAATCTCTCATTAGTTCTATGTAATCTATTACATTAAATTTTTCATTGGCTTCCGAGCAACCAATTCTGCTTACTCTCTCACTGGTTTTTCCAGCAATGAATTATACCAACTTTCTTACTGATTCTTCCTAGCAGGTAATTTTACCCATGTTCTCACTTGTACTTCCAGCTAGTGCATTTAATTCTCTCACAGGTTCTTCAAAAATAAATCATATTGACTTTCTTACTTCTACCAGGAAATGCATTTCACACACTCTGTTTCACCTGTTCCTCCAGTGCAATAAAGTTTATAACTGTTCTCACTTCTGTATGGAAATGCACATCAATCTATTTCAGTTTCATCACGCATTCTTTACTACTCTCAGGCTTTTTCCGAGGCATGATCTTTGTTAACTTTTATTGGTTCTTCCATATAGTTAAATTTACTTTTTTTCTCGTTGATTCTTACTTGTAATGGTTTTACTCACTATCTCAGGGTCATCGAGATAGTTGTATTTTAATCTGCCACTGCTTCTTTTAGGCAACAAATTTTAGTAACTTTTGCTTGTTTTATGCAGTGAATTTGTGATGCACGTACAGCAAGCAACGCACATTCAAATAAAGAAGAATGTCTTATCTACGTTTTCTTCCACAGCATCTGCCACCGGACTCCACGTCAAAAAGCTGTTTCAGTTCTCTATTATCATTCCATTACTATATACTCTATTTTTTTTTATGCCCATATCATCCCTATTGACAAAAATCGGTTGAATATACATATTGAATTGTCATCCTTACGCAACCCTTTGGAGCATTGGGGCCTATAAATACTTGTGTTGTCTCTAAATATTTAAGTTAGTTGTTCGATAGCTGCCTTCATATTAATGCCTTTCTCCCCTGACATTTTACTCAATACCTCATTGGTTGTCTGAGCAAGAAATTATACTCATTCACTCCTGGGTTCTATCTTCCTAGTAATGAAATTTGCCTACTCCCTGAAATTTCTTTCCGTGAAGGATATTTTATGTAATCCTATTTTGAATTTCCTTGCACTGAATTTTTATAATACTAATTATTTTCGGGCAATGAATTTACTTATTATCTCACTGGTCCTACCATGCAGTCCCTTCTAGTTTGCTTGTCTCAGACTGGTTCTTCTTTTCGACAATGAATTTTATTATTTCACTGGCTTTTCCAAGCAATGAATTTTACACACTTTCTCGCTGGTTCTTCTATACAATGTATTTACTCACTTTATTGGTTTTTTTAATGCAATTAATCTTAATCGCTATATCACAGGCTCTTCCAGTAAATAGTTTTATATGATATTTCACCGATTCTTTCTTAAATTAATTTCACTCACTTTCTCACTTGCCCTCTAAGGCAATAAATTTTTCTCATCTATCACTTCAAGACTGAATTTTTAAAAGTTACTAGTTCTTCCGGGGAAGGAATTTTACTCACTCTCTTCCTTGCAATGAACAATGTATCTCTCTTCCTCACTGGCTTTCTTGGGAGATGAAGTTTACACTCTCCTTCGCTGGTTGTTCTTTACAATAAAGTTTACACTCTCTTTCGCTTGTTGTTCTTTACAATAAATTTCCATCGCTCTCTTTCTCGTTCTTCCATGCAAGGAAATGTACACACTTTTTTCCGGGCAATAGATATTACTCACTTTATCACGGGTTCTTCTTGAGCATTGGTTTTACTCTCTTACTGCTCTGTTAAAAAAAAAAACGTAATTTTATTTGGAAATTTTTGTTAAAAATATATTGTTCTCATCCGGATTTCAGTAGAATACAGACGACCGTAATTTTTACCATACTTTGTTATCTTTACGGGTTAGTGACCGTAAAATCACTTCTTTACGTCAATATATCCGTTTTATAACGGTAAAAGTCTGGCAACATTAATTCCAGGATGTTTACCTATTTTACGGCAAATTATTAAGAGTATGGTTCTCTGTCGCAATAAGTTTGATTTGTTCTTTCAGTGATTCTTCCCTGTAGAGAATTCTATTAACTCTCTCACTGGTACTTCATGGCAATGAATTCTTCTCTCTTCTCCTGGCTTCTTCTGAGTGATCAACCATACTTTCTAGCGCTGGCTTTCAGTGAATTTTACTCCATCTTCAATGCAAATAATTCCATTATTTTTCTCTCATTAATATATCTTAAATGCAATGAACTTCGCCCACTCTTTCACTGATTTTCTTTGTAACATATCTAGTCACTGGTTACGTAAAACATTGGTTTATACTAAATCTTTCACTAGTCCTTCCTGCAATGAATTATATTCGCCTTTCTACATCTTCCTTTTGGATATTTATTTTAATCTCTCTCTCTCTCTCTCTCTCTCTCTCTCTCTCTCTCTCTCTCTCTCTCTCTCTCTCTCTCTCTCTTGGTGGAGACACCTTTTTGTCTTAACTTTTCGGTTTTGAAATTCTCTCTCTCTCTCTCTCTCTCTCTCTCTCTCTCTCTCTCTCTCTCTCTCTCTCTCTCTCTCTCTCTCTCTCTCTCTCTCTCTCTCTCTCTCTCTCTCTCTGTGAATTTGAGTACCGTTCTCACTTTTTTTCTGGAAATTAATTTCATTCTCTTTTCCTGGTTCTCTCATCCACAGAATTTTACCTACTTTCTCACCTCTTCCAGGGAATATATTTCGTTTTCTCTCTCCCTGGCTCTCCCATACAATGAATTAACTTCATTTTACCAGCTCTTCCAGGAAATGGATTTCACTGTCTCTATCACTCGTTCTCCCTTAGAACGAATTCTATTCAATTTCACTCCTACTTCCAGGTAATGCATTTAACTTTCACAGTGGTTCTCCCATACAATGAAATTGAATCACTTTGTCACTTTTTCCCAAAAAAAAATAATTTCACTCTCCATATTTCCTTTATGCAATGGCCTGCGCTCATTTTCTCACTGGTAGTATTTTATTCACATTTTCATTGGTTTTTTCATGTAATAAACTTTATTCATTTTCTAATTAGTTCTTCCGGCAATTGATTATACTAAGTTTCTCATTTATTTTTCCAGGATATTCTTTTCACTTTTATGCACTGGTTGTTCCACGCAATTAATTTTACTAACTTTCTCCCTTATTTTTTTCAGGAGATGCATTTCAAAATTCTTTTTTTTCGCAAGTTCTCTAATATAATCAGTTTTATTCATATTTTGATATATTCTGATAAATGCATTTCACACAATCACGGGTTCTCTCATTTAGGAAATACATTTCACACAATCTTACTTGGTCTTCCTTACTAAGGATATTACTCACTCTTACTTTTAGGAATTATATATCTCACCCTGACTAGTTTTTTCAAACGCAATAAATCTAAAGTATGTATTTCACTTTTTTCTCACTGAATTATAATCAATTATTTAGCCTTTTCACTTCTTATTTGAAATGCATTCCACACTCTGAGTGGTTCTCCCAGGTGAAGAATTTCAATCTTTCTCACCATTTCTTCGTTACAATGTTGCTCATCCATTCACTCAAACTTTTTTCTATGGAACATATTTTATCCTCATTCTACGGGGTATTCCAAGCAATGAATTTTGATCACTTTCTCCCTGGCTCTTCCGAGCTCTGGGATTTTTTCATGGAATAAATTTCTCTCTTCATCTCGCTTATCCTTTTAGGAAATACAGGTTACTCAGTTTTCACTAAAAGCATTTCACCCTCTCTCTCACTGGTTCTTATGCTTCTCACACTCGCTGGTTCTTTCTGGCAATGAATTTCACTCTCTCTTCCTCACTTCTTCCATGTGATAAATTATACTCTTACTGGTTCTTCAAGGTTTAAAGACCGCTCATGAATGAAAGAAGGAAGGGACAGTGACATTACATTGCCCTATCATGCAGGACAATGCTCTAGAGGCTAACCATATATACATGATCAGTGCCCAAGAACCTCTCCACCCAAGCTAGGACCAAGGAGGGCCAAGAAATGGCTGCTGTTTATTCAGCAGATAGACCTCTATGCTCCAAATTTCCCATCCTTAGGTCACACGGATGGTGAGGTTGCAACTACCAAAGGAACTAACGAGTTTGAGCGGGACTTAACCCCAGTCTGGCAATCACCAGTCAGGGATGGTACCAAATTGACCACCACAACCACCTGTGAAGGTAATGAATTCAACACTCACTAACTCATTCAAAGAAATGAATATTACCCACTCTTACGATTTTTCTTGCCAATGAGTTTTCCTAACTCTCACTGGTTCTTACATGTAATGTATTTAACTCAATATCTCACTTGCTCTTCTGAGAAAATTATATTTCTTCCCTCCCTCAGTGGTGAGATCACTGCTGTGAACCAATTTTAGACATTCTCACTGGGAAAGGAATCATGATACGACCCTATTTGCAAGGTTTTACATTGGATACCAAAACCGTGATGGGAATCTGGACGAATTCTTTCGTCATGAAAATCAAGCGTGTTCTCCTGAGTTACCTGATACAGGCAATCTACACCTGTAATGCAAAGACCAGCTACTGGATTACATTGAAAGTATTGCTGAAGTTCAACGTGATGCACCTGCTGTTACTCCTTTTGTCCTTGATGACGCCGTCATTGTGCAGATGTTGAAGCCTGGCACTGCCATTTCTTCCACACGTCAAAGAGGAACAGCGTCATACGTAATGCCCCGACTTCGTCTGGGATAACTATGAAGATGGATCCTTGAAGACGGGCACAACGCTAACAAGGTAGAGCTTTGCACCTTCCTGTTTCATGTGCTGATTAAGGTAAAGGAGCTGGTAATCACTGATGCAGAAGCAGTGATTGCTTTCCAAAGCAGGAAGATGAAAGCTCACTGGCTTAATGCAGTCATGAAGAGCCGTACACTCGCATCATGCTGCATTTGGCCCATGCTGCACAACATGGCCACATGCGGATTTGAGTTCGAATCGTAGACACCGATGTTGTTGTCTTGATGGTGATGGTAACACAGACAATATCATTCGTGGATGAACTTTGGATTGTCTTTAGGATAGGCAAGAATTACCGCTAAACCCCTGCCCATAAAATAGCTGCCTCCTTGGGTCCATAGAAGGCATGTGCTCTCCTTGTCTCTCCTTGTCATAGGTAGTCCTTAATATCAAACTAATTCTACCTTGATGTTACCGTAAAGAGAATATTGCATGATAAATATGTATACACTTGCAAGCTTTCGAACCTATTTCGTTTGATCATGATCATTAAGTAGACGGGTGATGTATCTATAAATATTTCAGTTGAGATATAATTTGATTTCAAAGGCTTATTTCTTAATCCTTTTTAGGCCAATTGCAGTTTTCAAGTATCATTCTTTTGATATGGTATTATTTCCAATATAGAACGATTTCGGTATTAAGATATATCTGTGGCCTAATTCATGAATTCGCCAAACCGTTGTTATGGTAGAGATGGGTTCAGCTGATGTTTACGTACAAAAACCTGTGTAAAAGCAGTCTAAAATTACTTCTCTCCTGGCATTATTCTTCCAAATGTATAGTGAATTCTGTGATCAAAATATTTCCTGCCTAGTGACAAAGCAATATATATATAATATATATATATATATATATATATATATATATATATATACATATATATATATATATATATATATACATATATATATATATATATACACAATATATATATAAATAATGTGTGTATGTATATATAAATATAAATATACATATTATATATATAAAGTATACATAAGAAATGTGTGTATATATGTATATATATATATATATATATATAAATATACATATATATATATATATACATATATATATATGTATATATATACATATATATATATATGTATATATATATATATATATAATATATATATATATATATATATATATATATATATATGCGTGTGTAAGCAATTCGACACGTATTTAAGGAATTTAACATCAACCCTTCCTAACTGGAACTTTGAAAGAACATAGTCAAAAGTGCCCTTTTATTAAATCCATTTAGACCAATAAAATTATTCTGTCCATAAAACTGTGTTTCGGTGGTTATTTCATGAAGCGTAAACTTTGCAGGTTTCATATCCCGTATTTTCCATTTAATGAATTTATAGCTG
>NC_090727.1:141361143-141366143 GCF_036898095.1 Palaemon carinicauda | reverse complement strand
ATAACTCGGAAATATCCCTCGTTTGCATTTTCTTATGCAATACCCCCCCCCTCTCTCTCTCTCTCTCTCTCTCTCTCTCTCTCTCTCTCTCTCTCTCTCTCTCTCTCTCTCTCTGTGCCGGTGAGTGATTACACTTTCGCGACCCTATAAATATCCTGATTTAACGCGGATAACAAAAGGCTATCGAGTGCAATATAGCTACAAGTTTTCGTGAATAGTCGGTGATTAGTTTGAGGTCAGAGAAGTGGGATAAAGCGTCGGCATAGAATAGTTATCTTGTGAATTACTAAAAATCTAATCAAGATGGCTATGTACAACACGGGCAATTCTTGGAGAGACATCGCTGGACTCAGCAAAAGTAAATTCCATGAGTTGGCGAAACAGGAGCTCGACCGTCTGATAACAGAGGTCACTAGTAACGCCAACCAGTGTGACAGAAAAATATTCGCAGACATATTGAAACAATACGATCCAATAAACTGGAGGAAATCTGCGGAAAACATCAGCAAAATAATAGAAGAAATTCCAAAGAAGATCCAAGTGATAAAGAGACTTATAAAGAAAGTCTACATCAATCAACACATTCCATCAAAGAACAATAAGAAGTCCAATATGGTGAATATGCTGATTGATGCATTGGGAAAAAGAATGCCAAAATGGTGTAATACATGTAAGATATGGTATTCCATTAATGATCCTCAACAATTGATTAGAAAATGTGATGCCTGTCATGTTCCAACACACCCCACATGTGCTGAAATACAGCAAAAAATAAAAAATAAAGACACAAAGGTATTCTGCTCAACATGCTTAGTCTGGATAGAAAATATAATTAAGTCGAGACTAAATCTGCAAATAGTCGAAGATAAAGAAGAGGGAGAAGAAGAAACAGAAGAAGAAGAAGAAAAAGAAGAAGAAGAGAAAAATGAACAGGATATGTGTAAGGATGCAGAGGAAATCATTGATATAACTTATGATGCCATCCAACAACATACTTATGAAGAAATGAACTACCAGATGGAAACCAATAATAGACCCAAGAGACTCTACCCGGACCTACATAATTTTAGGGAAGAGCAAGAAAAAGGAAAAAAGAAAAGAAGGATATAGTCTGCAATATGCTGAAAAGAGGGAATTGCAGATTTGGCGAAAGATGCTACTACAAGCATCCAAAGATATGCCATAATTATGAAATATATGGTAAATGTGCATACTTAGACGGATATGGAGACGAATGCAGAGATCTCCATCCAAAAATATGCAAAAACCTAAAAGAAGGAAAAGGATGCAGTTTCAACAAAAAATGTCGATATATGCATCCTGCAACCATGAATGAAAGTAAGAAAACTCAGCAAACTGAAAAGAAAAATGAAAGCAAAAAAGAAACAAAAAAGCAGGCCGTGTATATACCGCGCTATGAACCAAGAGCCCCAAGATATGAGGCCTTTCAACCCAAATCTGCACATTTAGAGCCCAACTACAAAGAATGCATCTATAATGCCAGGGGTTGGTGCAGATATGGGGATAATTGCAGGTATACACACAAAAATAAATATGAAGGCGAAAGAGCAAATATAATAGAAAAGTTGGATTTTTTAATGGCAGAATTCTGGGATATGAAGAAAAGAACGTCATATCAGAACAGGAAGGAAGCATGGGAGAATCCATATTATTACCAATATTAAATAATGGGGATGAAACACAAACCATAATAGTGATGAATGCACAGGGTTTAGTCACGAGTAACTCTAAAAGGAAAATAGAGTTCTTAGAAGAACTAACCCAAATTGAAAAAATAGATATATTAAATATAAGTGAAACATGGTATTCCCAAGAGACTGGCAGTGATGACCAGATAAAGGGTTTCCAAACTTATAGATCAGACAGAAAAAATAGGAATCAAGGGGGAACCGCAATATATGGAAGAGACATAAATCAAGGAAAAGTCTGTGAAAAATACAGCAACACAGAATGTGAATTGATTGCGGTAGAATTTGAATTTGAAAAACTAGTGAATATTGTAGTTTACAGACCCCCAAACACTAAGGAGTTTGACATAATAATAGAAAAAATAGATGATATATGTAGAAACCATAAAGACTGGAATATACTCCTATCCGGAGATTTTAACTTTCCTTTCGTGGATTGGAAAGAACGGATAGAAGAAAGTGGTTGTATGTATACATATAAAAAAGAGAGTAATAGTAGCGCAGAAGATAAGAGGCAATTTGAAAAGCTTTAGGATATGCTATTAGAACATAATATGCAACAAATAAACCACATTCCAACAAGAAAGGAAAATGTCCTAGATCTAGTATTTGTGAATGAGGTGAATTATGTTAAAGAAATAATAGTGTATAACACGGGAATTTCAGACCACAATGTCATAGAATTGATAGTCCATTCCAAAGCAAGTGATCGCAGAATTAATAAAAGCACAAAACTTTGGGAAGGATATGGAAAATATGATTTTTACAGTAAGAATATAAAATGGTCAGAAATAAATGAAGAACTGAATAAAGAATGGAAAAATGTATTTGTAAGTGATAATATACAGGTAAATACGGACATACTGTACAAAATACTGGTTAAAATTGTAGAAAAATATGTACCGAAAAAACAATAAACAAAAGACGTGCATACCAAGAGACAGAAGGATCTTATTTCAGAAAATTAGAAAGTGGAAGAAAAATTTTGCAAAAGAAAAAAATGTGTGGAAAATGAGGGAAATAAAATGTAAGATAGAAAATGCAGAACGAAAGATCATACAGTCGAAAGAAAAAGAAAAAAGGGACTTAGAAGAAAGGACACTTCAAAATATAAAAAGAAACCCCAAAGTACTTTACTCCTATGCAAAAAAGATGAATAAAGGGAGAGTAGAAATAGGCCCTCTAAGAATTGAAGGACGGCTAACGAATGAAAAAAAGGAAATATGCAACATATTAGCAGAAAAATATAAGAGTGAGTTCACGCCAAGAATTGCGAATGAGAATAATGAAACAGAAATGAGAGAAGAAAATGTTGAATATCTAACGGATATAGATAGTAATGAAGCAGATATTGTCAAGGCTATAAACGAAATTAAAAATGGATCGGCAGCCGGACCAGATGGAGTTCCAGCGATTTTGTTTAAAAAAACTGCAAACACTATCGCGAAGCCGCTTGCAATACTGCTAAGACAAAGTGTAGATATGAGCGAGATATATGTTAAACATAAATTAGCTTATATAACCCCTGTCTTCAAAAGTGGATCAAGACTAGAGGCAAGCAATTATAGACCTGTTAGTCTAACATCACATATTATGAAAGTGTATGAGAGGGTAATAAAAAAGAAAATAATGAACCATTTGGTTGAAAATAATTTGTTTAATATGGGTCAACACGGTTTCGTGCCTGGAAAAAGTACACAGACCCAACTGATAGCACACTATGAAAACATATACAAAAATATGATAAATGAAAAAGACACAGATGTGATCTATCTAGATTTTGCAAAAGCCTTTGACAAGGTAGACCATAACATATTGGAGAAAAAAATGAGAAAGCATAATATTGTGGGAAAGATAGGAAAATGGGTAAAGGAATTCCTGCAAAACAGAAAACAGATAGTGGTTGCAAATGACGAGAAATCAGATGAAGCCCAGGTAATATCGGGTGTGCCACAAGGTACGGTATTAGCTGCACTGCTGTTTGTTATTATGATCTCAGACATAGACTGTGATGTTGAAAACTCCGTAGTGAGAAGTTTCGCCGATGACACAAGAATAAGTAGAGAAATTACTTGTGATGAAGATAGGAACTCACTACAAAGAGATCTAAACAAAATATATGAATGGGCGGCGATAAATAGGATGGTATTTAACTCCGATAAATTCGAATCAATAAATTATGGAAACAGAGAAGGAATGGTGTATGCATACAAGAGACCTAATAATGAGACAATCACAAACAAGGAAGCAATTAAAGACCTTGGTGTAATGTTAAATAGGAATATGTTATGCAACGACCAAATAGCAACACTGTTGGCTAAATGTAAAGCAAAAATGGGAATGTTATTCAGACACTTTAAAACAAGAAAAGCTGAACACATGATTATGCTTTACAAAACTTATGTACGTAGTACACTTGAGTACTGCAATGTGATATGGTACCCACACTACCAAAAGGATATGGCGCAAATAGAGAGTGTACAAAGGTCCTATACTGCTAGAATAGAAGAAGTTAAGGACCTTGACTACTGGGAAAGACTGCAATTTTTAAAACTATACAGTCTAGAAAGGAGAAGAGAACACTACATGATAATACAAGCATGGAAGCAAATAGAAGGAATTACTGAAAACATCATGGAGCTTAAAATATCAGAAAGAGCAAGCCGAGGTAGATTATTAGTGCCAAAAAATATTCCAGGTAAACTAAAAAAGGCGCACAGGACATTAATCCACTACGCACCAGCATCGATAATGCAGCAACTATTTAATGTGCTGCCAGCTCATCTAAGAAACATATCAGGAGTGAGCGTAGATGTGTTTAAGAATAAGCTCGATAAATACCTAAGATGCATCCCAGACCATCCAAGACTGGAAGATGCAAAATACACCGGAAGATGCATTAGCAACTCTCTGGTGGATATACGAGGTGCCTCACACTGAGGGACCTGGGGGAACCCCCCCCCCCAAAAAAAAAAAATAAGGTAAGGTAAGACATAATTACACACTATGGCATACGTATTATATGTAGGGGCTAATAATGTATCGTTTCAAATAGCACCTATTGGGTCACCAATCATTAATAAGTGGCCTTTGTTCAAAATTTCGAAGGTAATGAGGTTTAAAGGTTTAGTTGCTGATTTCATTGTTTTCCTTTGATTTCGATCATGAGCCACGAAGCTCGGTGTGGCTGGGGTCAGCATTTGTCACGGGCTACTTGGCTCCGGCCCTCTTAGAGAAAATAGTATTATTTGCTATATTAATTATATTAGTTTAAGGTTGGAGATTTAAAAT
>NC_090727.1:141348643-141356143 GCF_036898095.1 Palaemon carinicauda | reverse complement strand
CTCTATTTTTAGGTGCCTTATTTATTGCATTAGGGGCTTCTTGACCTCAGTTTTGAGGTGCATTACTTCTAGCATTAGAGACTCTTTGACCTCTATTTTTAGGTGCCTTATTTATTGCATTAGGGGCTTCTTGACCTCAGTTTTCAGGTGCATTACTTCTAGCATTAGAGACTCTTTGACCTCTATTTTTAGGTGCCTTATTTATTGCATTAGGGGCTTCTTGACCTCAGTTTTGAGGTGCTTTACTTCTAGCATTAGAGACTCTTTGACCTCTATTTTTAGGTGCCTTATTTATTGCATTAGGGGCTTCTTGACCTCAGTTTTGAGGTGCTTTACTTCTAGCATTAGAGACTCTTTGACCTCTATTTTTAGGTGCCTTATTTATTGCATTAGGGGCTTCTTGACCTCAGTTTTGAGGTGCTTTACTTTTAGCATTAGAGACTCTTTGACCTCTATTTTTAGGTGCCTTATTTATTGCATTAGGGGCTTCTTGACCTCAGTTTTGAGGTGCTTTACTTCTAGCATTAGAGACTCTTTGACCTCTATTTTTAGGTGCCTTATTTATTGCATTAGGGGCTTCTTGACCTCAGTTTTGAGGTGCTTTACTTCTAGCATTAGAGGCGCTTTGACCTCTATTTTTAGGTGCCTTATTTATAGCATTAGGGGCTTCTTGACCTCAGTTTTGAGGTGCATTACTTCTAGCATTAGAGGCGCTTTGACCTCTATTTTTAGGTGCCTTATTTATTGCATTAGGGGCTTCTTGACCTCAGTTTTGAGGTGCATTACTTCTAGCATTAGAGACTCTTTGACCTCTATTTTTAGGTGCCTTATTTATTGCATTAGGGGCTTCTTGACCTCAGTTTTGAGGTGCATTACTTCTAGCATTAGAGGCGCTTTGACCTCTATTTTTAGGTGCCTTATTTATAGCATTAGGGGCTTCTTGACCTCAGTTTTGAGGTGCATTACTTCTAGCATTAGAGGCGCTTTGACCTCTATTTTAAGGTGCCTTATTTATTGCATTAGGGGCTTCTTGACCTCAGTTTTGAGGTGCATTACTTCTAGCATTAGAGACTCTTTGACCTCTATTTTAAGGTGCCTTATTTATTGCATTAGGGGCTTCTTGACCTCAGTTTTGAGGTGCATTACTTCTAGCATTAGAGACTCTTTGACCTCTATTTTTAGGTGCCTTATTTATTGCATTAGGGGCTTCTTGACCTCAGTTTTGAGGTGCTTTACTTCTAGCATTAGAGACTCTTTGACCTCTATTTTTAGGTGCCTTATTTATTGCATTAGGGGCTTCTTGACCTCAGTTTTGAGGTGCATTACTTCTAGCATTAGAGGCGCTTTGACCTCTATTTTTAGGTGCCTTATTTATAGCATTAGGGGCTTCTTGACCTCAGTTTTGAGGTGCATTACTTCTAGCATTAGAGGTGCTTTGACCTCTATTTTTAGGTGCCTTATTTATAGCATTAGGGGCTTCTTGACCTCAGTTTTGAGGTGCATTACTTCTAGCATTAGAGACTCTTTGACCTCTATTTTTAGGTGCCTATTTATTGCATTAGGGGCTTCTTGACCTCAGTTTTGAGGTGCATTACTTCTAGCATTAGAGGCGCTTTGACCTTTATTTTTAGGTGCCTTATTTATTGCATTAGGGGCTTCTTGACCTCAGTTTTGAGGTGCTTTACTTCTAGCGTTAGAATTGCTTTGACCTCTATTTTTAGGTGCCTTATTTATAGCATTAGGGGGTTTTTGACCTCAGTTTTGAGGTGCTTTACTTCTAGCGTTAGAATTGCTTTGACCTCTATTTTTAGGTGCCTTATTTATAGCATTAGGGGGTTTTTGACCTCGATTTTGAGGTGCATTACTTCTAGCATTAAAGGCGCTTTGACCTCTATTTTTAGGTGCCTTATTTATTGCATTAAGGGCTTCTTGACCTCATTTTTAAGGTGCATTACTTTTAGCATTAGAGACTCTTTGACCTCTATTTTTAGGTGCCTTATTTATTGCATTAGGGGCTTCTTGACCGCAGTTTTGAGGTGCATTACTTCTAGCATTAGAGGCGCTTTGACCTCTATTTTTAGGTGCCTTATTTATTGCATTAGGGGCTTCTTGACCTCAGTTTTGAGGTGCATTACTTCTAGCATTAGAGACTCTTTGACCTCTATTTTTAGGTGCCTTATTTATTGCATTAGGGGCTTCTTGACCTCAGTTTTGAGGTGCTTTACTTCTAGCATTAGAATTCCTTTTACCTCTATTTTTAGGTGCCTTATTTATAGCATTAGGGGCTTCTTGACCTCAATTTTGAGGTGCATTACTTCTAGCATTAGAGGCGTTTTGACCTCTATTTTTAGGTGCCTTATTTATAGCATCAGGGGGTTTTGACCTCGATTTTGAGGTGCATTACTTCTAGCATTAGAGGCGCTTTGACCTCTATTTTTAGGTGCCTTATTTATTGCATTAGGGGCTTCTTGACCTCAGTTTTGAGGTGCATTACTTCTAGCATTAGAGGCGCTTTGACCTCTATTTTTAGGTGCCTTATTTATTGCATTAGGGGCTTTTTGACATCAGTTTTGTGGTGCTTTACTTCTAGCATTAGAATTGCTTTAACCTCTATTTTTAGGTGCCTTATTTATTGCATTAAGGGCTTCTTGACCTCAGTTTTAAGGTGCATTACTTCTAGCATTAGAGGCACTTTGACCTCTATTTTTAGGTGCCTTATTTATTGCATTAGGGGCTTCTTGACCTCAGTTTTGAGGTGCTTTACTTCTAGCATTAGAGGCGCTTTGACCTCTATTTTTAGGTGCCTTATTTATTGCATTAGGGGCTTCTTGACCTCAGTTTTGAGGTGCTTTACTTCTAGCATTAGAATTGCTTTGACCTCTATTTTTAGGTGCCTTATTTATAGCATTAGGGGCTTCTTGACCTCAATTTTGAGGAGCATTACTTCTAGCATTAGAATTGCTTTGACCTCTATTTTTAGGTGCCTTATTTATTGCATTAGGGGCTTCTTGACCTCAGTTTTGAGGTGCTTTACTTCTAGCATTAGAATTGCTTTGACCTCTATTTTTAGGTGCCTTATTTATAGCATTAGGGGCTTCTTGACCTCAGTTTTAAGGTGCATTACTTCTATCATTGGAGGCACTTTGACCTCTATTTTTAGGTGCCTTATTTATTGCATTAGGGGCTTCTTGACCTCAGTTTTGAGGTGCTTTACTTCTAGCATTAGAATTGCTTTGACCTCTATTTTTAGGTGCCTTATTTATTGCATTAAGGGCTTCTTGACCTCAGTTTTAAGGTGCATTACTTCTAGCATTAGAGGCGCTTTGACCTATATTTTTAGGTGCCTTATTTATTGCATTAGGGGCTTCTTGACCTCAGTTTTGAGGTGCTTTACTTCTAGCATTAGAATTGCTTTGACCTCTATTTTTAGGTGCCTTATTTATAGCATTAGGGGCTTCTTGACCTCAGTTTTAAGGTGCATTACTTCTATCATTGGAGGCACTTTGACCTCTATTTTTAGGTGCCTTATTTATTGCATTAGGGGCTTCTTGACCTCAGTTTTGAGGTGCTTTACTTCTAGCATTAGAATTGCTTTGACCTCTATTTTTAGGTGCCTTATTTATTGCATTAAGGGCTTCTTGACCTCAGTTCTAAGGTGCATTACTTCTAGCATTAGAGGCGCTTTGACCTATATTTTTAGGTGCCTTATTTATTGCATTAGGGGCTTCTTGACCTCAGTTTTGAGGTGCTTTACTTCTAGCATTAGAATTGCTTTGACCTCTATTTTTAGGTGCCTTATTTATAGCATTAGGGGCTTCTTGACCTCAGTTTTGAGGTGCATTACTTCTAGCATTAGAGGCGCTTTGACCTCTATTTTTAGGTGCCTTATTTATTGCATTAAGGGCTTCTTGACCTTAGTTTTGAGGTGCTTTACTTCTAGTATTAGAATTGCTTTGACCTCTATTTTTAGGTGCCTTATTTATAGCATTAGGGGCTTCTTGACCTCAGTTTTGAGGTGCATTACTTCTAGCATTAGAGGCGCTTTGACCTCTATTTTTAGGTTTCCTTATTTATAGCATTAGGAGCTTTTTGACCTCGATTTTGAGGTGCATTACTTCTAACATTAAATGCTCTTCAACCTTTATTTTTAGGTGCCTTATTTATAGCATTAGGGGCTTCTTGACCTCAGTTTTGAGGTGCATTACGTCTAGCTTTAGAGGCGCTTTGACCTCTATTTTAGGTTTCCTTATTTATAGCATTAGGGGCTTTTTGACCTCGATTTTGAGGTGCATTACTTCTAACATTAAATGCTCTTCAACCTTTATTTTTAGGTGCCTTATTTATAGCATTAGGGGCTTTTGGCCTCTATTTTTAGGAGCCTTATATAAAGCATTAGGGGCTTTTTGACCTCGATTTTGAGGTACCTCATTTCTAACATTAAAGGCTCTTTGACCTCTATTTTTAGTTGCCTTATTTATAGCATTAGCAGCTGTTTTACTTCTATTTTTATCTGCCTTATTTCTAGCAATAAGGGTTTTTTACCTCTATTTTGAGGTACCTTATTTCTGGCATTAGGGGCTTTTTTTTACCTCTATTTCAAGGTGATTTACCTCTAGCAATAAAGGCTATTCTATGTGTTCGTTTAAAGGCTCTTCGTTGCTGTTCTCTTCTGTCTGTTCTAGATCTCAAGATCTTTAGTTTTTCGGTTTCCTTTGATATTTCATCTTCCACTTGCCTTAGTTCGTCAATTTCCTTCGAGATTTCATCGTATTCTTTCTTAGTTCGTCAGTTTCCTTCTAGATTTCAAGAGAGATTTCAGTGCTGTGCGTCTGCAGTTCGTCAGATTCCCCGGAGAAATCGATGGCATCCATGTCTTTGTCCATCGGGGCGATGGGTAGAGACAGGAATGCAATAAATTTTCTCCGCATACGTCATCACGCTAAAGTAAACGACGAGCAACACAATATATTTACCACTATGACCTGGATATGTCCTTTCTTCATTGTCTAATTTTGGGACTATCCTGTTGAAGAACAACACATCGGCCACCGTTTAGTTGAACCATTCTGTCTCCGTCCTTATTTCCTTATTTCCAATAGTCTCCAATTATAGGACATCGTTGCAAAAGCCCAAAGCAAAGGATCATTCAAGGGGCGTACATTATGTTCTTCAAAGCTCGTCAACTTCTGCAGCAACCACCAAAGCCAGCTGTAGATGAAGGTGTTCCGAAGAGCCTCCTGTTGATCCTGTAGTTGTAATACGCTATTCTCACAGCCAGCTCCATGTTTCAAAAATAGCCCTTAATGTTCACTGCGTTGCATGCTTAGTTCGAAAAAAAAATATATCAGGTCTTCAGAAGTCATTTGAAGCTCGGGGCGGAGCCGTTCAGAATTGCTGCGGGAAGATTCTGTTCTGGTGTCAGTCAGAACTCAATGCTAAGTCTACGGCTATGTCTTCTGAAGCCTTTTGAAGATCCCTGAAAATTTTCTTCAGGTGGCGTTCAGGGAGCTCCAGGAAGAATCTGTTCTGGAGTCATTCAGAACTCCATTCTAAGTCTGCGGCTGTTTCTTCTGAAGGCAAAATTTTCTTCCGAAGCCGTTCAGAAATTCTGTTCTAGGGTCATTCAGAACTCCATGCTAAGTCCAAGCCATTCGGAGATCCCTGAAGATTTTCTTCCGAAGCCGTTTAGGACTCGCGAAGAAACTCTTTCGTTTCAATAAATCCTAGTAACTCATCATCATCATCATCATCATCATCATCATAATTATTATTATACTAATGATAGTGATAATGATAATGATAATAATAATAATAATGATAATAATAGTAATGATAATAATAAACTACATAATTTGATTTATGGATTCGAGTCTGAGAGTTCTGAAGTCGTTCAACGCTCGGATTTGCAATTTGAAGGAAAAGTTGAGACTGAATAGGAAGATGAAAAGATAATTAATACTATAATTTATTAATTTTATTATTAAATAACGCCTGCAGCGCACTCGGTGATCGAACTTGGGCGAAGGGTAATTGAAGTTTTTAGTAAACCCCATTGAAATAACCGAAGGCTTCGACTTATTTTTTCAAGTTTGGGATTTAAAACGACCCATTTCCGGTACGAATCGATATCAGAGCCTTTCGAAACAGAAAATAAGTCTCGGAAAAACGCATTTCACGAGTACTTTTCTGAAGAATTAATTTTAGATAATCAATAATGATGTAATATTAACATGATTTTTCCAATGGAATTATTACTTTCTAAATATTTTTCGAAGGCGATGTGTATATGTTATGTTTCTACCAATGGTTTATATATTTACACACACACACACACATTATATATATATATATATATATATATATATAATATTATATATATATATTATATTATACATATATATATATATATATATATATATATATATATATATATATATTATCTCATACCCCTGTTGACGCAAAGAGTCTCGGTTAGATTTCATTAGTCGTCCCTATCTTGAGCTTTTAATTCAATACATCTCCATTCATCATCACCTACTTCACGCTTCATAGTCCTCAGCCATGTAGGTCTGGGTCTTCCAACTCTCCTAGTGCCTTGTGGAGCCCACTTAAACGTGTATGTATATATATAAATATATATATATATATATATATATATATATATATATATATATATATATATATTTATATATAGATATATATATAAATATATACATATAGATGTAAATATATACATATATGTATATATATATATATATATATATATATATATATATATATATATATATATATATATGTATATGTATATATATATAAGTAAATAAATATATATATATATATATATATATATATATATATATATATATATATATTTATATATATATATTCATATATTACAGTACATATATATATATATATATATATATATATATATATATATTTATACATATATATATGTATATATATATATATTCATATGTATATATATATTTTTATATATATATTTATATATATATGTGTGTGTGTGTATACATTTGTGCGTGTCATCAGCTGTGACTGGTCCACTACAGAACAAAGACCCCAGACATACCACTTTATAAGTTCGTCTTCTCTTCCTTCCCCTGCTTCTTTTCTATGGACACATTCTACAATTCCTAATGTCCATCTATTGTCTGACATTCTCATTATATGTCCTGCCCATGTCCATTCCTTTTTCTTACATGTTAGAATATCTTCTACTTTAGTTTGCTCTCGTATCCTAGTTGCTCTAATTATGTCTCTTTTTGTTATTATTATCATCATTCTTTCCATAGCTCTTTTAAGTTATAATCAGCTTATGTTGTAAGGCCGTTAGTAAAGCTCCAAGTTTCTGATGCTTAAGTTAATACTGTTAGGACCAGCTGATTGAATACTTTCCATTTTAGAAAAAAGGGATTATATATATATATATATATATATATATATATATATATATATATATATATGGATGAAAATCAACAC
>NC_090727.1:141345251-141348143 GCF_036898095.1 Palaemon carinicauda | reverse complement strand
ACATTGACCACCACAACCTATAAAGGTAATGAATTCAACGCTCACTAACTCATTCAAAGAAATGAATATTACCCACTCTTACGATTTTTCCTGCCAATGGGTTTTACTAACTCTTACTGGTTCTTACATGTAATGTATTTAACTCAATCTCTCACTTGCTCTTCTGAGAAAATGATATTTCCTCCTCCCTCAGTGGTGGGATCACTGCTGTGAACCAATTTTAAACATTCTCACTGGGAAAGGAGACATGATACGACCCTATTTGCAAGGTTTTGCATTGGATGCCAAAACCGTGATGGGAACCTGGACGAATTCTTTCGTCATAAAAATTAAGCATGCTCTCCTGAGTTACCTGATACAGGCAATCTACACCTGTATAGCAAAGACCAGCTACTGGATTACATTGAAAGTATTGCTGAAGTTCAACCGGATGCACCTGCTTTTACTCCTGATGTCCTTGATGGCGCCGTCATTGTGCAGATATTGAAGCCTGGCACTGCCATTTCTTCCACACGTCAAAGGGGAACAGCCGCATGCGTAATGCCCCCGACCTCGTCTGGGATAACTAAAAAGATGAATCCTTGAAGACGGCCACAACGCTAACAAAGTGGAGCTCTGCACCTTCCTGTTTCATGTGCTGATTAAGTCCTTCCCTGAAAAGGCAAAGGATCTGGTAGTTACTGATGGAGAAGCAGTGATTGCTTTCCAAGGCAGGAAGATGAAAGCCCACTGGCTCCGTGCAGTCACGAAGAGCCGTACACTCGCATCATGCTACATTTGGCCCATGCTGCACAACATGATCCCATTTGGATTTGAGTTCGAATCGTAGACACCGATGTTGTTGTCTTGGTGGTGATGTTAACACAGACACTACCGTTCGTGGATGAACTTTGGATTGTCTTTGGGATAGGCAAGAACTACAGCTACACCCCTGCCCATAAAATAGCTGCCTCCTAGGGTCAATAGAGGGCGTGTGCTCTCCTTGTCTCTCCTTGTCATAGATAGTCTTTAATATCAAATTAATTCTACCTTGATGTTACCATAAAGGGAATATTGCATGATAAATGTGTATACACTTGCAAGCTTTCGAACCTATTTCGTTTGATCATGATCATTAAGTAGACAGGTGGTTTATCTATAAATATTCCATTTGAGATATAATTTAATTTCAAAGGCTTAACTCTTAATCTTTTTTAGGGCAATTGCAGTTTTCAAATATAATTCTTCTGATATGGTATTATTTCCAATGTAGAACGATCTCGGTATTAAGATACATCTGTGGCCTAATTCATGAATTCGCCAAACCGTTGTTATGGTAGAGATGGCTTCAGCTGGATTTTACGTACAAAAACCTGTGTAAAGCACTGTCTGAAATTAGTTCTCTTCTTGTATTATTTTTCCAAATGTATAGTGAATTCTGTGATCAAAATATTCCCTGCCTAGTGACAAAGCAATATATATATATATATGTATATATATATATATATATATAGATATATATATATATATATATATATATATATATATATATATATATAAATAAAGGTGGGAAAAGATGCAGACGAATAAGAAGATATATATATATATATATATATATATATATATATATATATATATATATATATATATATATATTAATATTTATATATATGTGTGTGTGTGTGTGTGTGTATGCAATTCGACACACATTTAAGGAATTTAACATCAACCCTTCCTAACTGGAACTTTGAAAGAACATAGTCAAAACTGCCCTTTTATTAAATCCATTTAGACCAATAAAATTATTCTGCCAATAAAACGTTGTTTCGGTGGTTATTTCATGAAGCGTAAACTTTGCAGGTTTCATATCCCATATTTTCCATTCAATGAATTTATAGCTGGTGAAAAGTATATATCGAAATTTTTTAGCCAGGTATTTAGTGTAGGATTTTAATTGCATTTTTCATACGTTGCTCAGTAATTGGATACGAAACTTCGAAAAGGTAATTGAAAATACAAGAAAATGTATTTTGTCATCTTATTTCCAAGTTTGAAACTCCATCACTGTAACTTTTGCTAACTTTCGAAATTGTTCATGAGAAGTCGAAAAATCTTTCAATATTAATTAAAGATTTTTATCCGCTGTCATGATGAAAGTTTTTAATATATTTTTTTTCTTGTGATTTTTATGAAGCGTTTCACAATTCTTTTATGATACATGAAAACGATCTGTTAGTCCAATTACATTGTAGTTTACAATGATATATCTTATGAATGCAAACCCTTTGCATGAATCAATATGCTCCGAATCTATTTGGATTTTACATTCCATGGAACCAATTTGATTTGCAAATGACATTACTTTTATTCATATATGTTTGTAGTCTCTCTCTCTCTCTCTCTCTCTCTCTCTCTCTCTCTCTCTCTCTCTCTCTCTCTCTCTCTCTATATATATATATATATATATATATATATATATATATATATATATATGTATATCAAAACAAACGTAAAGAAGTATCAGAAGATATATAATTCTTATTAATAATTTACGATGTTGCTTTTTTTATTCTAACAGAAGTAAATGCAAATTTTGCTTTCTAGGTAACAATATTTCGTGTGATAACCTTTTAGTAAAGTATGGCAGAGAGAGAGAGAGAGAGAGAGAGAGAGAGAGAGAGAGAGAGAGAGAGAGAGAGAGAGAAAAAATATGTAAGACCAAATAGGAAGGTAAGTAAACTACAATAGTTCACCGAGGAAACAAGGCAACACCAAGAGGAAATGGAGATTGTGACTGATGATCTGTAGACTAAAAGATTAATCATATGAATTTTTGGTAAAGAACATTTTTTTTCCTTTAGTTAAAGAATCATACCTTGTATACAGGACCATTAGATAGGTGTGGTGTTTGTG
>NC_090727.1:141337751-141340251 GCF_036898095.1 Palaemon carinicauda | reverse complement strand
TTTTACCTCTTATTTTGAAGGGCCTTATCTCTAGCATTAGGGCCTTTCTGACCTCTTATTTTGAGGTGCCTTATCTCTAGCATTAGGAGCTTTTTACCTCTATTTTCAGGAGCCTAATCTATAGCATTAGGGGCTTTTTAACCTCTGATTTTGTGGTGCCTTATCTCTTGCATTAGGGGATTTTTACCTCTATGTTGAGGTGCCTCATCTCTAGCATTAGGAGCTTTTTGACCTCTATTTTTAGGTGCCTTAACTTTTGATTTAGGGGCTTTATGACCTCTATTTTTAGGTGCCTAACCTCTAGCATAGAAGGGCTTTTTGACCTCTGATTTTGAGGTGCCTTATCTCTAGCATTAGAGGATTTTTTACCTCTATTTTGAGGTGCCCTAACTTTAGCTTGATGGGCTTTATGTCATCTATTTTAGGTGACTTCTCTCTAGCATTAGGGGCTTTTTAACCTCTGATTTTAAGGTGCCTTATCTCTAGCTTTAGAGACTTTTTGACCTCTATTTTAAGGTGCCTTATTTCTAGCATTAGGGGCTTTTTACCTCTATTTTTAGGCGCCTTATCTCTAGCATTAGAGACTTTTTAACTTCTATTTTAAGGTGCCTTATCTCTAGCCTTAGGGGCTTTTTGACCTCTTGATTTTGAGGTGCCAGGTGTCTTATCTCTAGCATTAGGGGATTTTTTACCTATATTTTGAGGTGCCTTATTTCTAGCATTAGGATCTTTTTTATCTCTGTTTTTAGATGCCTTAACTTTAGCTTTAGGGGCTTATCTATAGCATTAGGGGCTTTTTTACCTCTATTCTTAGGAGCTTTATATATAGCATTAAGGGTTTTTTGACCTCCCTTTTTAGGTGCCTTATTTATAGCATTAGGGGCTTTTTTACCTCTATTTTTAGAAGCTTTATATGAAGCATTAGGGGCTTATTGACGTCCCTTTTTAGGTGCCTTATTTATAGCATCAGGGGCTTTTTTTACCTATATTTTTAGGAGTTTTATATATAGCATTAAGGACTTTTTTGACCTCCCTTTTTAGGTGCGTTATTTATAGCATTAGGGGCTTTTTTATTTCGATTTTGAAGTGTACTACTTTTAGCATTAGAGGCGATTTGACCTCTATTTTTAAGTGCCTTATTTATAGCATTAGGGGCTTCTTGACCCCGATTTTGAGGTGCATTACTTTTAGTATTAGGAGCTCCTTGACCTTTCTTTTTAGGTGCCTTATTTATAGCATTAAGGGCTTTTGGACCTTGATTTTGAGTTTCATTACTTCTAGCATTAGAGGCGCTTTGACCTCTATTTTTAGGTGCCTTATTTATAGCATTAGGGGCTTTTTGACCTCCATTTTGAGGTGCATTACTTCTAGCATTAGAGGCTCTTCAACCTTTATTTTTAAGTGCCTTATTTATAGCATTAGGGGCTTTTGGCCTCTATTTTTAGAAGCCTTATATAAAGCATTAGGGGCTTTTTTACCTCTATTTGAGGTGCTTTACTTCTAACATTAAAGGCTCTTTGACCTTTATTTTTAGTTGCCTTATTTATAGCATTAACAGCTGTTTTACCTCTATTTTTATCTGCCTTATTTCTAGCAATAAGGGTTTTTTACCTCTATTTTGGGGTACCTTATTTCTCGCATTAGGGGCTTTTATTTTTACCTCTATTTCAAGGGGATTTACCTCTAGCATTAAAGGCTTTTCTATGTGTTCGTTTAAAGGCTCTTCGTTGCTGTTCTCTTCTGTGTGTTCTAGATCTCAAGATCTTTAGTTTTTCGGTTTCCTTTGATATTTCATCTTCCACTTTCCTTAGTTCGTCAATTTCCCTCGAGATTTCATCGTATTCTTTCTTAGTTCGTCAGTTTCCTTCTATATTTCAAGAGAGATTTCTGTGCCGTGCGTCTTCAGTTCGTCAGATTCCCCAGAGAAATCGATGGCATCCATGTGTTTGTCCATGGGGGCGATGGGTAGAGACAGGAATGCAATAAATTTTCTCCGCATACGTCATCACGCTAAAGTAAACGACGAGCAACACAATATATTTACCACTATGACCTGGATATGTCCTTTCTTCAATGTCTAATTTAGGGACTATCCTGTTGAAGAACCACACGTCGCTCACCGTTTAGTTGAACCATTCTGTTTCCGTCCTTATTTCCTTATTTCCAATAGTCTCCAATAATATGATATCGTTGCAAAAGCCCAAAGCAAAGGATCATTCAAGGGGCGTACATTATGTTCTTCAAAGCTCGACAACTTCTGCAGCAATCACCAAAACCAGCTGTAGATGAAGGTGTTTCGAAGAGTCTCCTGTTGATCCTGTAGTTGTAATACGCAATTCTCACAGCCAGCTCCATGTTTCAAAAAATAGCCATTAACAATGTTCACTGCGTTGCATGCTTAGTTCGAAGAAAAAAAATATCAGGTCTTCAGAAGTCATTTGAAGCTCGGGGTGGAGCCGTTCAGAACTGCTCCGGGAAGATTCTGTTCTGGAATCAGTCA
>NC_090727.1:141315251-141332751 GCF_036898095.1 Palaemon carinicauda | reverse complement strand
AAATGGTCACACAGACCACTAATAATCTTAGGTTAATAAACGTTTTTTGAAGAGTGAAATTGATTGCTAATGGAATATAAAACCTGTCAGGGTGACATGTTCGAGAAGCTTTTTGTGAGCAGTACCCAAAGTAACGCATGTGAAATATTTATCTGCTAGTGTTCGCGATCCGTCAAAATGACGGCTAAATATTTAGATAGATATGCGCACACACACACAGATTCAACCTCTCCCACCCCCTCCCATCCCCTCCCATTTTCTTTACTATAATTTTCTCATTCCATACCGCTGAGTGCGACCAAAAAGAAATTATATATATATATATATATATATATATATATATATATATATATATATATATATATATATATTATACATATATATACACATATATGTATATATATATATATATATATATATATATATATATATATATATATATATATATATATATATATATTATATATATATATATAGCGAATCTAAATAGTGCTTCATGTTCTCTCTTATAGTTAAATGATTTTAAATTATTTCTTTTGATGCCGTTGATGTTCTTAGTAAGCAGGTCAGTTCTCGTTTCAAGTGTGACTCAAAGTTTTTTTGAATTGGGAATTGGATACTTTCAGTTTCCAATATTTGAAAAGACAAACAGCAAAATTATTTGTCTTCAAGGTTCAAATCTTTTATTAAAACCCTCCTTTTGTGAATTCATCTATTCAATATTACGTATCTTCATATCAGAAGACCGTAATGATAAGGCTCATGATGGGGAAAATTTTATCTCATTTAGTCTATATTTTATAGAGGGGGCAAGAAAGAAAACGGGTGATAAAGAAAACGGGATACATAAAACCGCGCGCCTCCCAATCCCTTGCCGAGGTTTGGAATTGGTTTGAGGTTAGCTGATCATAGGATTTTGGAATACAACACCCTCCAATCCGCTGTGTTCAGACTGGGTGATTTGCAAATACACAAAGTCCAGAAGGGAAATGCAATCCACAGAGGAATGTGCTCTCGGATTTCCTTTTCAAATATTCAATACAAATCAGGATCCAACTTCAGTTTGATCCTTATTTTGACTATTTCGTTCAAACAGTTTTAAAATAATCACAGACTCAGAATTGGTTAAGATAATTCGTAATGTTTATATCACAACTAGCTATTTATAGATTATTATTGCTCTTGAACCAAATGAAATGAGTGATCGCACAAAAACTTTGATCTGAATTATTTTAACAAATTTTCGTTAGATGGTTTATAATATAAACTTAAATACTATAAAGTCACGAAATGTTGTTCTTTGTTTTTTATATCGTTGATTTTTTTATTTCCAAAAACTACATTACATTAACCAATAAATCATTGTTCTTTTCTCCTAGTTTCTAACCATTTCCCTTGTAATATATACCAATAGACATTGACGTTAATTTTTTTCGTGCAATCATTTATATTACTTATATTGGCCCAGGGACTTTTCAATGACTAGAATTATTAATAACTCGAATAAGGAAAAAGCTCTGAAAAATATGACTTTGTCACGAATTCAATAAAATATTTCACACAAAATCGGATTAAGCCGTTAACATCGAAATGTCACTTGAATTTAAGGAAATTGTTTATTCTAAAGGTCAGTTCGTTTTCAGTCAATGCCGCTTAAATGATCGAGTAGAAATAAGTTAATAATTGAAATTTTAATTTTTCACTCGTTCTCTTATACAGTTGCTTCCGGTCAATAGATTTCACTCATACTGATTCTTTGGCGGAATTAATTTAATCTTTTTTTTTTTTTTCTGACAATGATTTCTTGTAACTCTGTTACTAATTCGTCCTTGAAATTAATTTCACCCATGTTTTGGCTGAATCTTCCAGCTAATTAATTTAATTTAGGATTGTGGTGGCCTGTTGGTAACGTCCTTGCCTGGTGATAGCCAAACTGGGGTTCGAGTCCCGCTCAAACTCGTTATTTCTTTTGGTAGTTGCAACCTCACCATCTTTATTGTGAGCTAAGGAAGGGTGTTTGAAAGGTCCTATATGTCTATCTGCTGAGTCATCAGCAGCCATTGCCTGGCCTTCCTTGGTCTTAGCTTGGGTTGAGAGGGGCTTAGGCGCTGAACATATGTATATAGGGTCCGTCTCTATAGCATTACCTTACTTGATAGGGTAATGTCACTGTCCCTGGCCTCTGCCATTCATGAGCGGCCTTCAAACCTTTAAACTGTATAGTAGAGTAATAACTCTTCAGCTTTACATTTACATGGACGGTCGATCGAGTAACACCTCAGCAAGGTTCTTTACTGGGAAGGTTACTGCTATGGGAGTTGGGCTTGCTCGGCTGACGTTCTGATGAGGATTTCTTTGGATGAGAATGAATTTGAAACCAAATTCCTTTGATCTTAAACTGCTTGTTTCAGTAAAAAAACATTAATTTTTTAACACTCTCTCTCTCTCTCTCTCTCTCTCTCTCTCTCTCTCTCTCTCTCTCTCTCTCTCTCTCTCTCTCTCTCTCTCATAGAATGAATTTTACTCCCTTTACACGTCTACTTCTTCTATGAAATAAATTTTACTTTCACTGATTCTTCCAAGCAAAGAATTTTACACACTCGCTTATTCTAGGAAATGTGTTTTCACTCTCTCTCTCTCTCTCTCTCTCTCTCTCTCTCTCTCTCTCACGGCACCTCCATTGCAATGAATTTCACTGATTTTCTCATTCTTTTTCTTACGGGAAATAGATTTCACACACAATCTCAGTATTTCCTCTATGCAATGGACCTCACCCATTCTCTCGTTGGTTCTTTTACACTATATATTTTATTCCCATTCTCATGAGGTCATCCAAGCGATGGATTTTATTCACCAGTTCTTCGAGCTAATGAATTATGCTCTCTCAATGGTTTTTTCACTTTCTAATTCCTTCCATGAGAGGAATTTAACAATCTCGCTGGTTCTCATACATAATTTTACTTATTTTCTCATTTATTATCTCAAATATAATAAATTTTACTAACTATTTAACTTCTACCAGGAAATCTATATACTCGTAACTCTCTCGCTCTCTTTGTGTAATAAACTTCACTCAAGCTCTCATTTGTTCTTCTATGTAATCTATTACATTAAATTTGGGGGGGCTTCCGAGCAACCAATTCTGCTTACTCTCTCACTGGTTTTTCTAGCAATGAATTATACTAACTTTTTTACTGATTCTTCCAAGCAGGTAATTTTACCCATTTTCTCACAGGTACTTCCGGCTAGTGAATTTAATTCTCTCACAGGTTCTTCAAAAATAAACCATATTGACTCTTACTTTTACCAGGAAATGCATTTCACACACACACACTGTCTCATCTGTTCCTCCAGTGCAATAAAGTTTATAACTGTTCTCACTTCTGTATGGAAATGCACATCAATCTATTTCAGTTTCATCACTCATTCTTTACTACTTTCAGGCTTTTTCCGAGGCATGATCTTTGTTAACTTTTATTGATTCTTCCATATAGTTGAATTTACTATTTTTTTCTCGTTGATTCTTACTTGTATTGGTTTTACTCACTATCTCAGAGTCATCGAGATAGTTGTATTATACTCTGCCACTGCTTCTTTTAGGCAACAAATTTTAGTAACTTTTGCTTGTTTTATGCAGTGAGTTTGTAATGCACGTACAGCAAGCAACGCATATTCAAATAAAGAAGAATGTTTTATCTACGATTTCTTCCACTGCATCTGCCATCGGACTCCACGTCAAAAAGCTGTTTCAGTTCTCTATTATCATTCCGTTATTATATACTCTATTTTTTTATGCCCCTATCATCCCTATTGACAAATATCGGTTGAATATACACATTGAATTGTCTTCCTTACGCAACCCCTTGGAGCATTGGGGCCTATAAATACTTGTGTTGTCTGTAAATATTTAAGTTAGTTGTTCGATAGCTGCCTTCATATTAATGCCTTTCTCCCCTGACATTTTACTCCATATCTCAAAGGTTGTCTGAGCAAGAAATACTCATTTACTCCTGGGTTCTATCTTCCTAGTAATGGAATCTGCATGCTCTCTGAAATGTCTTTCCGTGAAGGATATTTTAAGTAATCCTATTCTAAATTTCCTTGCACTGAATTTTAATAATACTAATTATTTTCGGGCAATTAATTTACTTATTATCTCACTGGTCCTGCCATGCAGTCCTTTCTTGTTTCCTTGTCTCAGACTGGTTCTTCTTTTCGGCAGTGAATTTTATTATTTCACTGGTTTTCCAAGCAATGAATTTTACTAATTTCTCGCTAGCTCTTCTATACAATGTATTTACTCACTTTATAGGCGTTTTATGCAATTAATCTAAATTGCTATATCACAGGCTCTTCAGTAAATAGTTTTATATGATATTTCACCGATTCTTTCTTAAATTAATTTCACTCACTTTCTCACTTGCTCTCTAATGCAATAAATTTTTCTCATTTATTACTTCAAGACTGAATTTTGAAAACTTACAAGTTGTTCCGGGGAATGAATTTTACTCACTCTCTTCCTTGCAATAAACAATGTATCTCTCTTCCTCACTGGCTTTCGTGGGAAATGAAGTTTACACTCTCCTTCGCTGGTTGTTCTTTACAATAAAGTTTACACTCTCCTTCGCTGGTTGTTCTTTACAATAAAGTTTACACTCTCCTTCGCTGGTTATTCTTTACAATAAATTTGCATCGCTCTCTTTCTCGTTCTTCCATGCAAGGAAATGTACACACACTTTTTTCCGGGCAATAGATATTACTCACTTTGTCACGGGTTCTTCTTGGGCCTTGGTTTTACTCACTTACTGCTCTGTTAAAAAACACGTAATTTTAATTGGAAATTCTCTGTAAAAATATATTGTTCTCATCCGGATTTCAGTAGAATACAGGCGACCGCAATTTTTACCATACTTTGTTAGTATCTTTACGGGTTAGTGACCGTAATATTACTCCTCAACGTCAATATATCCGTTTTAGAACGGTAAGAATCTGGCAACATTCATTCTAGGATTTGCACCGCTTTTACGGCAAATTGTTAAGAGTGTGGTTCTTCGCCGCAATAAGTTTGATTCACTCTCTCAGTGATTTTTCCCTGTAGAGAATTCTATTAATTATCTCACTGGTGCTTCATGGCAATGAATTCTTCTCTCTACTCCTGGCTTCTTCTGAGTGATCAACCATACTTTCTAGCGCTGGCTCTCAGTGAATTTTACTCCATCATCTTCAATGCAAATAATTCCATTATTTATCTCTCATTAATATATTTCAAATACAATGAACTTCGCCACTCTTTCACTGGTTCTTCTTTGTAGCATATCTAGTCACTGGTTACTCAAAGTATTGGTTTATACTAAATCTTTCACTAGTTCTTCCGGCAATGAATTATATTCGCCTCTCTACATCTTCCTCTTGGAAATATATTTTAATCTCTCTCTCTCTCTCTCTCTCTCTCTCTCTCTCTCTCTCTCTCTCTCTCTCATGGTGGAAACACCTTTTGTCTTAACTGTTTGGTTTTGAAATTTACTCTCTCTCTCTCTCTCTCTCTCTCTCTCTCTCTCTCTCTCTCTCTCTCTCTCTCTCTCTCTCTCTCTCTCATGGTGGAGATAACTTTTTGTCCCAACTTTTAGGTTTTGATATTTAATCCCCCCCCTCTCTCTCTCTCTCTCTCTCTCTCTCTCTCTCTCTCTCTCTCTCTCTCTCTCTCTCTCTCTCTCTCTCTCTCTCTGAATTTTAGTACCGTTCTCACTTTTTTTCTGGAAATTAATTTCATTCTCTTTTCCTGGTTCTCTCCTCCTAAGAATTTTACTTACTTTCTCACCTCTTCCTGGGAATATATTCGTTTTCTCTCTCCTGGCTCTCCCATACAATGAATTAACTTCATTTTACCAGCTCTTTCAGGAATGCATTTCACTGTCTCTATCACTTGTTCTCCCGCAGATTGAATTCTATTCAATTTCACTCCTACTTCCAGGTAATGCATTTAACTTTCACAGTGGTTCTCCCATACAATGAAATTGAATCACTTTGTCACTTATTCCAAAAAATTAATTTCACTTTCTATATTTCTTCTATGCAATGGCTTGCACGCATTCTTTCACTGGCTCTATTCAAATTTTCATTGGTTTTTTCATGTAATAAACTTTATTCATTTTCTAATTAGTTCTTCCGGCAATTGATTATACAAAGTTTCTCACTAATTTTTCCAGGATATTCTTTTACTTTTTATGCACTGGTTGTTTCACGCAATTAATTTGACTAACTTTCTCGCTTGTTTTTTCAGGAGATCCATTTCAATATCTTTTTTTCACAAGTTCTCTAATGTAATCAGTTTTATTCATATTTTAATTTATTCCAATAAATGCATTTCACACACACTCACGGGTTCTCATTTAGGAACATTTCACACTCTCTTACTGGGTCTTCCTTAGTATGGATATTACCAACTCTTACTTTTAGGAATTATATATCTCACCCTGACTATTTTTAATGCAGTAAATGTTACGCACTTTCTCACTTTTTCCAAGAAATGTATTTCACTTTTTTTCTCAATGAATTTCACAAGAAATGAATTAGCTTTTTCTCTTATTGTAGGAAATGCATTCCACACTCTCTGGTTCTTCCAGGTAAAGAATTTCAATCTTTCTCACTATTTCTTCGATACAATGTTGCTCATCCATTCACTTACACTTTTTTTTCTATGGAACATATTTTATCCACATTCTACGGGGTATTGCAAGCAATGAATTTTGTTCACTTCCTCCTTGGCTCTTCCAGCAACGAATTACACGAGATCTCGGAATAAATCTCTCTATCTCGCTTATCCTTTTAGGAAATACAGGTTACTCAATTTTCACTAAAAGCATTTCACCCTCTCTTTCACTGGTTCTTCCTATGCTTCTCTCACACTCACTGGTTCTTTCTGGCAATGAATTTCACTCTCTCTCCCTCACTTCCATGTGATAAATTATACTCTTACTGGTTCTTCAAAGTTTAAAACCCGCTCATGAATGGCAGAAGCAAGGGACAGTGACATTACATTGCCCTATCAAGCAGGACAATGTCTTAGAGGCCAACCATATATACATATGATTAGTGCCCAAGAACCTCCCCACCCTAGTTAGGACCAAGGAGGGCCAAGCAATGGCTGCTGATGACTCAGCAGATAGCACTATTGATTCCAACAAATCCCTCTTCCTTAGCTCACTAGGATGGTGAGGTCGCAGCGACCAAAGGAACTAAAGAGTTTGAGTGGGACTCCAACCCCATACTGGCGATCACCAGTGAAGGATGTTACCACATAGGCCACCACAACTTATGAAGGCAATGAATTCAACATTCATTACCTCTAAAGAAATGAATATTTCCCACTCTTACGAATATTCGTGGCAACGTGTTTTACTTACTCACTGGTTCTCTCACTCAAGTTATGGTTGTAAGTAGGTCACGGACAGTGGCTCCTCAACATCCGGATCTGAGCATTGCTAATGTTTCTTTAATTTTGCATGACTTTTAAAATTTTAGTTGGGGTTCTCGACAGCAAATTATTTTATAAAAAACACATTATGTCTGGGTCTTCAATTGCACAAAATATTGGCTTACTGAGAAAGTCTTAAAAGATTTTCTGTAATCAATCTATTCTGAAGAAGTGTTTTAATTCCTTCATTCTACCTTGTTTCGAGGATTGTTCTCCTGTCTGGTCTTCAGCTGATGATTCTCATCTTAATTTGTTGGACAGAAAGTTACAGTCTATTAAATTTATTATTCCCGATCTAGGTATTAATCTTTGCACCGTCGTTCAATTAGTTCATTATGCATGTTGCATAAGATTTTTTATAATTCTGACCATCCTTTACATTCAGATCTTCCCGGACATTTCCATCCTGTTCGTAATACTAGGCATGCAGTTAATTATGATAGTCAGGCCTTCTCCATCATGAGGTTTATAACATCACAGTATTCTAGAAGTGTTATTCCAGCTGTGACCAAGCTGTGGAACGATCTCCCTAATCGGGTAGTTGAATCAGTGGAACTTCAAAAGTTAAAACTTGCAGCAAATGTTTTTTATGTTGAACAGGCCGACATAAGCCTTTTTAAAGTTTATATTTGAAGTATCGGTTTTAATGTTGTTATTGTTTTTAGAATATTTTATTTCAATTTTTATATCGCTTATTTATTTCCTTATATCATTTCCTTACTGGGCTATTGTTCCTTTTTGGAGCCCTTGGGCTTATAGCATCTTGTAGCTTAGCTAGAAATAATAATAATAATAATTGGCTGCGAAAACGGTGATGGCAACCTGGACAAATTCTTTCATGAAAATCAAGCATGTTCTCCTGAGTTACCTGATACAGGCAATCTACACCTGTGTAGCAAAGACCAGCTGCTGGATTACATTGAAAGTATTGCTGAAGTTCAACTGGATGTACCTGCTGTTACTCCTTTTGTCCTTGATGGCGCCGTCATTATGCAGATGTTGAAGCCTGTCACTGCTATTTCTTCCTCACGTCAAAGGGGAACAGCGTCATGAGTAATGCTCCCGACCTCGTCTGGGATAACTATAAAGATGGATCCTTGAAGACGGCCACAACGTTAACAAAGTGGAGTTCTGCACCTTCCTGTTTCATGTGCTGATTAAGTCCTTCCCTGAAAAGGCAAAGGAGCTGGTAGTCACTGATGGAGAAGCAGTGATTGCTTTCCAAGGCAGGAAGATGAAAGCTCACTGGCTCCATGCAGTCATGAGGAGCCGTACACTCCCATCATGCTACATTTGGCCCATGCTGCACAACATGACCACATTCGGATTGAGTTCGAATCGTCGACACCGATGTTGTTGTCTTGGTGGTGATGGTAACACAGACACTACCGTTCGTGGATGAACTTTGGATTGTCTTTGGGATAGGCAAGAACCACCGCTACACCCCTGCCTATAAAATAGCTACCTCTTTCGGTCCAGAGAAGGCATTTGCTATCCTTCTCTGTCCTTGTTATAGATAGTCCTTAATATCAAATTAATTCTACCTTGATGTTACCATAAAGGGAATATTGTATGATAAATGTGTATACACTTGCAAGCTTTCGAACCTATTTCATTTGATCATGATCATTAAGTAGACAAGTGATTTATCTATAAATATTTCAGTTAAGATATAATTTAATTTCAACGGCTTAACTCTTAATCTTTTTCAGGGCAATTGCAGTTTTCCAATATAACAATTTCGTTAAGGTATTATTTCCAATGTAGAAAGAACTCGGTATTAAAATATATCTGTGCCCTACTTCATAAAATCGTCAAACCGTTGTTATGGTAGAGATGGGTTCACCTGGATTTTACGTACAAAACCTGTTTAAGGCACTGTCTGAAATTACTTCTCTTCTGGTATTATTCTTTCAAATGTATAGTGAATTCTGTGATCAAAATATTTCTTGCCTAGTGACAAAGCAATATATATATATATATATATATATACATACATACATACATACATATATATATATATATATATATGTATATATATATATTCTAATATGCCATATATATTTTTAATACATTAATGTCTGGATTCTCTTAACGACCTCGGGATCAGAGCCCCAGGCGGAATCACACAAAGACAAGAGCTTGTGACCGTCCGGGAATCGAACCCTGGTCCGGCAAGCTTGTATAGACAGTGACTACCATATTTAAAGGTGGAAAAGATGCAGACGAAGAAAAAGATATATATATATATATATATATATGCGTGTGTATGCAATTCAACAAGCTTTTAAGGAATTTAACATCAACCCTTCCTAACTGGAACTTTGAAAGAACATAGTCAAAAGTGCCCTTTTATTAAGTCCATTTAGACCAATAAAATTATTCTGTCCATAAAACTGTGTTTCGGTGGTTATTTCATGAAGCGTAAACTTTGCAGGTTTCATATCCCATATTTTACATTTAATGAATTTATACCTAGTGAAAAGTATATGTCGAAATCTTTTAGCCAGGTATTTAGTGTACGATTTTAATTGCATTTTCCATACGTTACTCAGTAATTGGATAAGAAACTTCGAAAGGGTAATTGAAAATACAAGAAAATGTATTTTGTCGTCTTATTTCCAAGTTTGAAACTCCATCACTGTAACTTTTGCTAACTTTCGAAATTGTTCATGAGAAGTCGAAAAGTCTTTCAATATTAATTAAAGATTTTTATCCGCTGTCACGATGAAAGTTTTTAATATATCTTTTTTCTTGTGATTTGTATGAAGCGTTTCACAATTCCTTTATGATCCATGAAAACGATTGTATATAAGCATACAGTGTATATATAATATATATATATATTATATGTGTGTGTGTGTGTGTGTGTGTGTATGTGTGCATGTCTATTTTATAATTATATATATATATATATACTATATAATATATATATATATACTATATATATACATATATATAATATATATATATATATATATATATATTATGATAATTTTGCTCATTTCATCGTGTTTTTCATACATTCATATAAGCCATAAATACCTCTTAATGTCGAATTCGCTCTGCCTCAGGATCAGAGACCCCAAGGTGGAATTAACTTTATGATAATACCTTCTGGTCGGCAAGGAATCGAACACGGACTAAGGAAACTAAGACTCCAGTATCTTATTACCTGGAAATTTCAAAATTATCAGCAGGACTAGAGCTACCACAAACACATTTACCTGATAGAGTGACATTGTTAATTCTCCAACAAGTGGAAAAAGAACCTCTTCTTGCCAACTTGTAATAAATAATAGATTACTTGTGGGCTAAAAAATCAGCCGACTTTATAAAAATCAAAGGAAAAATCCTTTTGTCGACACCTCCATAAACCTTCTCTGTCCAGTAGAAGTATTTTAGGTTCACGAATAAAAAAGTTAAATTTATTAGTTTATCTTCAGGGAAATAGGAATGAGGAAGTTGAGTACCGCATTTCTCTGCTTTCTGTCAAACATGATCGCCAAAAGGGTTGACTTTTCCCTTGTGTGTGTAACCTGTCTTATCCACATTTACTCTCAAGCCACACCTCACCAAAATCTCTAGCCACGCGACAACCCTTCTCTGCAAGTCTTTCTCATTTTCAAAGGTAGTCACCAAATCATCTGCATATAGAAACTCCCTTAACTCTTCATTTCTGATCTCTTCACATCCATAACCACCGCCAAATAAAAACAAGCTTAATGCTGACCCCTGGTGTAATCCAACACTATCTTCAAAGGTTTCTGTTTCTTCAACAGCCTCTATTACTTTTATCCTAGTTCTTTTGTATATCCTCTCTATCATTCTAACCAACTTCTCCGGGACTTTCCTATTCCTCAAGCACCAAAACATCACTTCTCTTGGAATTCTATCATAAATCTGATCTAAATCTACAAAAGCACAGAAGAGATTCTGGTCTCCCTCTATCCTCTTTTCCTTCAACTGCCTTACCATAAAGATGGCATCCACAGTCCATCTCCCTATCATGAATCCATACTGTTGTTTCCCATTCTTTACAATCTCTCTCAATCTCTCATCTAGAACCCTCTCAAAAACTTTCAAATCATGATCTGTTAGTCCAATTCCATTGTAGTTTACAATGATATATCTGATAAATGCAAACACTTTGCGTGAATGAATATGCTCTGAATCAATTTGGATTTTACACTCCATGGAACCAATTTGATTTGCAAATGACATTACTTTTATTCAGATATGTTTTTAGTCTCTCTCTCTCTCTCTCTCTCTCTCTCTCTCTCTCTCTCTGTATATATATATATATATTTATATTATATATATATAATCTATATATATATATACACTGTATATATATATATATATATATATATCAAAACAAACGGGAAGGTGTATCAGAAGATATATGTAATTCTTATTAATACGTTACGATGATGCTTTTTTATTCTAACAGAAGTAAATGCAAATGATGCTTTCTAGGTAAGAATATTTCTTGTGATAACCTTTTAGTAAAGTATGACAGAGAGAGAGAGAGAGAGAGAGAGAGAGAGAGAGAGAGAGAGAGAAAATATCATGAAAGACCAAATAGGAAGAGAAGTAAACTACAATAGTTCACCAAGGAAACAAGGCAACACCAAGCGGATTATGACTGATGATCTGTAGAATAAAAGATTAATCATATGAATTTTAGGTAAAGAAAATTTTTTTTTCCTTTAGTTAAAGAATTATACCTTGTATAAAGTACCATTAGATAGGTGTGGTGTTTGTGGGACATTTAAAATGTCAGGTGATTTTTCTTTCAGGCCTTCCGATAATTACCTACAACTTCTTTATATTATTATTATTATTATTATTATTATTATTATTATTATTATTATTATTATTATTATTTGCTTAGCTACAGCCCTATTTGGAAAAGCAGAATGCTATAAGCTCAAAGATCCAACAGGGAAATTAGCCCAGTGAGGAAATGAAACAAGGAAAAAAAACTATAAAAACTTTTAACAAAACAATAGGAATTGAAATTAGATAGAATAGTAAGCCCGAGTGTACACCCAGCAACAAAACCGGTGTCGCCTGGCCAGACCTGACTTGGAGAGATCATGCCCCTCTTGCCCTGAAAGGTGGCCGACGTTAAACAACCGAGACATCGTTAGGATGGTTCGAATGTGAGGAGGAGGGAAATTACCGATATCACTCAAAGAAATGCAATGAAGAGAGAGAACTTTTTTATTCTTTTAAGAAATGTAATCTAATATTATTTCGAAACGAATTCATCAAAAGATTTTATCATAACTTTTATTTGAATTTGTCTATCCTATTTCTATATAAAATTTTCTTGAATAATATTGGAACTGACTATTCATATTAATATTCATAACTCGGAAATATCCCTCGTTTGCATTTTCTTATGCAATACCCCCCCCTCTCTCTCTCTCTCTCTCTCTCTCTCTCTCTCTCTCTCTCTCCACATAATTACACACTGTGGCATACGTATTATATGTAGGGGCTAATAATGTATCGTTTCAAATAGCACCTATTGGGTCACCAATCATTATATAAGTGGCCTTTGTTCAAAATTTTGCAGGTAATGAGGTTAAAGGTTTAGTTGTTGATTTCAGTGTTTTCCTTTGATTTCGATCATGAGCCACGAAGCTCAGTGTGGCCGGGGTCTGCATTTGTCATGGGCTACTTGGCTCCGGCCCTCTTAGAGAAAATAGTATTATTTGCTATATCAATTATATTAGTTTAAGGTTGGAGATTTAAAATGCATCATCAGTTAACATAATGTATATTGTTTTAGAAGTGATTGGTTAAAATATAATATGTGAAATGACATGCAATGAAAGTTCATTGGTGCATTATTATAATGATGATGTGGTATATAGGATGTAGGGTATAGAATATTAAACAATCAACTCATTGTTTACTCAAATTATCTGGTTTGGCGCCAATAACCTTAGATATCAGGATGACAAAAAACTAATCAATCAATCAAATTATCTGGGCAAGTCGGTCACTTCCAAGCGAACCCCCTTCCCTGGTGACGATTGCTCAATGCTCAAAGGTCCGAGTCTGGCGCAAAAGGAAAAATTTCCTTAGCATTGAGTATTCCTATTATTATGATTTTATTTGTCGTTTCATGTACTGATGTCCAACACCTTAAAAGTGTTCCCGCGGTAAGCTCTTCAAGAAATCCATTACTCTCGATATTTGTTCAATCAGTCTTTCGCATATTTACTTCGTTATCTATATTTTGATGTAATTTTAAACACCTGAAAAGCAAACTGTATGAAATATTGTCATCCTAAGTATTTTGTTTTTCATTTACTAAAAACCTTCCACCAGAAGGATCTTATCATAACTGTGAGACCTTTAAACCTCAAACAATGGGTATGTGGGTAGAAGGATATAACCAGGTGGGGATTAAAGATGGTGGTGGAGAGGTGGCAATTGTGTGATATTAATGAATGGCTTGACGAGGTTTGCTTATTAACATTTATGAAGTGATGATGATGATGGTTACACCCCTACTGATAACATTTAATATCAATGGTTCCAACTCGCAATGAAAACGGGCATATATCTTTCTAACATTGTTTTTAAGTGGTCATTGAACATCTTTGGAACATGGGATCTTCACCCAAAAGAAATACAAATCCAACACCAACTTGCAAAGTAGTTAGCGGTCTTGTGTGATCCTTGGGAATATCCAAATAATATAAAATATTGGATACAGGTAATATATATATATATATATATATATACACACAGAGAGAGGAGAGGAGAGAGGAGAGAGAGAGAGAGAGAGAGAGAGAGAGAGTGTGTGTGTTACAAGGATTTTGGATGTCTCAAAGACTTTTTAGTCTATTCGCAGATATTCCATTTGCGCTTTGGTAGAGCTATTTAGTTTAAGATTTTTTAGAGTTCTTATGATCTTATCTAACTTATTCTAGAACTCGAGAGAGAGAGAGAGAGAGAGAGAGAGAGAGAGAGAGAGAGAGTGTTACAAGGATTTTGGATGTCTCAAAGACCTTTTAGTCTATTCGCAGATATTCCATTTGCACTTTGGTAGAGCTATTTAGTTTAAGCATTTTTAGAGTTCTTATGATCTTATCTAACTTATTCTAGAACTCGAGAGAGAGAGAGAGAGAGAGAGAGAGAGAGAGAGAGAGAGAGAGAGAGCAGCTGCTAGAATAATGCAAACAAAGGATATAAGACTCCCACGTATATTAATTAGAATAGTCAGTTCCCACAATATTTAAGAATGTTCCATATAAAAACGTAATCAGGAATCCAAATATATCGGTGTGATTATATTTTTCGATAACTATTCTCGAAAATGATTGCATTTCTTAAAAGAATAAGAGATAAGACCTCTCTATCTTTCATATATATATATATATATATATATATGTGTGTGTGTGTGTGTATACTGTATATATATATATATATATATATATATACATACATACATACATACATACAAGTTTATTACAAGTCTACCGTACGTATTCCTGTCGAATTTTGGAATCTGTTATTAGACATGAAAGCAACCCTTTTCCACTATGATAGCTGATAAGTGAGTTTGCAACACGTGGTTATTTATCAAGAATCTATGTCTATAACAACGTGTTGCAAACACTAATCAGCTATTATAGTGGAGATGAGTTTATTTCAAATTTAAGAACAGATTCCTGAATTCGACAGGAATATGCACGGTAGACTTGTAATAAACTTGTATTTGTCTTGATAGCATGGTTGGTTACAGTCTCTGCAAGCATGGTTTCGGCTAAGAGGCATAGGTTCGAATTTCTGCTCAATCAGAAGCTGTTATCATAAATGAATTTCTAGTAGATATTCACTCTCAAAGATAGAATTCGATATTAAATACCATTTTGGTTGATATGAAAATTAATTAAAATCAAGATTGTTGGTCATACATACATACATATATATATATATATATATATATATATTTTTTTTTTTTTTTTTTTTTACTTGCCAGGTTACAACCCTATTTGTGTCCGATCTATCGGAGTCCAGACATGGATGGCTATACAGTATATGAAAGGTCTGGGACTCACTGACGGGTGTTCAGTAGCAGGAGCCTGCATGGTGAGGAGGAGGTATGCTGACTGTTTAGCTCACCACTCACCTGGGTGAAATGGGGTCATTTCATTCATAAAAAATACGTAAAGTAATGCTGTATTTAATTGTACAACCTCTTTGGCCCACATTTTGAAGTTCGTTACCTCTGGCATCAAGGGTTTTTTGACCTCTTGTTTTGAGGTGCCTTACTTCTAGCATTTGGGGTGCCTTACTTCTAGCATTTGGGGTGCCTTACTTCTAGCATTTGAGGTTCTTTGAACTCTATTTTGAGGTGCCTTATCTCTAGCATTAGGGGCTTTTTTACCTCTATTTTAGGTGCTCTAACTTTAGCTTTATGACCTCTATATTTTTAGGTGCCTTATCATGAGTATTAGGGGCTTTTTTACCTCGATTTTGAAGTGCCTTATCTTTAGCATTAGGGGCTTTTTTACCTCTATTTTAGGTGTCTTATCTCTAGCACTACGGGTTTTTCGACCTCTATTTTGAGGTTTCTTATCTCTAGCTTTAGGGTCTTTTTTACCTAATATTTTGAGGTGCCTTATCTCTAGCTTTAGGGGCTTTTTTACCTCTTATTTTGAAGGGCCTTATCTCTAGCATTAGGAGCTTTTTACCTCTATTTTCAGGAGCCTTATCTATAGCATTAGGGCCTTTTTGACCTTTTATTTTGAGGTGCCTTATCTCTAGCATAGAAGGGATTTTTGACCTCTGATTTTGAGGTGCCTTATCTCTAGCGTTAGGGGATTTTTTACCTCTATTTTGAGGTGCCCTAACTTTAGCTTGATGGGCTTTATGTCATCTATTTTAGGTGACTTCTCTCTAGCATTAGGGGCTTTTTATCCTCTGATTTTAAGGTGCCTTATCTCTAGCTTTAGAGACTATTTGACCTTTATTTTAAGGTGACTTATTTCTAGCATTAGGGGCTTTTTACCTCTATTTTCAGGCGCCTTATTTCTAGGATTAGAGACTTTTTAACCTCTGTTTTGAGGTGCCTTATCTCTAGCATTAGAGGCTTTTTAACATCTGTTTTGAGGTGCCTTATCTCTAGCGTTAGGGTCTTATGACCTCTATTTTAAGGTGCCTTATCTCTAGCCTTAGGGGCTTTTTGACCTCTTGATTTTGAGGTGCCAGGTGTCTTATCTCTAGCATTAGGGGATTTTTTACCTATATTTTGAGGTGCCTTATCTCTAGCATTAGGATCTTTTTTATCTCTGTTTTTAGGTGCCTTAACTTTAGCTTTAGGGGCTTATTTATTGCATTAGGGCCTTTTTTACTTCTATTTTTAGGAGCTTTATATATAGCATTAGGGGCTTTTTGACCTCCCCTGTTAGGTGCCTTATTTATAGCATTATGGGCTTTTCTACCTCTATTTTTAGGAGCTTTATATAAAGCATTAGGGGCTTATTGACCTCCCTTTTTACGTGCCTTATAGCATTAGGGGATTTTTTTACCTATATTTTTAGAAGCTTTATATATAGGATTAAGTACTTTTTTACCTCCCTTTTTAGGTGCGTTATTTATAGCATTAGGGGCTTTTTTACTTCGATTTTGAAGTGTACTACTTTTAGCATTAGAGGCTCTTTGACCTCTATATTATTTGGTGCCTTATTTATAGTGTTAGGGGCTTTTTGACCTCGATTTTAAAGTGCATTACTTCTAGCATTAGAGGCTCTTTGACCTCTATTTTTAGGTGCCTTATTTATAGCATTAGGGGCTTTTTTACCTCTATTTTTAGGAGCCTTATATAAAGCATTATGGGCTTTTTGACCTCGATTTTGTGGTGCTTTACTTCTAGCATTAGAGGCTCTTTGACCTCTATTTTTAGGTGCCTTATTTATTGCATTAGGGGCTTCTTGACCTCAGATTTGAGTTGCATTACTTCTAGCATTAGAAGCGATTTGACCTCTATTTTTAGGT
>NC_090727.1:141302751-141310251 GCF_036898095.1 Palaemon carinicauda | reverse complement strand
AAACAAGGAAAATAAAAACTATAAAAACTTTTAACTAAACAATAGGAATAGAAATTAAATAGAATAGTGTGCCCGAGTATACAAGAATATACAAGTATATACAAAACATAAATATGCCTATATACCTACACACATTTTAATGCATGTACATAGATACATATACACCCATATTTATACTTGCACACATAAGTATACATGCATATTCACATTTGATGCAAACCCTATCCATTTAAACATACATGTACATACATATTTGTACGTATACTGCATATCAATGTATATGTGAAAAAACACACTCGGAAGTAACGAGAAACCATATGCGCATATGTGTGTACAATAATTGTACATACATGGAATGATAACATAGATCCGAAAGATTAATTTCACAAAGGTATTTGTATTTCATTTTTAAAAGCAGACCTGACTGTAGTGACACCTGGTTTCTCGCTTAAAATGATGTATTTCATGTTAAAAAGCCTGTGTGAATTTCATCTTTCTGATCTATGTTATCATTCCATGTATGTATAACTAAATTAGTAGATATAAATATGCGCGTACACTTTGTTGTTACTTGTGTGTTTTTTATAAATATTATTTGATAGGTAAAATATTTACATGTATGTATGTATACGTATGTTTATACGGATAGTGTTATATTAGCGTATGTTTATACGGATAGTGTTATATTAGCATATATGCATGAATGCCAATATGCATGTATACATATGTGCAACTATGTATATGGGTTTTTATGTGCCTATGTATATGCATTTACATGTGTATAGGTATAGAGCATATTATGTTTCTGTTTATACATGGATGTTTAATGTTTGATAAAATACTACATATTGCTGTCCAATATTTCTACCTCGATTTGATAGAATACAACATATTCCTTTCCAATGTCTCTACCTCGATTTGATAGAATACTACATATTCCTTTCCAATGTCTCTACCTCGATTTGATAAAATATTACATATTCCTTTCCAATGTCTCTACCTCGATTTGATAGAATACTACATATTCCTTTCCAATGTCTCTACCTTGATTTGATAAAATACTACATATTCCTTTCCAATGTCTCTACCTTGATTTGATAAAATACTACATATTCCTTTCCAATGTCTCTACCTCGATTTGATAAAATATTACATATTCCTTTCCAATGTCTCTACCTCGATTTGATAGAATAGTACATATTCCTTTCCAATGTCTCTACTTTGATTTGATAAAATACTACATATCCCTTTCCAATGTCTCTACCTCGATTTGATAGAATACTACATATTCCTTTCCAATGTCTCTACCTCGATTTGATAGAATACTACATATTCCTTTCCAATATCTCTACCTCGATTTGATAGAATACTACATATTCCTTTCCAATGTCTCTACCTCGATTGGATAAAATACTACATATTCCTATCCAATGTCTCTACCTTGATTTGATAAAAACTACAAATTCCTGTCCAGCATTTCTACCTTGATTTGATAAAATACTACAGATTCCTTTCCAATATCTCTACCTCGATTTGATAGAATACTACATATTCCTTTCCAATGTCTCTACCTTGATTTGATAAAATACTACATATTCCTTTCCAATGTCTCTACCTTAATTTGATAAAATACTACATATTCCTGTCCAGTATTTCTACCTTGATTTGATAAAATACTACATATTCCTTTCCAATGTCTCTACCTTGATTTGATAAAATACTACATATCCCTTTCCAATGTCTCTACCTCGATTTGATAGAATACTACATATTCCTTTCCAATATCTCTACCTCGATTTGATAGAATACTACATATTCCTTTCCAATGTCTCTACCTCGATTTGATAGAATACTACATATTCCTTTCCAATATCTCTACCTCGATTTGATAGAATACTACATATTCCTTTCCAATGTCTCTACCTCGATTGGATAAAATACTACATATTCCTATCCAATGTCTCTACCTTGATTTGATAAAAACTACAAATTCCTGTCCAGCATTTCTACCTTGATTTGATAAAATACTACAGATTCCTTTCCAATATCTCTACCTCGATTTGATAGAATACTACATATTCCTTTCCAATGTCTCTACCTTGATTTGATAAAATACTACATATTCCTTTCCAATGTCTCTACCTTAATTTGATAAAATACTACATATTCCTGTCCAGTATTTCTACCTTGATTTGATAAAATACTACATATTCCTTTCCAATGTCTCTACCTCGATTTGATAAAATACATTATATTTCTTTCCAATGTCTCTACCTTGATTTGATAAAATACTACATATTCCTTTCCAATGTCTCTACCTCGATTTGATAAAAACTACAAATTCCTGTCCAGTATTTCTACCTTGATTTGATAAAATACTACATATTCCTTTCCAATGTCTCTACCTTGATTTGATAAAAACTACAAATTCCTTTCCAGTATTTCTACTTTGATTTGATAAAAAACTACAGATTCCTTTCCAATGTGTCTACCTTGATTTGATAAAATACTACATATTCCTTTCCAATGTCTCTACCTTGATTTGATAAAATATTACATATTCCATTCCAATGTATCTACCGTGATTTGATAAAATACTACATATCCCTTTCCAATGTCTTTACCTTGATTTGATAAAAACTACAAATTCCTGTCCAGTATTTCTACCTTGATTTGATAAAATACTACATATTCCTTTCCAATGCTCTACCTCGATTTGATAAAATACTACATATTCCTATTCAATGTCTCTACCTTGATTTGATAAAACACTACAAATTCCTGTCCAGTATTTCTGCCTTGATTTGATAAAATACTACAGATTCCTTTCCAATGTCTCTACCTCGATTTGATAAAATACTACATATTCCTATCCAATGTCTCTACCTTGATTTGATAAAACACTACAAATTCCTGTCCAGTATTTCTACCTTGATTTGATAAAATACTACAGATTCCTTTCCAATGTCTCTACCTCGATTTGATAGAATACTACATATTCCTATCCAATGTGTCTGCCTTGATTTGATAGAATACTACATATTCCTTTCCAATGTCTCTACCTCGATTTGATAAAATACTTCATATTCCTGTTCAATGTCTCTACCTTGAGATGATAAAACATTACAAATTCCTGTCGAGTATTTCTACCTCGATTTGATAAAATACTACATATTCCTTTCCAATGTCTCTACCTCGATTTGATAAAATACTTCATATTCTTGTTCAATGTCTCTACCTTGAGATGATAAAACACTACTAATTCCTGTCGAGTATTTCTACCTCGATTTGATAAAATACTACATATTCCTTTCCAATGTCTCTACCTCGATTTGATAAAATACTTCATATTCCTTTCCAATGTCTCTACCTTGATTTGATAAAAACTACAAATTCCTGTCCAGTATTTCTACCTCGATTTGATAAAATACTACATATTCCTTTCCAATGTCTCTACCTTGATTTGATAAAACACTACAAATTCCTGTCCAGTATTTCTACCTCGATTTGATAAAATACAACATATTCCTTTCCAATGTCTCTACCTCGATTTGATAAAATACTTCATATTCCTGTTCAATGTCTCTACCTTGAGATGATAAAACATTACTAATTCTTGTCGAGTATTTCTACCTCGATTTGATAAAATACTACATATTCCTTTCCAATGTGTCTACCTCGATTTGATAAAATACTTCATATTCCTTTCCAATGTCTCTACCTTGATTTAATAAAAACTACAAATTCCTGTTCAGTATTTCTACCTCGATTTGATAAAATACTACATATTCCTTTCCAATGTCTCTACCTTGATTTGATAAAAACTACAAATTCCTGCCCAGTATTTCTACCTCGATTTGATAAAATACTACATATTCCTTTCCAATGTCTCTACCTTGATTTGATAAAAACTACAAATTCCTGTCCAGTATTTCTACCTCGATTTGATAAAATACTACATATTCCTTTCCAATGTCTCTACCTCGATTTGATAAAATACTACATATTCCTTTCCAATGTCTCTACCTTGATTTAATAAAAACTACAAATTCCTGTCCAGTATTTCTACCTTGATTTGATAAAATACTACATATTCCTTTCCAATGTCTCTACCTTGATTTGATAAAATACTACATATTCCTTTCCAATGTCTCTACCTTGATTTGATAAAAACTACAAATTCCTGTCCAGTATTTCTACCTCGATTTGATAAAATACTACATATTCCTTTCCAATGTCTCTACCTCGATTTGATAAAATACTACATATTCCTTTCCAATGTCTCTACCTTGATTTAATAAAAACTACAAATTCCTGTCCAGTATTTCTACCTTGATTTGATAAAATACTACATATTCCTTTCCAATGTCTCTACCTTGATTTAATAAAAACTACAAATTCCTGTCCAGTATTTCTACCTCGATTTGATAAAATACTACATATTCCTTTCCAATGTCTCTACCTTGATTTGATAAAAACTACAAATTCCTGTCCAGTATTTCTACCTTGATTTGATAAAATACTACATATTCCTTTCCAATGCTCTACCTCGATTTGATAAATTACTACATATTCCTATCCAATGTCTCTACCTTGATTTGATAAAACACTACAAATTCCTGTTCAGTATTTCTACCTTGATTTGATAAAATACTACATATTCCTTTCCAATGTCTCTACCTCGATTTGATAGAATACTACAAATTCCTATCCAATGTCTCTACCTTGATTTGATAAAACACTACAAATTCCTGTCCAGTATTTCTACCTTGATTTGATAAAATACTACATATTCCTTTCCAATGTCTCTACATCGATTTGATAGAATACTACATATTCCTATCCAATGTGTCTACCTTGATTTGATAAAATACTACATATTCCTTTCCAATGTCTCTACCTCGATTTGATAAAATACTTCATATTCCTGTTCAATGTCTCTACCTTGAGATGATAAAACACTACAAATTCCTGTCGAGTATTTCTACCTCGATTTGATAAAATACTACATATTCCTTTCCAATGTCTCTACCTCGATTTGATAAAATACTTCATATTCCTGTTCAATGTCTCTACCTTGAGATGATAAAACACTACTAATTCCTGCTGAGTATTTCTACCTCGATTTGATAAAATACTACATATTCCTTTCCAATGTCTCTACCTTGATTTAATAAAAACTACAAATTCCTGTCCAGTATTTCTACCTCGATTTGATAAAATACTACATATTCCTTTCCAATGTCTCTACCTTGATTTGATATAACTACAAATTCCTGTCCAGTATTTCTACCTTGATTTGATAAAATACTACATATTCCTTTCCAATGCTCTACCTCGATTTGATAAAATACTACATATTCCTTTCCAATGTCTCTACCTTGATTTGATAAAAACTACAAATTCCTGTCCAGTATTTTTACCTTGATTTGATAAAATACTACATATTCCTTTCCAATGTCTCTACCTTGATTTGATAAAAACTACAAATTCCTGTCCAGTATTTCTACCTTATTTTGATAAAATACTACATATTCCTTTCCAATGTCTCTACCTTGATTTGATAAAAACTACAAATTCCTGTCCAGTATTTCTACATCGATTTGATAAAATACTACATATTCCTATCCAATGTCTCTACCTTGATTTGATAAAACACTACAAATTCCTGTCCAGTATTTCTACCTTGATTTGATAAAATACTACAGATTCCTTTCCAATGTCTCTACCTCGATTTGATAGAATACTACATATTCCTATCCAATATGTCTACCTTGATTTGATAAAATACTACATATTCCTTTCCAATGTCTCTACCTCGATTTGATAAAATACTACATATTACTGTCCAATGTCTCTACCTTGATTTGATAAAATGCATTATATTTCTTTCCAATGTCTCTACTTTGATTTGATAAAATACTACATATTCTTGTCCAATATATCTACCTTGATTGGATAAAATACTACATATTCCTGTCCAATATATCTACCTCTATTTGATGAAATACTACATATTCCTGTCCAATATATCTACCTCGATTTGATAAAATACTACATATTCCTCTCCAACGTCTGCCTTAATTTGATAAAATACTACATATTCTTGTCCTGCGTCTTTAATTCTATTAAATATTGCACATTTTTCTCAACGTCTTTGCTTAGATTTGATAAAAGATTTTAAGGAATTTTCCTCATAATTACATTGCTGATTGTCCATCCTGATCACAGGACCCAAATTCTGTGATTTAAATTCAATAAAATATAATTATTACCTTTTTACTATCAGGTAATATTTTTCTATTTTGGTCATTGCATTCGAAGTCAGTCTGACAAATATTTGTTATCCGAATGGATTTTGATTTAATCATAATTGATTTCACCTTTACTTATGAACCTTTTATTTTTTACTAATATCATATATTTCTGCATACAGTGAAGGAGTTTTATTTTAGATAATGATTTAGTAATTGTTTTCCAATCCCAACGATTCCACACCACTTGAGGACACGAGAATACAGGGCACTTATTCCATTGTTTGTTTTCCAAGTCTTCCACTGCAAAGATCCCTGTGAGAAACAAGAGGAAGCCTCTAGGAATTGACGTCCCCGAACACGCTCTTCTACAATTCCACGCTAATAAATTTACTTCGGAGTTAGTCGAGTGAATATCGCCAGTTGGGGAAACATTGCCTACTTTTTCTTCCTGGAAGGACAGGATGCTTCGGGATCCTCGTCTTGCTTATTTTCAGCTCCATGTTGCTTTAGGAAAGAGGATTGTATTCCAGCTTTAGCTTTACTTTATTTAGGGTCTTTTAACCAAAGTACGTGGAGGGACGCAAGTAACATTGTTCATGAATCCTTCCTGGAAATTTATTATTAATGTAAAGATATTCAAATAGATTAAGAGTAAAATTCATACATGAATTTACATACATGCTTTTTCCTTACGATAATTTCGTACTCTCTCTCTCTCTCTCTCTCTCTCTCTCTCTCTCTCTCTCTCTCTCTCTCTCTCTCTCTCTCTCTCTCTCTCTCTCTCTCTCTCTCTATGTCCTTGCTTTTGTTGGAATTACATATTCATTTGTAAGCGATGAAATTAATTTTTCATAGACACAATTTCATTCATACAATGAATTTATGTAAAGAATGATAAAGAAATGCATTGTAGTAAATTACATTATAAAGTATAATTTACGTTTCTAGTTTCTACAGGTTGGAATTCTAGTTAAACTGGGGTTAAAAGTACAGGCAGATCATTTCTCTCAGATCTGGCCTGGTATTTACTTAAGTGCAAGTGTGTAATTTATTGAAACGTAGGTTGACAGTTTATCGAAATTTAGTCATGTTCGATTTTAAAGTAGAGGCAGAGTTTAGCGAGGTTCAGGTATTGAATTTATTGAAGTGCGGGAAAATTATTATTATTATTATTATTATTATTACTTGCTAAGCTACAACCCTAGTTGGAAAAGCAGGATGCTATAAGCCCAGGGGCCCCAAC
>NC_090727.1:141260251-141297751 GCF_036898095.1 Palaemon carinicauda | reverse complement strand
CGCCAGTTCACGAATTGGCCACTCCATATAAAAACGGGGCTTCTCCAACCCGAGGACATTCTTGGATTGGGTTCGGAAGAGACAACAATGCTTTCTGTCAGAGACACCATTGCATTGAGGAGAAGAAACGTATCTTTTTCGTTTGTAATTTTTGTTGCCCTTTATTTTAGTTTCAATAAAAAAGCATTTGATTTACATATAAATAGCAGACATGAAATATGTACAAGTATTAAGAAAGCATTTTATTTTAACATTAAAAGCAGCAAACATGAAAAGTTTTTAGGCTGTTGATTTTAAGGTAATAGAGAAAAAAGTGTGTTGAAATAAGAAATCATTTTATTTTTACATTATAACTGCAAACAGAAACAATTTGTTTTGCCCTTCATTTTAAGGTAATAAAGAAGAATAAGTATGTTGATGAAATAAAACATCATTATATTTTTACATTCAAACAGCAAACTTAAAAATTTCTTGGGTTTATTTTTCAGTTCATTTTTATTCAAAACAAAAGTTTTGGGTCTTGATTGGTAATAGAGGAAAATAAGTGTGTGCATGAAATAAGACATCATTTTATATTTACATTCAAACAGCAAATATAAACAATTATTAGGTTTATTTTTCTTTCCTTTTCATTAATTTTTTCGTTTCCTTTTTGTTTCTCTTCATTATAAAGTTATAGAAATAGTTTGAAATAAGACATCATTTTATTTTTACATTCAAACAGCAAATATAAAAATTTATTAGGTTTATTTTTCTTTCCTTTTCATTAATTTTTTCGTTTCCTTTTTGTTTCTCTTCATTATAAAGTTATAAAAATAGTTTGAAATAAGATATAATTTTTTTTCACATTAAAACAGCAAATATGAAAATTTATTAGGCTTATTTTTCTTTCCTTTTCATTAATTTTTTCGTTTCCTTTTTGTTTCTCTTCATTATAAAGTTATAGAAATAGTTTGAATTTTTAAGATATAATTTTGTTTCACATTAAAACAGCAAATATGAAAATTTATTAGGTTTATTTTTCTTTCCTTTTCATTAATTTTTTCGTTTCCTTTTTGTTTCTCTTCATTATAAAGTTATAGAAATAGTTTGAAATAAGATATCATTTTTTTTTCACATTAAAACAGCAAATATAAAAATTTACTAGGTTTATTTTTCTTTCCTTTTCATTAATATTTTCGTTTCCTTTTTGTTTCTCTTCATTATAAAGTTCACGCCACTTCCCGCATCGTTCACTCCAGTTCACTCCAGTTCACGCCAGTTCCCTCACTGTTCACTCCAGTTCACTCCAGTTGGCGCATCGTTCACGGCCATTTAGTGCGTGCCAATGCGTGCCACAAACTTTAAACATTTCAAAGTTTTGGGCCCGCATGGCACGCATTGGTACGCTCTGGCACGCGAGTTTCCGCACTGTTCACGACATTTTCACGGCTCGTTCACGCGAGTTCGCGCATCAATGCGTGCCAGTGCGTGCCACGAATGCGTGCAAGTGTCAGGGGGGCTTTACTCCGATTGGTGACCATGTTTTCAAATACTGGCTTAGCTTGAAGCCTTACGTCATATGGTCATTATGTTTATAACACTGGATAAGTCCAAAGCCTTATGCTAAACATTGATGATGTTCTGGAACACTGGATAAGTTTGAAGCCTTGCACTGGATGGGAACTATTCTCTCAAACGCTAGTGAAGACAGAGCCTTGCACCATATGGTGATCATGTTCTTGAACACTGACTAAGCTAGGAGCCTTGTAACAGAGAGTGATCATGTTCTTGAACACTCTCTTAGACAGGAGCTTTATGCCAGAATGTAACCATGTTCTCGAACTAGGACTAAGCCGGGAGTCTTACAACAGACCGTGACCATGTTCTTGAATCCTGGCTAAGCTGGGAGTATTTTGTCAGATGGTGAACATAATCTTTAACACTGTCTATGCCTAGAGCCTTGCAACCGGAGTTTACAATGTTTTTGAGCAATTTCTAAGTCTGTACCTTTGTTCCAGATAGTGATTACTTTCTTAAACAAAGGCTAAGCCTGGATCCTTATACCAAATGGTGAACATGTTCTCAAACACTGTTTAAGTCGGGAGAGTCCTGCTTCAGATGGACACCATATTCTCAAACACTGGTTAAGCCTTACAAGAGATAAGCTAGTAGCCTTATACCACATGATGTCGATGTTTTTTAGCACTAACTATCCCTGGAGCCTTATGCCATATGGCAAATAATCTTCTCAATAATTGACTAAAGCCTGAAGCATTATGTCAGACAGTGATATTGTTCTTAAACACTGGCTAAGCCCGGAGCCTTACATCAGATGGTGACCATCCTCTTGAACACTGGCTAAGACCAAACTCTAATGCGGGATGGTGACCAAGTTCTCGACCACTTGCTAAGCTTAAGTCTTACACTAGAGAGGAACCATGCTTTTAAAGACTTGCTAAGCCCTGAGTCTTATGGAAGATGGTGATGTCTTATGTCTGCTGGTAACCATGTTTTCTAACACTGCTTAATCCTTGAGCCTTATGCCATATAGTGACCATGCTCTTGAACACTGGCTAAACTGTGGAAAACATCAGTAAAATAATTGAAGAAATTCCAAAGAAGATCCAAGTGTTAAAGAGACTTATAAAGAAAGTCTACATCAATCAACACATTCCATCAAAGAACAATAACAAGTCCAATATGGTGAATATGCTGATTGATGCATTGGGAAAAAGAATGCCAAAATGGTGTAATACATGTAAGATATGGTATTCCATTAATAATCCTCAACAACTGATTAGAAAATGTAATGCCTGTAATGTTCCAACACACCCCACATGTGCTGAAATACAGCAAAAAATAAAAAATAGAGACACAAAGGTATTCTGCTCAACATGCTTAGTCTGGATAGAAAATATAATTAAGTCGAGACTAAAGCTGCAAATAGTTGAAGAAGAAGAAGAAGAAGAAGAAGAAGAAGAAGAAGAAGAGAAAAATGAACAGGATATGTGTAAGGATGCAGAGGAAATCATTGATATAACTTATGATGCCATCCAACAACATACTTATGAAGAAATAAATTATCAGATGGAAACAAATAATAGACCCAAGAGACTCTACCCGGACCTACATACTTTTAGGGAAGAGCAAGAACAAGAAAAAAAAGAAAAGAAAGATATAGTCTGTAATAGGCTGAAAAGAGGGAATTGCAAATTTGGCGAAAGATGCTACTACAAGCATCCAAAGATATGCCATAATTATGAAATATATGGTAAATGTGCGTATTTAGACGGATATGGAGAAGAATGCAGAGATCTCCATCCAAAAATATGCAAAACCCTAAAAGAAGGAAAAGGATGCAGTTTCAACAAAAAATGTCGATATATGCATCCTGCAACTATGAATGAGAGTAAGAAAACTCAGCAAACTGAAAAGAAAAACAAAAATGAAACAAAAAAAAGAAACAAAAAAGCAGGCCGCGTATATACCGCACTATGCACCAAAAAAGGCCTTTCAACCTAAATCTCCACAAATAGAGCCCAACTACAAAGAATGCATATATAATGCCAGGGGTTGGTGCAGATATGGGGATAATTGCAGGTTTACACACAAAAATAAGTATGAAGGCGAAAGAACAAATATTATGGAAAAGTTGGATTTTTTAATGGCAGAATTCCGAGAAATGAAGAAAAGAACATCATATCAGAACAGGAAGGAAGCATGGGAGAATCCATATTATTACCAATATTAAATAATGGAAATGAAACACAAACCATAATAGTGATGAATGCACAGGGTTTAGTCACGAGTAACTCTAAAAGGAAAATAGAGTTCCTAGAAGAACTAACCCAAATTGAAAAAATAGATATATTAAAAATAAGTGAAACATGGTATTCCCAAGAGACTGGCAGTGATGACCAGATAAAGGGTTTCCAAACTTATAGATCAGACAGAAAAAATAGGAATCAAGGGGGAACCGCAATATATGGAAGAGACATAAATCAAGGAAAAGTCTGTGAAAAATACAGCAACACAGAATGTGAATTGATTGCGGTAGAATTTGAATTTGAAAAACTAGTGAATATTGTAGTTTACAGACCCCCAAATACTAAGGAGTTTGGCATAATAATAGAAAAAATAGATGATATATGTAGAAACCATAAAGACTGGAATATACTCCTATCCGGAGATTTTAACTTTCCTTTCGTGGATTGGAAAGAACGGATAGAAGAAAGTGGTTGTATGTATACATATAAAAAAGAGAGTAATAGTAGCGCAGAAGATAAGAGGCAATTTGAAAAGCTTCAAGATATGCTATTAGAACATAATATGCAACAAATAAACCACATTCCAACAAGAAAGGAAAATGTCCTAGATCTAGTATTTGTGAACGAGGTGAATTATGTTAAAGAAATAATAGTGTATAACACGGGAATTTCAGACCACAATGTCATAGAATTGATAGTTCATTCCAAAGCAAGTGATCACAGAATTAATAAAAGCACAAAACTTTGGGAAGGATATGGAAAATATAATTTTTACAGTAAGAATATAAAATGGTCAGAAATAAATGAAGAACTGAATAAAGAATGGAAAAATGTATTTATAAGTGATAATATACAGGTAAATACGGACATACTGTACAAAATACTGGAGAAAATTGTTGAAAAATATGTACCGAAAAAAAACAATAAACAAAAGACGTGCATACCAAGAGACAGAAGGATCTTATTTCAGAAAATTAGAAAGTGGAAGAAAAATCTTGCAAAAGAAAAAAATGTGTGGAAAATGAGGGAAATAAAATGTAAGATAGAAAATGCAGAACAAAAGATTATACAGTCGAAAGAAAATGAAAAAAGGGACTTAGAAGAAAGGACACTTCAAAATATAAAAAGAAACCCCAAAGTACTTTACTCCTATGCAAAAAAGATGAATAAAAGGAGAATAGAAATAGGCCCTCTAAGAATTGAAGGACGGCTAACAAATGAAAAAAAGGAAATATGCAACATATTAGCAGAAAAATATAAGAGTGAGTTCACGCCAAGAATTGCGAATGAGAATAATGAAACAGAAATGAGAGAAGAAAATGTTGAATATCTAACAGATATAGATATTAATGAAGCAGATATTGTCACGGCTATAAACGAAATTAAAAATGGATCGGCAGCCGGACCAGATGGAGTTCCAGCGATTTTGTTAAAAAAAACTGCAAACACTATCGCGAAGCCGCTTGCAATACTGCTAAGACAGAGTGTAGATATGAGCGAGATATATGTTAAACATAAATTAGCTTATATAACCCCTATCTTCAAAAGTGGATCAAGACTAGAGGCAAGCAATTATAGACCTGTTAGTCTAACATCACATATTATGAAAGTGTATGAGAGGGTAATAAAAAAGAAAATAATGAACCATTTGGTCAAAAATAATTTGTTTAATATGGGTCAACACGGTTTCGTACCTGGAAAAAGTACACAGACCCAACTGATAGCACACTATGAAAACATATACAATAATATGATAAATGAAAAAGACACAGATGTGATCTATCTAGATTTTGCAAAAGCCTTTGACAAGGTAGACCATAACATATTGGAGAAAAAAATGAGAAAGCATAATATTGTGGGAAAGATAGGAAAATGGGTAAAAGAATTCCTGCAAAACAGAAAACAGATAGTGGTAGCAAATGACGAGAAATCAGATGAAGCCCAGGTAATATCTGGTGTGCCCCAAGGTACGGTATTAGCTGCACTGCTATTTGTTATTATGATCTCAGACATAGACTGTGATGTTGAAAACTCCGTAGTGAGAAGTTTCGCCGATGACACAAGAATAAGTAGAGAAATTACTTGTGATGAAGATAGGAACTCACTACAAAGAGATCTAAACAAAATATATGAATGGGCGGAGATAAATAGGATGGTATTTAACTCCGATAAATTCGAATCAATAAATTATGGAAACAGAGAAGGAATGGTGTATGCATACAAGGGACCTAATAATGAGACAATCACAAACAAGGAAGCAATTAAAGACCTTGGTGTAATTTTAAATAGGAATATGTTATGCAACGACCAAATAGCAACACTGTTGGCTAAATGTAAAGCAAAAATGGGAATGTTATTCAGACACTTTAAAACAAGAAAAGCTGAACACATGATTATGCTTTACAAAACTTATGTGCGTAGTACACTCTAGTACTGCAATGTGATATGGTACCCACACTACCAAAAGGATATTGCGCAAATAGAGAGTGTACAAAGGTCCTATACTGCTAGAATAGAAGAAGTTAAGGACCTTGACTACTGGGAAAGTGCAATTTTTAAAACTATACAGTCTAGAAAGGAGAAGAGAACGCTACATGATAATACAAGCATGGAAGCAAATAGAAGGAATTGCTGAAAACATCATGGAGCTTAAAATATCAGAAAGAGCAAGCCGAGGTAGATTAATAGTGCCAAAAATCATTCCAGGTAAACTGAGAAAGGCGCACAGGACATTAATCCACTACGCACCAGCATCGATAATGCAGTGACTATTTAATGTGCTGCCAGCTCATCTAAGAAACATATCAGGAGTGAGCGTAGATGTGTTTAAGAATAAGCTCGATAAATACCTAAGATACATCCCAGACCATCCAAGACTGGAAGATGCAAAATACACCGGAAGATGCATTAGCAACTCTCTGGTGGATATACGAGGTGCCTCACATTGAGGGACCTGGGGGAACCCAAACAAAAAATAAGGCAATAAGGCAATAAGGCAAGCCTGCATTCTTACACCATATTATGTCCTTGTTCTCAATCATTGACTAAGCCGGAAGCTTTATGAGAAATGGTGACAATGTTCTTGAACAGTGGTTAATTGTAGAGCTTTATGAAAGATTGAGACCAGGTTCTCTAGCACTGGCTAAGTAGGAAACCTTATAACAGATGGAGACCAGTTCTTGAACACTAGCTAAACTGGAATCCTTATGACAGAAGGTGATCATATTCTCAAACACTGGCTAAACTGGGAATCTTATGGCATATGATGTCTGTGCTTTTGAACTCTAGTTTATCACAGAGCCTTATACCAGTTGGTGACTTTTTTAACACTGGCTCAGCAAGAAGTCTTATGACAAAAAGTGACCATGTTCTTTAACTCTGATTAATCCTAGAGACTATGGCCAAATGATGACTTTGTTCTCAAAAACTGTCTTATCTAGTAACCTTGTGACAGATGGTTAACATGTTTCCCAGCTCATGCTAAGATGGAAAACCTATAACATATGGTGACCCCATTCTTTAACACTAGCTAATCAGGAATCCTACGGCCAGATAGTAACCATTTTATGGAACACTGGCTAAGCTAGGACCTTTATGATAAATGGTGACCCCATTACTGAACATTGGTTAATTCTGAAGCCTTACTCCAAATATTGACCATGTTCTTAAACACTGGCTAAACTAGAGGCCTTATGACAGATGGTAACCTTGTTCTTGAAAAAACTGGTTAATCAGATGCTGAACATGTGTAATAGTTAGTTATTACATGTTTAAAACACATGACGTAATATGTCATTGTGGAAGAAGAAGCTAGTGTGAGATTTGCTGTAGTCAGAGAAAATCATAACAGGATGCATTTTGCATCTCTCAGCAATGTAACATTTTTTTGAAGCATAAACACAAATGCATACCGTGTGAAAGATTGTGTTGCCACCGGATGCAGGTGTCTTCCTAGACTAATGTAAAGGTTACATATTGTGTTTAAATGCTGAGATAACTGAATATACGATATCTGTGATATCGATATTTTAGGCAGTTCTTATCTATACTTCACCTGAATTGGTCATCCGACCAAACCAGCTATACTCCTGTGATGGAGATGTTAACACTGTTGTTTTTAGAGAATAAACCATTTTAAAGTTAACATGCTTGACTTTATTTCAAGACTCAACATCTCAAACAACACATACTCGATGTGTGTTAATAACAGTAGCACACTAATACATGTTCTCAAACATTAGATAAACTGCGAGTCTTATGACAGATGGTGACACTGTTTTCAAACACTGGTTATTCTGGGACTTTTATGGCAGATGGTGACCATGTTTTCGAACACTGGCTAAGCCATAAACCTTATGACAAAGGGTGACTATATTGAAAACTGGTTAATCATGGAGCCTTATATCAGATGGTGACCATGCTCTAGAATACTAGCAAAACTAGAATCCTTAGGTCAGATGGTAACTATGTTTCCGAACACCAGCTAAGGTAGAAGCCTTATGTCAAATAGCACTGATTAATCCTGGAGCCTTACACCAGATAATGACCATGCTCTCAAACATTAGCTAAACTTCTCTCATTATGACTTATGGTGACTATGTTTTGGACACTGACTAAACAAATGTCTTAGGCGAAGATGTAGACCATTATCACAAATGCTTGTTAAGCTATGGGCCTTTTCATAGATGGTGACCATGTTTTCAAATGCTAACTAATTCTGGAACAGCCAGATGTTTACCTTGCTCTCAAACACTGGCTGAGCTAGAAGCTTATACCAAATGGTGATCATGTTCTCGAAAACTCTCTCTGAATCCTTATAAATCCTTTTGACAAGGATAGTGATAATGTTCTTAAATGTTGCCAAAGTTGGGAGTCTTATGCCAGATGGCGATCCTGTCACACTAGGTAAGCGATGAGCCCCAGTTCTATGGATTTTGTTACATTTCCAGCGAACTGTATGAATTTAGAGGTAAGTTAAGTGGTAATTTGATATCTCCAAGCAGTGTAGACAATGAATTCCAATGGTCTTTGCATCTATACAATGAATCCAAATGTGAACCTAAGGTAATTATCTTTATTTAGGGACATGAGTTCTGGTAAGTTTTTCAATGGAAGGCATAAAGCTAACTCTGGTTGAATAAGAAAAAGAATTCTCTTCCTTTGGAATTTTTAGAGTCTTCCGTTGATCAAACTTATTTTGGGATAAAAATCGGTAGATTATTATTTTCTATGGACATAAATTATTAAGGTAAACGCCTCGTTTTCCAATTCTTAGGTTATTGAAACTTGCATTACCTTATAAGAAAGTATAACCACAATAATTGTAATTGCATATAATTCAAGGCAACCCCAAAGGTTCAGCTAAATTCATTACATTATGTGAGTTTTCACAATCATTCTATTGGTGGTTTGGATCTTGATTCGATTACTGCTCATTACCGTTCTATTTTGTAAACTATTACAACATTCTATGCCACTGACGTTGTTGGGCATCCATTGATGATTATATGCACAACCATTGACAGGTATAATGCTGTTGAGTTTAGATAGAATGATTTAATATGGTGTGTGATATATTTTATTATATTAATATAAAATATATAACGTGATATGTTGTATTTCATCATCATCAGCCGGTAATAGTCCACTGCAGAACAAAGACCTCAGACATGTCCTTCCACTTGGCGTCTGTTTACAGTATTGTTTTTCTATGCCAGTGCACACACGCAAACTTTCTTTGTTCGTCAATCCATCGTCTTCGCTTCCTTTCCTTGCTTCTTTTACAATCTCTAGGGTTCCATTCTGTTATTCTTAAAGTCCATCTATTGTCTGCCATTCTCTTTATATGTCCTGCTCATGTACATTTCTTTTTCTTCCATGTTGTTAGAATATCCTCTAGCTTAGTTTGCTCTCGTATCCATGTTGCTCTTTTTCTGTCTCTTAGTGTCATTCCCATCATTATTCTAATTAGCTCTTAGTTTTAACAAGCTTGTGTTCTAAGACTTTAGTAAAGATCCAAGTTATACATAAGTTAATATTGTTAGGACTATCTCATTAAATACTTTTCTTTTTAGAGAAAGTGGCATTTTACTTTTCATAATCTCATTTTATTTACCAAATTCTCTCCATCCCATGCTTATCCTTCTTTTAATTTCGGTCTCGTGTCCTGGGAAAACACTTACTGTCTGTCCTAAGTACGTATGTTCATTATATTATAATCATAATGTAGTATACTGTACATTTGCCTCAAACTTTGTTTAGTTCTTTTAGATTAGCCTCAACATTTGGTTAGTTTTTAACAACACCTGGGAAGAGCAATGTCGACAATAAAACATCAAAAAGACAGTTTAGTTGATTTTGCTTTTACCGAATAAGACGATGCTTCTTCATTAGCCAAGTTTCCAATCTTCCACCAAATTATCAACAAACTTTCGGCAGAGTTTAAGGGACGATTTTAAAGCCAATTTAATGGTGTGGAAGTTAGTGCCACTTAAGCTTTTATTTTTCATTTGAATAATGTTCCTCTTAAGATGGTGGAACACTAAACCTCTTTTCTTATATTAATTTTCCTTACGGGATAGGGGTGGGACTAGAGTAATACGATAAAATGCTGTATTTAAGTAAGAATTATCTAAGAGTTTTTGAATAACTTTGGGGAGATCCAGTAGAAATGTTGTTAAAAGATATGATCGCTCATTACTATGTGCTCTGTGTGTGTCTGTATTTTTCGGAATCATGTAAGCTCTGCTTCTTTACAATAATGATTTTTTTTTATCTTTATTGAAGTTGGTTATTGACTTGACTTGCATGGCCGACCCTATTTTTCATTTTGTTTTAATCTCGACCTTTCTCTGTCCAGTTACGAAAAAAGAAATCTGCAGGTCACTATTGAATAAGTGCACACAAAGATTCTTTGGTTAGCATTATCTTTTCCATGTTTCCCTTTGGACTTTTGTTTTCGTTCTCTTTTCTTTCGCCAGATCCCTTTTCCCTCTTTTTTAACAGTATATTATTTACTTTTTTCTTTGGACAGACTTTTGTTTTCCTTTTGACTAAGTTTTTCCCGTATTCTTTGGCCTGCGTTTGGACGTTTTTTTTTTTCTCCCTTTAAGACAGCATTTTCCTTTGCACCGTGTACATCTTTTGTTTCCCTTTTTACTTTGGACTGAATTCTTTTTCCGTTTTTTCTTTGAACTAAATTTTGTTTCCCTAATTTTCTTTGGACAGATTTTCTATCTTTTTTTAAATGAATTATGCTTCCTTTTTTAGGCAATATTTTTCTTTGGATAAGTTTTTCTCTAATTTTTGGGGACAGAATTTTGTTCCGCTCTTTTCGTTTGGGCAGTTTTTTGTTCTCTTGTTTTATTTAATTTTTTTACCTGTGGATAGCATTTTGTTTTCCTTTTTCTTTGGACAAGATTTTGCTTTGTTTTTTCTTATGACGGAATTTTGTTTTCCGGTTTTTTAGACTGTGATTTCTTTTCCTGCTTTTATTTGACAGCGATTTGTTTTCCTTTTTTCTTTGAATAGAATTTAGTTTTCTTTTATCACTTTGGACAGAATTTTGTTCCTCTTTTAGAGGCATTATTTTGAACTGCTTTTTTTATTTTATTTTTTTTTCTTCTTTTTTTTTAGACAGCATTTTACTTCATTTGATCTTTAGAAAACGTTTGTTTTTATTTTTTTCTTTAGACAGTGATTGGTTTTAAATTTTGCTTATTTAGTTTTTTATTAACCTTTTATTATTATGAAAAGTTTTTTGTTTTGATTTATTTTAGACAGTGTTTTGTTTTATTTTTGTCTTTAGACATTTTTGCTTTACTTTTATTCTTTGAGGATGCTCTATTTTCATATTTTCTTGTTTAGTTTCCTTATCCAATATCATTGGAAAGTATTTTGTTTTCCTTTTTTCTTTGAACATATTTTTCTTTTCTTTATTTCCTTTCAACAACATTTAGTTGTCATTTATTTCTTTTTTGACAGCGTTTTATTTTACTTAATTATTTGGTAACTTTTTTATTATTGTCATTGAAAGTTTCCTGTTTCCTTTTTTTCAGTGAACATCATTTTGCTTTATTTTTACAATAAATGTTTTTTTGTTTCTCCTTTCCTTAATTTAGCATCGATTTCTTTCCCTTTTTTCCGGTGGATATTTTGTTTACATTACTTTTCCTTTGGACAAAATTTTGTTTTTCTAACTTTTTATTTGGAATGCAATATATTTTAATTACATATTTCTTTGTATGGCCTTTTTTTCTTTTTTCATTACCCAGCATTGTTTTCTTTTTTTCATTGGACTGCTATATGTTTTGCTTTTATATTCTGACTGGATTCTGTTTGGTCATTTTCATTAGACCGTTTTGTTTTTCTTATTTACTTTGGATTGCATTTGGTTTCCATTTTTCATTTGTCAGCGTTTTACTTTCCTTATTTTCATTGAACAGCGATTTGTTTCCTCTATATTCTTTGGCAAGTGTTTTCCCCTTTTTTCCCTCGAATAGAGTTTTGTTTCCTCTTTTCTCATTGAACGACGTTTTGTATTTCCTTTTTCTTTGGGCCGCATTTTTTTTTTTTTTTCATTTGAGAACATTTTGTTTTCCTTTTCTTATTAAATTAGTTTTTCTTTTCGTATTTTGTCTCTAGACCCCATTTTCCTTTCCCTTTTCTTTCCGTAGTTCTGTTTACTTTTTCCTAAGGGTTGTGTTTTGATTTCCTTTTTTCTTTTTACCTTTTCCTGACAAACTCATAAAATATATAAACATTTTATAACATTATAATCATGACCAATGTTCTTTCTTCTCTGTGAAAATCAGTGAATCGTGGAAAATAAGTTTGTAAAAATGCATATGCTTGTGGAAATTCGGAACTGTGGGATAAGCACTGTAGGTGTGTGCAGTCCCACCAGAGTTAAATTACTTGGGAGACTCATCCTATCATGTTTAACCTAAACTTCAAGAGGGCGGCAGTTCTTTCCCACAGGAAATTATTTATTTAAATTTCATCGCGTTTCTTAAACTATTTATTTTGATTTACTCCTGCATATAAAGTTATTTGTTAATTTCTTCGAATTTTTAGATAATGTATTTAGAATAACTTGCCTCTTTAAAGTGAGTTGTTTAGTTTGTGCATTTCTAAAACGATTTGCTGAAATGTCCTTCCGTTTCCAAAGGTTGTCCTTCAAATTTCTGTTTTGCTTTAATGACTTCCCGTAACTTTTCTTTGTTGTTTGAATTTCGTGTATATTTTTTTTATTTTAGAAGTATCTGAGTATTTATATTAGTTTATTAAATATTTTGTTTAGTAAACTAGTTATTTGAATAGGATAACATCTCTTAAATAGCTTGTTGAGATTTACAGGCGTTTTAAGTGATTTACTTAATTTTTTTCTTTGCCATCAGAAGTGGTTCGTTAAACTTAGATTTTAAAAGGATTTGTGTTTGAGGCTAAGTTGAATATTTTTTTCTCTTATCAAGAGTATTGGTTTTGATGCAATGCCAAAAAAGGGAATTTTATATCTCCCAGGCCTGTGGTGGTCGATGTGGTAGTGTCCCTAACTGGTTAACGCCAGATTGGGGTTCGAGTCCTGCTCAAACTCGTTAGTTCCTTTGGTCGCTGCAACTTCACCATCCTTGTAAGCTAAGGAGGGTGGGTGGGGGGTTTAGAGGAGCCTATTGGTCTCTCTGCTGATTCATCAGCAGCCATTGCCTGGTCCTCCTTGTTCCTAACTTGGTTGGAGAGGGGTCTTGGGCGCTGATCATATGTATATATGGTCAGTCTCTGGGGCATTGTCCTGCTTGATAAGGCAGTGTCACTGTCCCTTGCCTCTGCCATTCATGAGAGGCCTTTAAACCTTCAAACATTTGATGAATGTTTCCTTGCATTATAATTTTTATTTTTTCCAACTATCTTTACACTTCTAAAATGATTAATTCAAAATAAAGGTTATTTATAGATTACTTTTCTCCATCAAGATTATTAGTTATGGTATTTCTTTATTTTCTTAGCTGGCTGACAAACATTTCTTGCAAGTTCAAATTTTATTTAAGATAATGTTTCACAAATATTCAATAAGCCCAAAATGCCATTTTGACAGCATCCATCTTAATAGCAGAAATACCATTTTGGAATTGCGAACGGGAATGGTACCTGGTTCGAACGTTTCATAGTTTCTGTAGTTTATATAGAAAATTTTTATTTTAAAGTCACTGTTCTTAAAATATTTTATTTTTCCTTGTTTCCTTTCCTTACTGGGCTATTTTCTCTGTTGTGGCCCCTGGGCTTATAGCATCCTGCTTTTCCAACTAGGGTTGTAGCTTAGCAAGTAATAATAATAATAATAATAATAATAATAATAATAATAATAATGATAATAATAATTTTCGCCCTCAGTCTCAGAATTATCAGCGGTTTTATCAGAAGATTCTTTATGCGTAGTTATGCCTGGCAAGATGTTTACAACACCAGAAAGGCTACATTCGTAGGCTGAACATCTAAACTGTTGTTTATACTATTTTCTAAGTGATTATGTAGACTGTAAAGGCAAAGCATAATTCAAAACCTCGCCGACACGTATAGGAGAAACTATGGATTTAAATAATGGCCTGTGTGTTGGAGAATTTTCTAATGGGGCTAAACAGTGTACAGTAGGCCTACAAGATGACGTGACTGATGTTATTACAGCTGACTATGAAAAGAGTTCAGCTTTTACTACCACGTAAAACATAACATGGTTAAAATTTCGTCATAGTTTCAGTTCACTATTTTGTTTTTTTTGTAGCGGTCGTTAGCGCTTATCTTATAAACAAGATATCAAATTACTGTACATTCGTGTTTGTGAAGAATTTGTTAAAATTTTCATATCACACATCTTTCGGGATGAAAACGTACCAATTCATTAACAACTTACTTTTAGACATTAATTAATTTGCATTCTATTTTCATATGTTATCAGCAAACCAGTCAACGAACGAACAAACTCATGCCAATGGCACCGCTGTAACGTAAGGAGTAAGATTTCAAAAATTTTAGTTTATTCTGAACAGTAATTGTGCCTACCAACGACCAATTATTTTTTATATCATTTGTGGTTGTGTTGGCTTAGTGTTAGCTTCCGTGTCTAGTGATTGCCGGACTGGGGTTCGAGTCCCGCTCAAACTCGTTAGTTCCTTTGGTCGCTCTAACCTCGCGATCTTTTTGAGCTAAGGATGGGGGATTTAGGGGAGCCGATAGGTCAATCTGCTGAGTCATCAGCATCCATTGTCTGGCCCTCCCTTGATCTTAGCTTGGGTGGAGAGGGGACTTGTGCGCTGATCATATGTAATATGGTCAATCTTTAGGGCATTGTCCTGCTTGATAGGGCACTGTCACTGTCCCTTGCCTCTGCCATTCATGAGTGGGCTTTAAAACCTTTAAAAAAAAAACTAGGTGAAGGAGTTGTTTGAAGGTGTACTGGATTCTACTTTCTTTGTTCTATAATTTTAATCTCACCGGAATTGTGTGTCTACAGATATACATACAAATGAATAAATTGTTGTAAATTAAGTTGTGCAAAAGTAGAAGGCCCAAACCGCTCACCATTTTTGAAAAAGTTCGAGGTAGAGAGAGTTTCTTCTTTCCTTACATGCATTAGGATTTAATGGTTTCAGCAGAAAATGTATCCAGAAAAAAAAACGGAGGAACCTGGAAGTAGAGATAGACCCTAAAACTGAACATAATTAAAACCAATAACCTTTTACACAACAACATTGCATTTACATCTTTCACAATGGGCTTTTGAAGATAAGGCAACGGCATCATTTCTTCTCTGGTAGCTGCAGTTGTAATGAAAATTCTAATAACGTGAAAATTATCATCGAATATTTCCCGGTAATTGATGATATTCACGCGCAAAGTTCCGGCTTCAACTAATATATATAGAAAAGAGCGTCTCTCCCCGCAAAATTTGGAATGCAAGCATTTCATACGTTATGGGAAAAGTCGTTTTGGAAAATTTGCGTGTCCCATCTGCATAAATACGAAGTCGTAAATACCCTGGAGTCCCGCGAGCATTTCATAACCCGTAATGCTCTAGCTAAAGCATTTGGCGGACTCATCCTATCACGTTTGTCATTTAACAGCGGCCGCGGCTTTACTCGTCCGCCCAGTATATATTTTCCTGTATTGCTAAAATGTTTTTATTTTTGTTATTATTGTGACGTTAATCTTTCAGCGGGTTTGCATTGATTTGTTCAATTTTTTTTTATGGAATAAATGTCTGTGTTGATAAGTTTCCAGAAGAATAATTATTTTGCAGTTTATAAATAATCTGGTAAGATTCACTGAGAAAATTGGTTCTGATTCGATATGCAATATTTTCCTTATATATATATATATATATATATATATATATATATATATATATATATATATATATATACACACACACACACACACCTGTATACATACCGTACCTTTGTAGTACATTTGTCCAGAGATACACACCTACAGACACACGCATATATATCTTATGTATATATGTGTGTATATATATATATATATATATATATATGTATATATATCTTATATATATATATATATATATATATATATATATATATATATCTTATATATATATACCTTATGTATATATATATTTATTTATATATGTGTGTGTGTGTTTGTATGTATTTAGGTATGTCTGTATGTGTGTATGTCTGCACAAATGAACTATTCAGTTAAGTGTTTATATATATATATATATATATATATATATTTTTGGGCTCAAGCCATGTCGTCCTGATGGAAGTTCCTATAGGGTAGCTTCCTAGGGTATATTACAACTACGGCGATATTCCCAGAGAATTTACCTTAAGGTACCAGAATTCTGACTCTTGGAGCGAGTATCCCTCGTGAAAGGGATATCGCGACATATCAGAGGACGTATTCTAGACACGTCACATGGCAATCTACATCCTGGACAGAGATTTCGTCTCGTAGGAGGTGATTGGCGAGATACGAATTCGGGAAAGAAAAAGGGGAGCCGCTCCCAAGGCTTCCCTATCCCCCGATTCGTATGCGTGCCTGGCGCCAATCCTGGCGCCATCTGTATTCCTTTTTGCGTAGCTTAACAACTCGGTGTTTTTTCCTGTTTTTCTCGCAAATCTTGGATTTATTCGACTTTTCATGGCTTCTTCGTCTTCGTCGGCCTCTGATAAGTTGAGTATAGTGTCTGTTATGTATAAATGTAGGCTCTTGGTAAAATTTTGAGTGATTAATAGGATTAGTCTTTGATACAAGAGCCGTAGCCTACCAGAGGCGTCTTGGACGCTGTCGCTCGCTAGGTATAAGTTAGTTAGTCAGAGCGACATTCCTGGTTGTTTTGCTTTAATAAATTTTAGCTATTTAGCATTACATAGGATTTCCTTTCGTGCTTAGTATTATTTGGCGAAGTATTCGCCATTCTGGCCTACGCTAGGCCATGTAGCCTAGTCGTTTGGTCCTAGTACTTCATGCATGATTATGGTTTTTCCGAGTGTGATTAAAATTTTATTGAAGCTTTAGGCTATATTTTATACATTTTAGACTGTGTGGAATATTTCCAAGATAGTATACGAGTGAGTTTCGGTGAATTAGGTAATCGATTCTCTTGGTGCCTAGGCTAGTTGCTTATGGAGCCTTAGTATACTTTATCATACTCCCCGGTTGCTTTCTTTTCTTCGGAGAAGGTATGCAATCCCTTTCCCTCTGTTTAAGCCTTGGGCTTATCCCTAAGTGGTTTTTTCCGAAATTTATTTTCGATAAAACTATACTAGGGTGTTACTGTACCTTCCTGTTCCTGTAGTTATGGTTCAAGAGGGACAGAACAACAGAGTTTTTAGTCTGAGTCTGTGTTGTCTGGCTTGGGGCTGAGTCCCCATCGCTGACCTAACACATACAAAGGGAGCTTAGCTCCCTTAGGTCACTACCGAAGGTTTCTGTGGATATAATTCCTTCTTTTGTGATCTACCAGACTAGTCCTGTTGCTGTTCTCGCGGGAGGATAAGTTCTTCCCTTGGGAGTAGCAACGCCTTCCTTGCTTTGGTGCTCTGGAAGCTGGCAAGTATTGCTGGCCTTTCCCCTTAGATCTCCCTTAGGCTAAGATAAGTTTCTTAGCTGCGGGTGATCTGTCACTAAAGCAAGGTTGGCAGGACCCTCTTGTCCCTTCCCCCTCTTTCTTCATACTGTACTGTACGTCGTTCTACATCTGGACCTAGTATAGGTTAGGATGTGGAATTGACTCAGCCCCTTGCCGGCCGGCAGAGCTGGCCGGCAGGGGTCTTACTGTACTGTACGTCGTTCTACTTCTGGACCTAGTATAGGTTAGGATGTGGAATTGACTCAGCCCCTTGCCGGCCGGCAGAGCTGCTGGCCGGCAAGGGTCTTATGTTTTCGAGTGCTGCCCGGACCTCTCTTGGTCCCTCATCCATGCCTGCCGGCAGAGCCGGACGGCATTGGTCAAGGAAGCCTGAATTAGTTTCTCCCCTTCCTTATATGCACTCTTTCGGTTGCCGGGCTTGGAGGTTGTGTACACTCTTATCCCGGCATCCATTCTATTTTTCTTTTTCTTTTCTAGTGCTGTACCTGTCCCGGCTGCCGGCCTATGAGGCCGGCAGCCGGGCAGGTGTAGTCCTCTGGTTCTTTTGCTGCCAGCTGGCATCGGTCTTGTACCTTTGCCGGCCGGCTTATGTCAGCCCTTGTCTGCCGGTCACCAAGAGTGTGGCCGGCAGCTGGGTACTACCTTGTGTAGTTGCTGGCCGGCAGCCATTGCCGGCCAACACTGGCTGTTACCGGCCGGCAGTTGCTGCCGACCGGCACAGGCATTTGAACCAGAGTGCTGCCGCCCTATAGCTGTTAAGTAGTATACTTTAAAGCTAGTTGTGGTGTGTGCCGGCCGGCAAAGGCAGGCCGGCACACATCCCCTTATACTGTCCTAGTATTCTTCAGTATAACATATACAGTAAGAAGAAAACTATGGTAAGGGTTTTGGTACAGCACTGTGTCTTCTAACACTATTGTTTTTTCTTGCACATCCCTTTGCTGTTGCCCTACAGATAGGAAGCTGAGTTCTTCCCTGTCTATTATCCAGGATTTTAAAATCATTGCTTAGGTGTGAGCTCCACCTGTTTCCTCTGGAAACCTTGCATTGGTTACTCTAGAAGAGATAAACCATTTTGATTTTATTATCTGGAAGGCTGCAACAATGGGTTGTGAGGGAAACACAAGTGTGTGTCTTTCCTTTCTGAATTGTTATGCTATACTATGCATATCCAGTGATACATAGTTCACTTGATACTCATGGAAATTTCTTCTCTTTACAGAAGGACACTCCGAAGTGGGGAAGTGCTTTCTGCAATGTCAGCAGCAAGAACCTCTGCGGACATGAGTTTTGTAGGAGACACGCAGCATACGCTGTCTCCAAGGATGATCTCCGGTATTGGGACCCTCAGGTATGTACTGTGTGCACTAACCTGATTACTGAGACATTTAAATAGCTAGGAAGAAGCTTCGTACCTGGGTAAGGGGCTTCCAAAAGAACACTTCTGGCCCTTATCTTCCAAGTGAGAAAATGAGGGCGTATCCTTTCCCTAAGGCATCAGCTGATGCAGTGATTCCCCAGCCTCAAGAGGAGATCCCCTAAGTTCAGATCCAGGTGGATGCTGAAGTCGCGGTCGCGATGCAAGACATCCAGCTAGATGACAGGATGTCTGATGTGGACGGGTGTCAGGAGGAAGACCTCCTGGCAGAAGCCCAGGATGAAGTTCAAGCCCCTCTATATCGGCCGGTCTCCCAGTAGAGCTGGAACAGGCCCTCTCTTCTATTGTTGGAATGATCCAACAAATGCAGAAGGAGAATCAGGAGAAGGCGGCTGCAATGGAACTGCGAATGCAGTGCCTTGCAGAATCACATGGGCCCCAGAAAAAGCTCAAAAGCTCAATGTGAAAGACCTTCCCTTGTGCTCAGATGCTAACCCATGGAGGTATGCTGAGCACATGCCGATGACGACTGGAAAGATCGTCATCTCGGATAAGCTGGGCTCAGTTCCCCTGGAGGTGGAATTCTGGCCCAGCAAGGCATCATATCTGGACTGTTATGTCCGGCTGAGGAAGGAACCAGCTGCAAAGGAGGAGACAGAGCCGAATGAGGTCATAGTGATGGACCATGCTAAGGCTCAAGCTCTACTTTCATCCTCGATGAAAGAGAGGGGCTTCTCTAACTCAAAGGTAGCCGCATTGAATAGGAAGCTCCCTTCCTTTGTGTCCTCGCCTACTAGAGCCTTCCCCTTTTTACAGAAAGGGTTTCTGGCTGTACTAAAAGCAATCGAGGCCAGCAAATCTTGCCCCTCCCTAGAGGAGTGTAAACCCTTGTCGCTGGCCCTGCCTATGGACCACAAAGACTGGAAGGACGTCCATCTTACGTTCTCAGTGGGAAAGTTGGAGGCTGATATTGCCGGACGTCAGTTCGGCAAGGACCTCCCTAAGCTGTCTGACTTTCTTTTGCGAAGTGAGTTCGATACAAAAGAAAGCCTGACTGCCTCAATGTCTCTTCAGACTACTCTCGAGACGATGGCAAGTGACCCCAAGGTCCATGAAATGTTCATGGTAGTGGCCAAGCCTCATCTGGCCACAGTGACGAAGGACCTTTATGGCTTTGTCAAGGCAAGGAGAGCTTGTAGGGAGTTCGTGTTTACCTCGGCTACGGTGAGGTACGAGCCAAAGAAACTAATCTCCTCCAACATTTGGGGAAAAGACCTTTTCCCTACCGACTTGGTCAAAGAAGTTGTTGATAAGGCCGCCTTGGAGAATAGAAACCTTCTCCAGAAGTGGGGCCTGGCTATCAAAAGAAAGTCTTCCCCGGATGAGGGTCCTCAACCAAAGAGGAAGACTATGAGGACTAGGCTACCGTCTCGGCCAGCCAAGCCTCTTAGACAGCAACAGCAACTGCAATTGCCATTGCCCCCAGTGCCCCAGATCGTGGCACAAACCCCGACCACCTTTCAGTGGGTACCCCAGGCCGTGTCGACACAGTCCACGGCATTCACCCCAGCGTTCGAAGGGCAGTCTACTTCCTTTCGAGCAAAGCCTAGAGGAGCAGCCAGAGTTTCGTCTAGACGCCCCTCAAGGGGAAGGGGATTCAGGGGTGGTCGTGGTCAGGAAGGCAAGACCTCAGGACGGCAGTCCAAGTGAGGTGATACCGGTAGGAGAGAGACTTCTGAAATTTCGGGATCGGTGGACCTTCGATCCCTGGGCCCACAGCCTACTCAAGAATGGACTGGGCGGGAGCTGGTACAGCACTCCACCCCCGTGCCTTCGGTTTTTCCAACACTCCACCCCCGTTATGGAGGAGTACGTTCAAGAACTGTTGGAGAAAAAAGGTGATCCGAAGGGTGAAGCCCATCAATTTCTAAGGGAGGCTGTTTTGTGTTCCCAAGAAAGACTCGGAAAAGCTCAGAGTCATTCTGGACTTGTCGCCACTCAACAAGTTCATAGTGAATTGCAAATTCAAAATGCTAACACTGCAACACATAAGGACCTTACTGCCCGAGAGGGCATATTCCGTCTCTATAGACTTGTTAGACGCCTATTGGCACATTCCAATTAGCCATCGACTCTCCCCCTACCTAGGTTCAGGCTACAACGAAGACTATACGCCTTCGGAGCCATGCCATTCGGGCTAAACATAGCCCCAAGGATTTTTACAAAGCTTGCGAGCGTAGCTCTCAAGCCTAAAGGGAATTCAGGTAGTAGCCTACCTGGACGACTGGTTGGTGTGGGCAGCATCCGAGACAGAATGCTTGCAAGCTTCCAGTCAAGTGATCCAGTTCCTAGAGTACCTAGGCTTCAAGATCAACAGAAAAAGTCTCGACTTTCTCCATCTCAAAAGTTCCAGTGGCTGGGAATCCACTGGGACCTTTTGTCACACCGTTTCTCCACCCCGGCGAAGAAAAGGAAGGAGATAGCGGGTTCTGTCAAGAGACTTCAAGATTCCGAAAGGATATCAAGACACGAGCAGGAGAGAGTACTGCGCTCTCTCCAGTTTGCTTCGGTGACAGACCCAGTGCTAAGAGCACAGCTAAAGGATGCAATCGGAGTTTGGAGAAGTTATGCATCAAACGCGTGAAGAGATCTGAGAAGACCAGCCGCTTCGGCTTAGTACTCTTCTCAGGCCTTGGTCCCAAGCCAGACATCTAAAGAAGTCGGTTCTTCTTCAGCCACCTCCCCCGTCGGTGACGATTCACTCAGACGCCTCGAAGGAGGGATGGGGAGGTCACTCTCATCGGGAAAAAAGTCCAGGGGACTTGGTCCAGGCTATTCAAGACCTTTCACATAAAACTTTCTAGAAGCTAGGGCAGTGCTCCTTACATTAAAGAAAGTCTCCCCGCGTCACTCGATCCACATAAGGTGGTGATAGACAGCGAGGTAGTTGTGAGATACTTGAATCGACAAGGATCGAGGTCACCACCTCTCAACCGGGTGATGTTGGCCGTCTTCCGATTGGCGGAAAAGAAGAAGTGGTACCTGTCGGCAGTTCACCTTCAAGGAGTCCGCAATGTGACAGCGGACGCTCTATCCAGGTTCACACCGATAGAGTCGGAATGGTCCTTAGACGCAGGATCATTCTCCTTCATTCTGAATCAGTCCCAGAACTGCAGATAGACCTCTTTGCGACGAAAGACAACAGGAAGTGGCCCCTGTACGTGCCCCGTACGAGGACCCCTTAGCGGAAGCAGTGGACGCAATGTCCCTCGACTGGAACAGATGGTCCAAGATTTATCTGTTCCCTCCTCACAACCTTCTGTTGAGGGTCCTTAACAAACTGAGATCCTTCAAAGGGTAGCGGCAATAGTGGCCCACAAGTGGCCGAACAGCGTGTGGTTCCTCCTGGCATTGGAACTGTAGCTGAAGTTTGTACCACTACCAGATCCAGTTCTGACCCAGCGAGTCCAGAAGTCAACTGTCTGCGCTTCATTACAGAAAACCCGGACCCTGCAGCTCATGATTTTCTCTCCCTAGCGGTGAGAAAGCGTTTCGGGATTTCGAAAGCCAGTATAGACTTCCTTGAGGAATATAAGTGCAAATCTACTAGAAGGCAATATGAGTCATCTTGGAGAAAATGGGTGGCCTTTAGTCAAGGCGAAGATTCCGCAGGAGATCTTGACAGACTTCTGCTTATCTTTCTTCTCCACCTCCATGGTCAAGGGTTGGCAGCGAACACGATTTCAGCGTGTAAGTCTGCTTTGACAAGACCCATTCTATATGCCTTCCAGGTCGACCTAGGTAACGAGATCTTTAATAAAGTCCCGAAAGCCTGTGCTAGGCTCAGACCTTCAGCACCTCCAAAGCCCATTTCATGGTCTTTAGACAAGTTCTTCATTTCGCTTCTCTGTTGAGCAATGAAGAGTGTGCGTTAAAGGATTTGACACAAAAAGTTATTTTCCTATTTTGCACTCGCATCCGGGGCCAGGGTTAGTGAGACTGTAGCCTCTCGAGAGAGGCAGGTCGTGTTCAGTTCCTGGATGGGGGAGAACTGAACCTGTTTCCGGATCCTACGTTTCTCGCCAAGAATGAGTTACCCACCAACAGGTGGGGTCCCTGGAGAATCTGCCCTCTGAAAGAAGATGCATCTCTATGTCCAGTAGAATGCCTAAAGGTCTATCTTCATAGAACTTCAGACTTCAAGGGTGGTCAACTATTCAGGGGAGAAACATCAAGCTCAAATTTATCTCTGAATCAACTCAGAGCGAAAATCACATATTTTATTCGCAGAGCGGATCCTGACAATACACCCGCAGGTCACGATCCGAGGAAAGTTGCCTCATTCTTAAATTTCTTTAATTGTATGGATTTTGAACATCTACGTTCATACACTGGCTGGAAGTCTTCCAGAGTGTTCTTTCGCCACTATGCAAAGCAAGTAGAGGAACTAAAAGAGATCTGTGGTAGCAGTGGGTCGCGGTGTTAACCCTACTGTTTAACTCTGCGAGGAACAGTGGTCTTAATTGGGACGATTAATTCCAGGGTGAGTGTGTAGTTACATACTGTACTACAAACTAAGTGAGGGCACTGTGTTGCCCATCCAGACTGTTCCATTTCCGAAGGTGAACCTAGCATAAGTGCAGACATGTGTGCCGAGCGTTTCTAACGCTAATGTCATTGATTTGTAATACAGGCTTTTATGACTTTGATACCTCGGTATCTTAAAAGTGGCATCTAATGTTTTTCTTTCAGACAAACAAGCTCTGTTTACTATCATACTTATGCTTAAAGTTTTGGGTTATCCTCTTCTTATGTATATATATATATAATTGTGGTTAACCTGTCTATTTATTGCCTGTCAATAATCTGGTTCTTGAGAACCTTGCGTCTCCTTCACCTGTGTCAATTTATTGGTATAATTGAGCATTCATTCTATGTACCTTATCTGGGATAATTCTAATAGAATTGTTCCTTTATGCAAGCTATGTTGCATTGGTTTTCCTCCTATGCGGATATAAAACCTTTGTCCAATACAAGTATTGTGCGGAGAACTGGTCGATATTTCATATTGACGCAGTGGTTCTTTACAAACTCTGCTTTACTTAATATAGGGCGAGACCACTATATTAGCTTGCCTGGTATTCATACATAGATATATGTACTCTTCGAGACTTTTCCAGAGTCTAGTAGGACTCTTCCCTGTAGGGGGCAGGAAGCTCTAACATAGTTTATAGTTAGTTGAAAAGATGTATAACGGTAACATCTTAGGTCTCTAGGTCTAGTCGACCGGGAAAAAATTACCTCCGGGGACTACGGCACGTTCTGAGAATCCACAGATACAGTAATGCTCTGGTACACTTCCATCAGGACGACATGGCTTGAGCCCAAAAAACGGATTTTGAGCGAAGCGAAAAATCTATTTTTGGGTGAGATGGCCAATCACCTCCTACGAGACGAAATCTCTGTCCAGGATGTAGATTGCCATGTGACGTGTCTAGAATACGTCCTCTGATATGTCGCGATATCCCTTTCACGAGGGATACTCGCTCCAGGAGTTAGAATTCTGGTACCTTAAGGTAAATTCTCTGGGAATATCGCCGTAGTTGTAATATACCCTAGGAAGCTACCCTATAGGAACTTCCATCAGGACGACATGGCCATCTCACCCAAAAATAGATTTTTCGCTTCGCTCAAAATCCGTTATATATATATATATATATATATATATATATATATATATATATATATTGATTGATTGATTGATTGTTCATTGTTAGATCCTACTGTTTCAACTCTGAGGCATTAGTTCGAATCCTTGCTCAGCTAGAAACAAAATAGAACTTTTATTCATTATATATCTCCAAAAGTTGGATTAAACATTAAATGCCATTTGTGGTTAATATTTACAACTGTTAAAGTGGCGTGTGTTAGTGACAAGTGATATTATTATGTATATATATGTGTGTATATATATACATACGTGTGTGCGTTTGTTTGTGTGTGCATACAAAGCGGTAGATTCATAAGACACATTTTCTCATACTTTACTTAGTACTCTGAAGAGTCATGAAATGATAAATCGTACTATAAAAGATTTGCCTTTAGCAAGAAACTATATTGATCTGAGGCTCCCATGGCCAAGATAATATGTGCTACCGAGGGATGGAGTTCACTGACATTTAGTGACCTTGCAGACGGTGAGAGTGAGAGAGAGAGAGAGAGAGAGAGAGAGAGAGAGAGAGAGAGAGAGAGAGAGAGAGATCGGTTACGTGAATTATTGACGTTATCTATTCACTGGTTTTCTTTGAAGCTTTAGTGAAATTATTTAGAATGTTTCATTTTTAATGCTGTACGCACCAGAGCCTTTGCCGGCTGATGACAAGAAGTGTGTACTTCTGCCATTGAAATTTAAGTACTCAAACTGGTCCTAAGGCCTGATGAAAAGGAAAGGTTATCTTCCGTGCGTCGTCTAAGAAACGAAGTGTTGACGAATCTACCTGATGCAAATATCTTTAGATCATAATGAAGTCCGAAAGACATCTGCGTAATACCTCGTCCACACACGGGGATATTCGGCAAGTGTCGGTAGGAGTTGAATAAATGTCAAATTGTATTATATGGATTTTTATTATATTATTCCAGGCAGCTTTAGGTCTGTGTAAATGGACTCATTGGAATCTGTGTATTTCAAATTCCAACTTCAGCTCGATCTTGGCTGCAGCTGCCGAACCACCGCCTGTGTCAACACAGCTTAATGGAAGGTGTTAATCTATTGGGAATATTTGGAATATGTTAGTCCACTCTATTGTTTATGTAGTTCATGAATGGTAACTTGATTTAAATCGTGTTATTTCGTCACACTTCCTCATTTTCTTTGATGCACTTTATCACTATCACCAACTTTTGTACGAAGAGAGAAGTTTTCTTTTAAGAAAACGCAGCGAAAAAAGTATATGATAAGAAAACAACTTTATATTTAGCATTGTGTTTTGCTTTTATTTTAACAATATTTGAAATGTTAGCCATAATTTTCGTAAGGCTTAGCATTTTGAGAAATAAAAAAAAAAATGTCACATAATTATGCTACCAATATTTGAACAAACTCATCTGTAAGACAACTGTTTCTGTAATGGTTGACATCAACAAAATGGTCAATACCACGAATACTTATCATGAATTACGTAAATCTGAACTGAAAATAGTGACCCATATGGTATTGAAATTGCATGACTACCAAGTAGGAGGAAAATAGAAATAATGCAGTGAATAAAACTTAGCTTCAATCACGATTCTTTCAAGCGTTTCAATTAAAAAATTAATTACTAGGAAAATCTCTTTATTAGTCTCGATGCGAGCTTGTTTTAATTTAATCATATATTTCTTAGGACGAATGGTTAAAGCCTCTGCTGTCCCATTTGTTTCTGTACGTTTTCGAGAAGAGATTAATTTGTGACAGGAGAAGACGAGGCAATAATACGAAGATAGCTCCTGAACAAATAATCTTATTCAGAGAAAACATGGGTATTTTTAGTATCCCAAGGGGTCACATAAAGGTGAAAACTGCATATGTATATTAATAGTTTTTTGTCATTAAGATTGACATTGGGATGAAAATAGACAATGTGATACGGAATGATGATAGTTAAAATCAGCTTGTTACTTCAACGGCTATTTGACGTCCGTTAGCGGTTGTATTGTCGAAGAAAGCGTAGATAGGGCACACCTTTTTTTTTTTTTTTATTTGTATGTGTATCGCTTGCTTCACTTGCATTACATGCCTCCACCCCTGAAGGAGACAAGCATATGAAAGAGGGCGACCTGCCCAAGAGAGTCATACTTTTGGGTAGTCGTCTTACAGTAGATACACAGTTTTTAGGCTGTCAATGGTGATCCAATACACTTTACCACTAACGTTGAGGAAGAAAGCTTTTGGGGTATTATTATTATTATTATTACTATCCAAGCTACAACCCTAATTGGAAAAGCAAAATGCTATAAGCCCAGGGGCTCCAATAGGGAAAAATAGCCCAGTGAGGAAAGGAAATAAGGAAATAAATAACTGAAGAGAACAAATTAACAGTAAATCATTCTAAAAAAAGTAACAACGTCATAACAGATATGTCATATATAAACTATGAACAACTTCAAAAACAAATATGTCATATATAAACTATAAAAAGACTCATGTCCGCCTGGTCAACAAAAAAGCATTTGCTCCAACTTTGAACTTTTGAAGTTCTACTGATTCAACAACCCGATTAGGAAGATCATTCCACAACTTGGTAACAGCTGGAATAAAACTTCTAGAGTACTGCGTGGTATTGAGTCTTATGATGGAAAAGGCCTGGCTATTAGAATTAACTGCCAGCCTAGTATTACGAACAGGATATAATTGTCCAGGGAGATCTGAATGTAAAGGATGGTCAGAGTTATGAAAAATCTTATGCAACATGCATAATGAACTAATTGAACGACGGTGCCAGAGATTAATATCTAGATCAGGAATAAGAAATTTAATAGACCGTAAGTTTCTGTCCAACAAATTAAGATGAGAATCAGCAGCTGAAGACCAGACAGGAGAACAATACTCAAAACAAGGTAGAATAAAAGAATTAAAACACTTCTTCAGAATAGATTGATCACCGAATATCTTAAGAGACTTTCTCAATAAGCCAATTTTTTGTGCAATTGAAGAAGACACAGACCTTATATGTTTCTCAAAAGTAAATTTGCTGTCGAGAATCACACCTAAAATTTTGAAAGAGTCATACAAATTTAAAGAAACATTATCAATACTGAGATCCGGATGTTGAGGAGCCACCGTCCTTGACCTACTTACAATCATACTTTGAGTTTTGTTAGGATTCAACTTCATACCCCATAACTTGCACCATGCACTAATTTTAGCTAGATCTCTATTAAGGGATTCACCAACCCCAGGTCTACATTCAGGGGATGGAATTGATGCAAAGAGAGTAGCATCATCTGCATATGCAACAAGCTTATTTTCTAGGCCAAACCACATGTCATGTGTATATAGTATGAAAAGTAATGGGCCAAGAACACTACCCTGTGGAACACCGGATATCACATTCCTATACTCACTATGGCCCGTATAAGGGGGTGCACTGTAAGCAGTGGCTTGCTAATGTAGGTACGCATAAGATGTTTGTTGCGATGTATAAATCTTTCGGTATGTGTTTCTTTGTTGAGACTTGTAAGTCTGACACCAAGGGATGATTTCCTAATAACGTGACATAGGCTCTAGAAATCACTGGGCGAGATCACGGACGGAAACAGATTCTGCAGGGATGACCAATAGGTTGCCATATACTATTTCAGGCGCTGAGGCCTCCATAAGGTCACTAGGTGTGTTCCCCAAACCGAGGAGACCCAGGGAAATTGTGGAAACCTGCTGGAGTCATGGTAGCAGGACATCAAAGCAGCATTGAGGATACAATGGAAACGTCCCACCATTCTACTGCCTTCAGGGGTTGTAAGCAGTAGTTTGGTATGGTGATGCTAAGAAGTTGCCCTGATGAGGTCCATAATTCAGAGGTGAAAGTGGCCAACTTGTCGGAAGTAATATGCTCTTGGATACCAAATCTTGCTATCCATCTGGAGATTAAGGATTCAAGTGCTGCACATGATGCAGTGTGCACCTTGCATGGGGATGGCTTCAACCTAGCGATTGTAGTGATCCATGACTGAGATAAAGTAAAGATGTCCTTGCTATGTTAGCAGGGTCCCACCTATTTCAACGTAAATGTGACACCGTTATTGACATCACAGAGGAGGGTGGCGTTAAAATCATCGAGGACGATGTCTTACCAGTGGAGAAACATGCAATGTCCTGCATGTTGGTACTTGGGGTCCTTTCATTAGGCTTTTGCCAAGAACTTGAATTCCATTCACAGGTAGTCGGTGGCCCACAATTTTCTGGAAGGGGTATAAGCTACGGGATTCAGTTTGCCAAGGATCAAAGATGTGTGAAATTGCACAGTTTAATTCTGAAATGACAGAAATGCCGACGATGACTGCCGGACAATGCATTGAACTGTTAAGTGAAGGTGTGCCCAAGGGGCATTATGTTCATGCGAATGAAAACCAAATTGCAAACTAGGATACAAAGAAGGCAACTTCCAAGATGCTTTTATCAAAGAATCTAGTTTTGTGTCTAATTTATCTTAACAATATTATATATCAAAAACTCAGTTACAGGTGGAGTACCTGGATTCCGCCTTGGAAAGTATTCTGCTGAATAAAGCCAATGGGCTAGGTTATCCATTGATAATTTATTAGAGCACCATCCCTACAGCGATGTCACTGGCTTCGAGAAAGGTGAGAGCATTGGTAGTTGATAGGGCTTTCGTTGCTTAGAAGACGGCCACCTCCTGAATGCAACCCCACTATAGGTTTTTTGGCTTGACCTTCAGGGAGTTGTAGAGGGAGGCAAGATTAGTGGTGATGGCTGCCTAAGAACTTCTGCAGGGCTTTGACGGTTGAAGGTATGTGAAAGTTATGTACTGCCGATATCTTCTCAAGAAAGGGTTGAATGCCCATGGGAGTGATGCAATGACCCAAGGATACCATTTCCTTGGCACTGAAGGTACGTTTGTACCGTTCCACAACAGGTGGTCGAGAATCATGAGGAGATGATGTATGTGGTCCTCTTTGAACGGGGAGAATATCAGTATGTCATCTACATATACACAAAAGGGGAGGTCCCCCTATGATACCACCCATTCTTCGGAATTCAGTTGTGTGATGCCACGGTAGTTTTGAATTTGAATGAGTGATGTCACACCAGTATTTAGAATTTTGTGTTATTTGAGCCAGAGAAAGATCAGATTACTGAGAGGTCGTTTAGATTAGAATTAAAATAATCATACCCCAGGTGAGATAGAAAATTTGGTTGCGTTATTTTGGTCTTTGAGTTAGATAAGTTAGATAATACAGTTCCTTGGAATGTTTATATATATATATATATATATATATATATATATATATATATATATATATATATATATATATATATAATGTGTGCGTGTGTGTGTATAGATAAATCGGTACAGAATGGTGAATTAAGAAGAGTTCTGTGATAGGTAGAAACAGTGCTTCTTCACTGCTAAAACTATGGCAATTTCCGAAATTATTCAACAGATTCCATTTTAGTAATTTCTTAAAATGCATATACAAGTATGGCCGATATATATATATATATATATATATATATATATATATATATATATATATATATATATGTATATATATATATACATGTATATATATACATATATATGTATATATATACATATATATATACATATATATATATATATATATATATATATATATATATATATATATATATATATATATATATATATATATATATATACAGGAGATAAGTAATTTTCCTCTCGTTGAAATGGCAAACTAAAAATAGAAATTGAAGTTTTTCTATTTGAATAAAGAGCCATAAATCCAAACGAACTTTTAAAAATAATGACCGATGGGTAATTTGATCGAAATGAAAATGTAATTATGTTAATGCTGGCTACAACTTTCATTCACTCATTTCCTCCGTGATGAAATTGTAATTCGTTTTGGACTCATTCATTAAATTTTGTGCCTCTGTTCTTAAAGATTAATATATTCTCTCTCTCTCTCTCTCTCTCTCTCTCTCTCTCTCTCTCTCTCTCTCTCTCTCTCTCTCTCTCTCTCTCTCTCTCTCTCTCTCTCTCTCTCTCTCGTTGTTTTCCTCTACGTGTATTTTTTCTCTTATAAAAGCAAAACCCAACAAAAAAAAAATTCCATGAATAATTTGACTGAATTGTTAGTTTTGTTTTTGTATAGATTTTTGAGTTTTGATGATGATGACAGTTGATTCTCCTCAGTAGATGGTGAATATATTATGATTATTTTTCAGATGTGTTGGTGCTGCTTTCGTCATCTACTGCATGTGTATTGTTAGGCCTCAACATACCAATCCAGGACTTACACACTTTGCCACATGTTGGACACATCAGATGAAGATTTAAAGCCACGGGGACCTCTTTTCTGATTAGTTGCTGTTGCTTTCTAAGGTGAGATATACTTAGTAATTCTGGGACAGGACAGTGGCCCCATCGTTAAATCACACTTTTTAGATCATACAGTTGTTAATCAGGGTTTTAACGCTAGTAGATTGAATTTTACTTTGATAAAAATTTGACTTTGCCTAACCTGTGTATCTTTTGTTGGGGCCTCTAGGTCCATGACCATTTTTTAGTAGCTCACATAGAATGTGTTTGTGAGTCGTTCATTGGGCATGGATATTACGAGACATGGATTTTATGCTAGTGCATCCTGTTTGCAACAGAATTTGTTATTGTAGAATTCAATCTTTCCAGGTTAGGCTCATGATTTTTTGCAAACAGGAAATTTGCAAATGTTCCAGTTGTTTGAGAGGGTGCCAATTTAAAATCCAGTTCTTTGTACCATATAGGATAGTTGGGATACATACTACTTTATATACTTGGATTTCGGCGATCGTTCTTACGAGTATTTTTCTGGAAACAACTAGATCTTAAGCCTGCATAATGAAGCCTGCATATATACTTGATGCCCTCTGTATTTTCTTCAGCACATCATTGTCAACATTAGGGGTGGATGAAACTATGCTACAAAGGTATTTGAAAAGTGGCACTACCTGTATTGGCTTTTTGCTTTTTAGCTAGATATCTGATATTTGAAGGTAGGGTATCTGAGATTTGTTGCACTGAATTCGAGTCAAATTAGTCATATCATCAGCATATATTGAACAAGCTTCCATCCATTTGGCAACGACTTTTTCTCTGTTTTTATAAATCAAAATCATTGTGTAGACGAACAGATCGATGAGGAAAGGGGCCAAAACATCTGGCCGTTTTATTCTTTTTTTTTTCCTTGTAAAATGATAAAGAACCCAAACTGCCAATACAGACTTTTGCTTACATGCTGGAATGAAAGAGCTGAAGTATTTAGAGAAATTTTCTGGAATTAATTTTGCAAGTGGTTTTCATAGAAGCCTCCGGGTCACCGTATCCAATGCCTTAGTAATGTCAATAAAGACTATTTTTAAGTCTTGCTAGGTCTTTCTATGGTTCTTTCGGAAAATTTGAGTTGGGAAAATTTATCTTCAGGTTGAGTAGGTTTTTGTGGGGATATTTAACTTGGGTGGATAACCGCTACCTGGTAGGCTTTCCTGCTATGACATCATTGTAGATGGTAGCTGCTAGATCACGAAACTTATCTCTTAATTTACAGTGAAATTATATCATAATACTTTAGCTAATGTTTGTAAGGTGAATAACAATGCTTTGATAGCTTTTGGTTTGCCTCGATTTTTTTAACATAACAAAAAGCTTATATTTACAATGTTTCGACATTTGATCGTAAATAATTTCATTTGCCCTACAAGCTGATGAGGATTTGGCACATTTTACACAGCTTCATACCCAATAAAGTCCTTGAGATACTTCTCTGGGATGGTTTGTAGTACTAAACCCCTTTTCTTTCATTGCAAAACCAAATTCCCTGGTTTTAAGTGAGTAATCATGACAGCAATATAGTGATAAAGGTATGAATAAAAGCATGACCTTAACCAATGTCACGTGGCATTTATGCTTGTTGATGGCTTATCTTCACTGTTCTTCCCATAAAGGTACAGCTACAATTTAAAGATTTGTAATATCTCCACTAAGTAACTTTTTGCAGGGTTTAGACTGTTTTCCATCATCCCAAACAGGAGACACTGAAGTTTCCCAAGTATAGCTTTAAGGCAATGTTGAGATCTGTTTAACTAATAGTAAACTTAATTGTGTAGTCTGCTCCAGTTGCCGAATGAATAGCTGGAAGAAAAGAGCATAAGACTTGATCAATTCTTTTTTAGGAATTGCTTGAATACATGAACAGACAGAAGTCATGTGGAATCACCAACTCCAGAGTACACTATATATATATATATATATATATATATATATATATATATATAAATATATATATATATATATATATATATATATATATATATATATAAATATATATATATACTGTATATATATATATATATATATACTGTATATATATGTATATATACTGCATATATTTATATATACACATATATATACTGTATATATTTGTGTATATATATATATATTATATATATATATATCAGTATATATATATATATATATATATATTATATATATATATTGTATATATATACAGTATATATATATATATATATATATATATATATATATATATATATATATTAAGTAGGATAAGATCATCCGCACTTCCCAAGAGAGATTAGTTCACCAAACATTAAACTGGGCTCCACAAGGCAACAGAAGAGTTGGAAGACCCAGGCCTACATGGCTGAGGAAGTTGAAGCGTGAAGTAGGAGATAATGAATGGAGAAGTGTTGATTTAAAAGCTTAAGATAGAGACGATTGGCGAAATCTAACCGAGGCCCTTTACGTCAATAGGTGTAGGAGGAAATGATGAATATTATATATATGTGTGTGTATGTGTGTGTGTTTGTGTGTGCGTAATACTCACAAGAACGCGTGATGCTCATATATAAGAAAACCATAAGGAAAAATTAAAGTCACTAAGTAAATTCTGAGAGAAATAGAAAGGGTAAGAGAAGCTGAATCTGTGCCTGTTTCCCTTGAAGGACAACAAATGGTGTATGTACTAAGCGATTTAAATGCAAAGGGGAAAATATTGAGCTCCTTGCTACGTTTGTAGTTCCCTGAATAAAACAGAAGGGGGAAGGTTTTGGGAAATTTGTTTGGAAAGACAGATAATTTCTAAGAATACACTTTTTATAGAGATTATTAAGTTTGAAAAATAATAAAAAAAAAAATGGAGGGAAGAGTTTCGTAGTACATAATATAGAATGAATGAAATTGCAAATTAGTATATTTAATAGTTTATCTTAGCTATTTATTCGAGGAAAGTATTAAACTGTAGCTTTTAATATATCTCTATCAAACACCAAGTGAGTTGGACAACTAGTAAGTAATAAGATATAAGAAAATGGACGAACTGTAGGCTATGGTTAAAAAAATTTGAGATGAAAGGAGTAGATGAGTAATTTTCACTTTTCCATGATTTGTTTTTGGAATTAGATGGTAAAGTATTAGAGGAAGATAAGAAAATAAAAGAATTAGCGAGGGTGAAAAAGAAGATTATTTGAGATTCTGTAGCCAAATAGAAGAGACGAGCAGGTTCAGGCATACAACAGAATGTATTATAAGTTAGTCAAGAAGAAAATTAACATGAAAAAGGTTACCTGTATCACAAATGAAAAAAAGAAGGTAAATAAGAAATTTAGGGAGATTGAATGTCTTTTTGCAAATAGGTAAATACAGAGAGAAAAGTTTATCAGCAAATAAATCTCAATTATAGATGCATGTGAAGAGATTTTGGCTATCCTGGATGCAGTTTTGGGTTGATAGAGTGGAGATATTGATTTGTAGTATTTGGAGGATGTAAGAAATTCATAAGCAGTGTGATCCTGGGCTATAAAAGATCACTGTAAGGCTGAGAATGTTTGTGGAAATGACTTTTGGGGGTCTAATCTCCAGGAAAGTTGATGAATGGGAAGACATCTGTAATTAATGAGACTGTACTACCCTCCTGGCTAATACAGTGGTAACGCGATCGCCTAGCATTCGCATGTCAGCAGATCGATCCTAGCCCGGGACCATGAGTGTAAGCTGTTTATTTATTGGGGAGGATACTGCTTTGGTTGGGCACAACAAGGAAAGGAGGTTGTGCTTGCCCGGCTGAAATTCTGGTGTGCATCTTTTCGGATAATACTTGAATTGAAACTAGACATATTAACCTTTTTTTATCTGTAATAGGGATAATAGCGTGATAAGGTAGCTGACCAGTGTTAGTGGGGTACATCTGGTTGAAGAAAAGATCCCAAAGAAAAGAATGTGGCATAATTGCTCTGTTGTATAGCAAATGAACCAGTGAAAAAGATTCATATCTTACATATATTTGTCAATAAACAACAGGTAATTTAAAGACTTTTCAATAAAAAGAAAATGCAATACAAAAGGACGACATAAAAAAAGATAAAAATTAGGCAAGTGAAAAATGCAAGCTCGTATGGCCGACTGATTTTGTAAATTTCAAATGAAAATTGATTTACGCCATTTCATTTTTTTTCTTATTTAAGTTTTTTCTACCTACCTGTATCCATGCTAGGCTTTCAGAATATTATAACTTTAATTACATATACAGTGCAAATAACTCATTCTTGAAAACAGCTCATAGATTTAATTAAAAGTAGAATAGGGCAAAAGCGTTTGGTCGCAAGTTCTAATCTCATTTGAATTTCAGCCTCTATTTCCATCCGCTGCGAATGTTGAAATTCGAAATATTATTCAAATTTTCATGTTATATCTCATTACTGGGATTTTACTGAATTTAATGTAGTGGGATAACAGATGCAAATCTCTTAGTGGGTTCTCTCATTTGAAGATTGCATCTTGTGATTGATTTTTTTTTATTTTTTTTTTTTATTTTTTTTTAGGGAACTTAAATTTAGTTCCATTTTCTTTTATTGCCGCTAGCGTTTGCGTATTTGTGTATAATTACATGATAATTCATATGAAAATTTCCTTTTTCTATTGTACTTTACATATTTAAGAATTCACACTTTCGGTCTTTAGCATTTTGTTTGGACATAATATGTATATATTTAATACTCCTAATCCTCTCTAGCAAACCGTGTCTCGTTTCTTTTCTAAAAGATTATTCGTGTATATATAAGCTCGTTTCTTTCATAGCTATTAACGTTTAATTTCTCCTCTTTTCTTTTTTTAAGTATTATTAACTGATTATTAACTACTACTACTACTACTACTACTACTACTACTACTACTACTACTACTACTACTACTACTACTACTCCTTAATGTCTCCCCTTTTCTTTTTTTTAGGTATCATAAATTCATTAACTACTACTACTACTACTACTACTACTACTACTACTAATAATAATAATAATAATAATAATAGTAATAATAATAATAGTAATAATAATAATAGTAATAATAATAATAATAATAATAGTAATGATAATAATAATAATAATAATAATTTCACACCAAACCAAAACCGTGTTCGTATTATTAAAACTTTTCTTTTATATTGAAACACGTCTTTTCTGATTACTTTATTATTCATTTCCCCAGTGAACTCCATATTCATACAAGACCCATTCTCACAGCCGTGCTCGAAGCTCAAAATTATTTTGATCTTTACCGAAGTCTGTCAACAGAATACCTTCATATTAGCATCCTTGCAATAAATAAGTTTCCCTTACTCGTAGTAACAAGTGACCTTAGAAATGTTCCACATTTCCTTCGTAAAAAATTTTTGTGTTCATGGGTTGTTTATGAAAAAAAGGTAATGATTATTATTTTCATTCGTAGTTTCAATGTTATTGTCAATAATATTTGGAAGGTTCAAATATCCTGAATATTTAGTGTGCTTTAATAGTTTTTTAATGACTGATTATTCATACAGCAGCAATTTGTTCCAACCTTTTCAAAGACTAAATATTTTCGAGTAATAATTTCTAGTATGCTGAAACTCTATAATTTTTGTAAAAAAATGTGTATGCTTAATTAATATTAGTTATGAGAGATTTTTCTAAGCATGCGAATGGTGTAAACAATTCCACATACATACACACACCTACACAAACACACACACAAATATATGCATACATATATATATATATATATATATATATATATATATATGTATATATATATATATATATATATATATATATATATATATATATATGTACACACACACACACACATATATATATATATATATATATATATATATATATATTTTTATATATATATATATATATATATATATATATATATATATATGAGCGGGTCTCTCTATATGTAATTTTGGTTACTATATCCCATTAGTTTGATATGATTTCTACCGAGACCGGGGTATATGAATATTGTTCGATTCGAAGTATAGTGAATAGTGCAATGAATTTATAAACACACACACGCATATACATTGTGTGCATATATCATATATATATATATATATATATATATATATATATATATATATATATATATATATATATATATATTATCCGTTGCTAGTCCACTGCAGAACAAATATCTCAGATATGCCCTTCTACTTACCTCTGCTTTTTCTATGCC
>NC_090727.1:141242751-141252751 GCF_036898095.1 Palaemon carinicauda | reverse complement strand
TCATACTATAAACACATGACATGTGGTTTGGCCTAGAAAACAAGCTCGTTGCAAATGCAGATGATCCTACTCTTCTTGCATCAGTTCCATCTCCAGAATGTAGATCTGGGGTTACTGAATCCCTTGATAGAGATCTAGCTAAAATTAGTGCATGGAGCAAATTATGGGAAAAGAAGTTGAATCCTAACTAAACACAAAGTATGATTGTAAGTACGTCAAGGACAGTTGCTCCCCAACATCCTGATTTCAGCATTGGTAATGTTTCTTTAACTCTCTATGACTCTTTTAAACTTTGAGGTGTGATTCTCTACAGCAAATTTACATTGAGAAACACATTAGGTCTGTCTTTTTTTAATTGCACCATAAATTGGTTTATTGAGAAAGGGTTTTAAGATTTTTGGTGATCCATCTATTCTGAAGAAGTGTTTTAATTCTTTCATTCTACCTTGTTTCGAGTATTGTTCACCTGTCTGGTCTTCAGCTGCTGATTCTCATCTTTATTTGTTGGACAGGAACTTACGGTCTATTAAATTTCTCATTCTTGATCTAGATATTAATCTCTAGCACCGTCGTTCAGTTAGTTCGTTATGCATGTTGTTTAAGATTTTTCATAATTCTGACCACCCTGTTCGTAATAATACTGTAGGTATGCAGTAAATTCTAATAGCCAGGCCTTTTCCATCATAGGGCTCAATACTGCACAGTATTCTAGAAGCTTTATTCCAGCAGTGACCAAGTTGTGGAATGATCCTCCCAATCGGGTAGTTGAATCGGTAGAACTTCGAAAGTTCAAACTTGCAGCAAATGTTTTTTATGTTGAATAGGCTGACATAAGTCTCTTCATAGTTTATATATGAAAGATCTATGTTAATGTTGTTACTTTTCCTCAAATATTTGATTTTAATTGCTCATTGCTTCTCATGCAGTTTATTTATTTCCTTATTTCCTTTCGTCACTGGGGTATTTTTTCATGTTGGAGCCCATGGGCTTATATCATCCTGCTTTTCCAACTAGGGTTGTAGCTTTGCTAGTAATGATGATGATAATAATAATAATAATAATAATAATAATAATAATAATAATAATAATAATAATAATAATAATAATAATAATAATAATAATAATAATAATAAATCTCAATCCATATTTATTATTTTTCATATGGCTAGATATGCGCCAAAATTAAATTGAATATCGGCTTCAGATTGCAAGTCTTTCACATTGAAAATTAAATAAGGTTTTTTTGCAATTGAAATAAGTAGATCTAGTAAATGTGACTTGCAGACTTGAAAAACAGTTATAATAATGATAATAATGTTTAGAAGAGTTCAAACATTTGTTAGAGACACTAACACTAATTATGCTTTCTTCCAATAGGGTTATTCTTCTGTGAACTTTGGAAAATTTAGAATAAAAATTCCAATAGAACAAAGAAGAATTTTAAGGCAAGACTGCATTTGAGGCAAGGTGCTTTTAATGAAATTTTCTGAGGAAAGGGACATCTAGAAAAAGGTACTGCTTCACTATTATTATTATATAGTAGTAGTAGTAGTAGTAGTAGTAGTAGTAGTAGTAGTAGTAGTAGTAGTTACTGTACTGTATGTTCAATGCAAGGAGTCTTAGCAGAATGTTTATACTTCCTATGGAGAACAATGGGATTACATTATTTAGATTATAGTTAAGAGAAAAAAAATTAAATTTATCGTATGTTTGGATCAGGTAAGTCCATGGATACGGTGAAGATTAAATGGAATTTTGGGTTTATTTGTGCTCAAATGGTATAATTGTTTGAGATTCTGAATGTAAGTATATGAAAAAATTAATAGATACTATCCAAAGGAAAAGAAAAAAAAACGAAAGTGATAGCCACCATGAAAGCTCTAAATTTTCGCCTTTGGTTTTCCATTTCTTGCCTGGAATTCTAATGATTAGGAAATTCGGATTTTCCTTGATATTTCTTGGAAAACCTTTTATCAGGCAATTAACATATTATGTTATGAAAGAGCCAAAATCCCAGAGAAACTGTAATATCATTTGCTTTATTTGGCCAAACAAATACTGTAATAATTTCGTCTGCTGGTACAGTTAATCACTAACCCTTCAAGTTTAAGGCCACTGAATGTCAAAATATATTGCTATGGTAATAAATACTCTTAATTTGATAGATGAGAAGATAAAAAAATATTACGCAGAGACAATTGTATGAGTCATTTCAAAATAGCGTCGCAATTTAACCTTTCCTCCTTTTATTTCTGAAATTTAACAGTTTTCTTTAAAATCCTCCCCCTCTTTTGACATCTCACGGAGTTATATCAGTAATAAATAAATCCATTAAAATATTAATTAAATCTTAAATCGCTCCGAAAAAGAAGTATCCTGTTGAGTCATTTCACGAAAGCTCTAAAATTCCTCTTCTTCATTTTCTCGTCTTTCCCTGGAAGGCGATGAATCTCCTGGACCGTTTAATTCCATCCATTCTTCTTTTAACTTCATTCATTTCTTGTTGAGCGGAAAAGTTTCCGCCATTTTTCTTTTTCTTGTCATACTGTGCATTCGAATAGAATTGCCCGAGAAAATACTAAAAGGGCTTTGTCTGCAAAGCTATTTTCAACGGTTTCAAAATCAAATTTATTGTCCTTCAGTCGCTTATTACTTACGTCCTCAACATAGACGAGGTTAGGTCAAACCGTTCCAGGAGACCTGGAAAAGTCTTTTATTAAAAAACTTACAGGAATTATTTTTTTTTTACGCTTGCATATCTGCAAACTGTTTCCATTTTACAATCTTTCCATGTGAAATCATGAAGCCTCTGCCTTAAACCAAATTGAATACTGTTCTTTTACTGCATCCGGTGACGCAAGCGTACTCCCTTCAATTGTTATCTTAGCTTTGGGAACAGGAAAGTATTTAAAGGAAGAAGACTGGAACTGTAAGGAAGATCCGGAAGAGTTTGCCATCAAAATTTATGTACAATACAATATTCCTTCTCAGGTAATCTCTCGGATTTTAAATTGATTGATTCAGCATTTCTTCTTGGTAATCACTGCTTAATCTGAAAAATTGGATTACAGGTCATATTGATGGAATCCATGATTCATCATCTCAAATGACTATTTTGAGAAAAAAAAAATCGTTTGTTTCAATCTTCCATGAAAGCATAACGCAGAGGTTAGCTTTTTGATCCAGATGGTCATCGTGCAATGATTTTCGAACCCAAATGGCTAACGGTTTGCTATGACTGAGATTTTCATTTGAAAATATTGAGCCATGGAATGTTTAAACTTCACTGAATATTTCATCGGGCGCGATTCGTTGATCATCTTTCAAAACATTTTCACAAGGGCCACAGTTCCTTTATATGCTGCAGCGGAAGGATTTCCCGCTTCGAGTTTTTTTTTTTTTTTTTTTTTTTGCAGGAAATATCTTTAACCGGTCATAAACGTTATTTTTTCGGTGAAGAATCTCCTTGAGCTTATTTCAAGGCTTCAATCTTAATTTCCATCAAGGCTTTGCATAGGACTCTCTTTTTGTGCTCCCTTCCAGTTTGCTAATTCCTCCATGGGGTCACGACATTTTTTCCAATTTTTTTGTAACGTCTGTCAGGCTGATTATAGCTAATGAGGTACACAACGAGATTAAAAATTAGTTTAAAAATTTTTTACCAGCCACCCGTTGAGATACTACCACTAGAGAGTTATTGGGTCCTTTGATTGGCCAGAGAGTACTACTGTGCATTGGATCCCTCTCTCTGGTTATAGCTCATTTTGTTTTTCTCTACACATACACCGAATAGTCTGGCCTATTCTTACCACATTCTCCTCTGTCCTCATACACGTGACAACACAAATTATCAAATAATTCTTCTTCGCTCAAAGGCTTAACTACTGCAATGTAATTGTTCAGTGGCTACTTTCCTCTTGGTAAGGAGGACACTCATAAATCAAACCATTGTTCACTGGTCTTGGGTAGTGTCATAGCCTCTTAACCGTGGCCTTTCACTGTCTTGGATTAGAATTCTCTTGCTTGAGGGTACACCGGGCATGCTGTTCTATCTTATTTCACTTCCTCTTGTTTTTTTAAAGTTGTTATAGTTTATATGTGAAGGGCCTAGTTGAGTTTTGCAACTGTTCTTGAAATATTTAATTTTATTTTTTTATTCTTTTCTTGTAGTTTATTTCCTTGTTTCCATTCCTTACTGGGCTATTTTCCCTGTTGAGCCCTTGGGCTTATAGCATTTTGCTTTTCCAAATAGGGTTATAGCCTAGCTAGTAATAATAATAATAATAATATTAATAATAATAATAACAATAACTAACTACACCCATTTTCCTGAACCCTTTTACTTATTGTCGTGTGTGTGTGTATATATATATATATATATATATATATATATATATACACACACATATATATATATATACATATATATACATATATATATATATATATATATATATATATATATATATTTAATGATAATTTTTCACATTTATACGTATTTTTTATATTGGGTCTCTGATCCCGAGGTAGAGACAATGTAGATATTAAGAGGTGTATAGCATATGCCACATATGAGTATATATATATATATATATATATATATATATATATATATATATATATATATATATATATATATATATATATATATATATATTTATATTTATGTATATATACAGTATATATATATATATATATATATATATATATGTGTGTGTGTGTGTATGTATGTGTGTGTGTGTACACCTAAGAAAGAAGAGAAATTTAGATAACAAAGACATCGAAAACTAAAAGCAGAAATTTAGCAAATGCTAATCTTGTCAAATGCCTATTTGTTGCGGCGTCGCTTTTAGGAGTCCGAGAAATAATACGGAAACATGACATTACCACAGCTGGTTCTGGCTGTAGCCTACCGGCTCATCTGGTACACACCGATTCAGATGGATTTGTGAGCGGCGGCAAATTTGGACTTTTAAGAATGCATGCAAAATTAATTCAGGACTGATAGAGGATTTCTCTGTGAAATGCGATAAATAGCGCGGACGGCTGGTCTGTCTCTGACTGTGGAAGAATGCAGAAGTTGGGGCTTTAGAAAACAGCCTCTTTTCGAGAATTTTCGTTTTGACAGGTTTAAAAAAAAAAAAAAACAATGAAAACATTAATCTTCGTGAGGTTTTATTCAAATTGATATGTCTATTTGTGTGTCTATACAAACTTTTATATAGTTCGTTAACTGTATTTAAATTTCAGTTGTTTTTCTTCGTATTGATTCTTGTTTCTATTTGTGTATAATTATGGTATCATGTGTCTTTACTTTCACTTCACTTTCTATGTACGAAAGGTATAGATGTAACAAAGAATATTGTCATTTTCGAGAATTTCGATTATTTTGCAGTGTTATAGCTCAAAGAATCTCTCTCTCTCTCTCTCTCTCTCTCTCTCTCTCTCTCTCTCTCTCTCTCTCATACAAGAAGGAAGATTACCAAGCTGCAATATCTATATCAAATATAATCAAGGTTTTACTGCAATCGACAACAAAGGTAATTGTTCTCAGGAAGTTAGTGAACTCAAGATGAGGAAGACTCGTTTCCATTGAGAGCAAAAAGGCTATGATAAATTTCAGGGACCCCGTCTCCGCCCCTTTCTTTGTTTTGTTTTCATTTTGAATTTTCTTGAAATGGATGGAAATTTAGAACAGTTTTTCCGAAAGGAAATACACTTTAGAAACGCATGAACTCGAGTGTTGTCTAGTTTTAAAATGTCCTTAATATAAATCAGTTCTCATATGTCTTAAACAACTAAGTATTTTTAGAGGAAACATGAAAGTCCCTGGCTTATTACTTTAATGAATATTGAAATAATTTGAAAGCGTTATCTGTATTATCATGAAAATAGTCTATTTGTTGATCAAGAACAATTTGTATCCATGTACAGAGTTTTTCATTTTAAAATTAACTCCATATCTGTTGGACCTACTTACCGTGATCCAGCCTGGCACAGTATGAAGGCACATTGGTGGAGCGCAGCAGGCGTTATGACAGTTCCTAGGGCATGGACTTGCTATTTCGGACTTCTCCATATAAATGTAGGTGGATTATGCACGTTTCTTTAAAAACAGGAAAGTAGGCACATCATTAGAGAAGCACAATACAATTACTTGAATACTTTTAGTCCAGGGGCCACCGGTAATTGCACCCCGCATGGTAACCATCTTAGATTTCAAAATTACCACCCTTTTGTATCTGTGAGAATTAATAGTTTTTTAACTAGTAGAGATATTAAGACAGTTAAGGCGCTTATACCCACATTGTAGGGGTCTAGAAGTTAAATGGTAACATAAAGTGTTTGGAAATTGTTGCCACCATCTTGAAGTCCTAGATTGCTGCCATCCACGAGCTATTAAGCTCAATATCCCCGAAACTAGTAGAAATACTGAGACATTAAATTGGAAAAACTGTATCAAGTTTAGAGCAGCTGGTTTAAAAGTCTAATATGCCAGGTTCTTGATGCTGGGACCTTCCAGTGTCATGTTGACTAAAGATATAAGTGAACTATAGGTACAGATTCCTCCTGATATGTTACAGTAAATAAATCATCAAATGGCTTAGAGTTATCAAACAAAGCTTTATGGGCGACCTAAGAAACCCATGCAAGGTTCATTGCATCATTGTCTCTGTCCTGTTGGCACCCCTTTGCAAAGGCAAGTCCAACGTCTTCATTGAACACAAGCAAAACATCTTTCCCGTTTTTAGTTTCTCATGTTTGGAAAATGAGCAAGAATACTCTGTTTGAGTATTGTAGGTTATATGTGGCTTTCCTGCTTAATTTCCAGTTCATCCAGCCTAGATGAATAAATTTACGACTGATCTGCCAGATTACATACAGGAGCAATAGTGGCATTCTCCAAAAGGCTCTTCTCAATTTATGTAAAACGTTTTGCAAATACAATGCTATGTTATTTAGTTTCAAGAGCAACCATATCTCTACCATTAAGATGTTTCAGCAAGCCATCGTCGTCTAGAAGTACAGCAGACCTTTATAGATGACATCCCGCCGAGAAAGCAGGGACTCTTCACCTGCATTGTCAGCTGGTGTATATTTATGATGGTACTTTGCTCCGTCCAGTTTCGTATTGTAGTACATAAGCCGGCATGACCTATACCAACATGCATTATGAGCACAGAAAGCTGCCTTTTCGGTAGTGTTCTGTTGACAAAGAATGCAGAGTTCCCATTGAATAACTCATGGTTTTTCAGCATATGGCTCTGATGGATACACAAGTTTCATGTGCTTTGCCACCTCCAGTTACAGATGAACGGACTTATATAGCATTGATTACTTGTGCAGTCATCCTAAAAGTTGATAAAATGCATAACTTCTTCTTTGATAAATATTTCATGGTATTAAACATTTGTCTTTGATGTTGAAATGTGAGAACAGATGTCTATTTATTACCTATTGAGCAAAACACCTTGTAGAAGGAAGCTATTTTCGATTTCAAGATGCAACTACAGATTTAAAACATTTCATGTCGCCATTGGATTCCTAGACACTTAAAATGGGGTTATATGTATTTCAGTATTCTCCAAAATGTGGATATTTTGAATTATGAGATGACCGACACACGGGGTGCCATTTCCGTTATCCCTTTGACTAAAAATCGTTGTATTATGTTACTCTAATCATGGGCCAAGTTTCATACCATTAAGGCAATGTGCACAATTGATCAGGTATATCATAATTTGAGTCGACATATACAGGAGTAGATACACAAGTACTGTAGATTTTGATATTCTAATATTCGAGATGTATTCAACACGAGTAAAGACCGAGACTAAAAGTCTTACGCAAACAAGGAAATATTGTTAGAACGCAAGTGCCCGTGAGTGTCTACATCGTAAGGTATTTTTCTTGAATTAATGCGGATGTGTACAAAGGACTGAGTTGCATAATCAGTAGCATTTTTAATCCCTTTTTGTTCGACGAAGCGTTCCGAGGGAACAAAAAAGGCCGAATTACGATTCTATACCGAGTAGAGGATGAAAGTGAAGCAGTGAAAGGAAAAAAAAAGTGAATAAGATAAGCCTCGTATGTTCATATTTTTTTCTTGAGGAGTGGCAGGTTTTTCTTGAACCTCAGAAATAAAAATAAAGGGTTCATGACCCTGGAAGACATAGGTAAAACGGAGAGAAAAAGAGACATAATAACAAGTTTTTCTTACAAGCTAATTATTGGACGGAAAAAATAACCAAAGAATATATTTTCAATTCAACACATTCCGGGCACAAGAAAAGTGTGTGTGTATGTGCGAGTATGTGTGTGTGTGAGAGAGAGAGAGAGAGAGAGAGAGAGAGAGAGAGAGAGAGAGAGAGAGAGAGAGAGAGAGAGAGATTATTTTTTTTCATGGGAAAAGCTCTCATCAGTTGAAGAGAAAGGCATACGAGCTCTTTAAATCGTATTTTTTTTTTTGTCAATACTGTGGTGACAACAAATAATAAATGCAGCCTTTTCTATTTCACTGCAGGACAAAGGCCTCATACATATCCTTTTTCATGTCTGGGGTTTGGTCAGTTTTCATCACCACATGTTGATTGATGATGGTGGGGGACTTTTATTTTATTGCTCACAGGAAAGCAACCTAGTATAAGTGGCCCTGACTAGTACAACTTTGCTGGTCATAGCGATATACAAACCCTTTTACCACTTAAGGGTATGTATATATAGTATGGTTTTTCAAATAAGCCACAAATACCTTTTAGTATTGAATTCACTCTAATTTTAATGGGATCACAGACCCTTTCGGAAATTCCCCTTTTTATAAATACTTCTGTCTTACCAAGGATTCATGTTTAGGTCAGAAAACGTTGTCTGACATTTGATCGGATTCTGAGTATTTTTCAGTTTTTTAAGATTTTATTGTTTTAAAGAAATCGTATTTGATGGGTAAAATCTAAGTATCTATTTATCATTGGTTTTAATCTCTAGTTTATTATTTAGTAATTAGATTTGATCTACTTTGAATTTTATCTATACCTAGTTTATTTGGGCCAGCTTTGTAGGAGTCAAGTTTGACTCATTGGACTGCCAAATCTCCACCCATTAAATAAAGGATTCGACCCCAAGCGCCGAATAGAAATAAAGGTTGAGAGTAAAGACTCAATTCATTCATCCGTAAAGAGAGATAAAAGTTTAATCTGACCGATTTATTTATTCCTGTAGGATTTATTATTTTTACTTGGAATCATAATGAACCCATTGCCACCATCATATCTAATCAGAAGTGCGGTATGAGGAAACTTCGACATTTTCTGATTTTTTTTTCTTTCTAGAAAAGCCATAAACACCCTATACTATTAACTTAGTCTGCCATAGGATCACAGTCTCCTAAGGATATTCCTTTTTTATAAGTACTTCTGAGTTGCATTTATAACGCGTAAAACCTGTTCAGTTCTTGCCAGTTTTCAGATGTACCTTGAACACATATTAGCAGGTCAATAATAATAATAATAATAATAATAATAATAATAATAATAATAATAATAATAATAATAATAATAACGCCCCAAAAAGAAGTAATATTATGTTCCTAGACGGGGAATAAATTTTTTGAGGGATATATTGAGATTTTCCAGTATCGCGTTAGTCAGCAATGCTGTTACTTGTCTGTTTATCATATTTGCATTAAAAAAAAGACGATTTTCTCATCACAAACAACTGGGACGAGGTCATTGTCCTTATAAAGTAAAATAAAAAAAAATTGTCCTTGAATTCAGTGCCCGTTTTCAACATCATGTAATTTTCATCTAGATAGTATTTGAAAGAGAAAAGGAAAAAAAGACAAAAAAATTTTTGGGGATAAGTCAAGTTATTTTCCTATATAAATACTGTGTAGTGATGTGATGATGTGAGTGATGATGGGACAGAGGGAAAGAAGGATTTAGAACAGAGGGGAATGAAATTATTTTCTCGCATCAATATATCAAGTAAAAAATGGTTAGAA
>NC_090727.1:141236591-141242251 GCF_036898095.1 Palaemon carinicauda | reverse complement strand
TTAAGTATCATATTTGCTGAAATACGGCTGAGAACAGTATATTTTTACGGAGAATTTCATATTCGAATAAGGTTTTTTTAAGTGTCATATCTACTAAAATAAGGCTTAGAACATTATATTTTTACGGGGAATTTTCGATTAAAATTACGGTTTTTAAGTGTCATATATATTAAAATACGGCTGAGATCAGTATCCCGAAATACGGCTGGAGAACACTATTTTCACGGAGAATTTACGATTAAAATTACGGTTTTTTAAGTGTCATATCTACTGAAATACGACTAAGAACACTATATTTTACGGAGAATTTCCGATAAAAATAACGGTTTTTTTTTTCAAGTGTCATATCTACTGAAATACGGCTGAGATCAGTATCCCGAAATACGGTTGAGAACACTATTTTCACGGAGAATTTACGATTAAAATTACGGCGTTTAAAGTGTCATATCTACTGAAATACGGCGAGAACAATATATTTTTACGTAGAATTTCCGATTAAAATTACGGTTTTTTTAAATAGTGTAGCCGGTTGTAGGCCGGATGTTCCTCAGTTATTCATAAATATAAAACTTCAAGAACGTCTCACGTTTTGCCTGGTTGACTCACTACATACTTTTGTAAGCAAAGAGTAAAAGGAACAAAGAGACATCAATCGATGTATGACACCGAGAGAATCTTGGGAATGCAAGGGCTCACGCATATGTGGTCTTGCTGCAAGGAAGAAAGCGAGGAAGTAAAACAGCCGCTTGAGATCATCTGTGAAGTGGCTGTATCATTTGACCTTCCTCGAAAGGGCAATTGACTGCGCGTTTTTATTTCTTTCACTTGGATTTTACAGAATGTATTTCGTTGGTCGTAATACTATGGCATAAGTCTTTTTATAGTTTATATATGAAATACCTGTTTTAATGTTTTTATTGTTTTTAAAATATTTTATTTTAGTATTTCATTACTTCTCATATCGTTTATTTATTTTCTTATTTCCTTTCCTCACTGAGCTATTTTACCCTGTTGGAGCCCTTGGGTTTATAGCATCCTGCTTTTCCAACTAGATAATAAAAATGATAATAATAATAATAGTAATAATAATAATAATAATAATAATAATAATTTGTTTTTAAATGAGGGTTTGTAAGATTTGTCGATTGATGCTGGTCTAACTTTTACGTGATGGATTTAACATAAACTATAATACTTTCCTACTTGATATTCAGGTATATAATACTACCATACTTTTATTCTTAGTTTAGAATTATGTAGAGTAGGCAATAGTAAAAGGCAGAGTTGTAAACTGAGTAAGAGCCTGTGCTGGAGCAGGACCCAACGAAACTTTGGATTTATTTCCGGCTTCCAATACGACCACTCACTCGCTATGACCCTTACAAGGTCTAAGGTTTAAAGGTCACTATGAATGGAAGAGGCATGGGACAGTGACAGTGTCCTAACTGATAGGAAAATTTCCTAGAGAATGACCATATATACATATGATCAGCGCCCAAGCCGCCTCTTCACCAAAGCTAGGATCAGGGAGGGCCAGGCAATGGCTGGTGATTACTCAGCAGGTAGACCTATAGGCTCCCCCAAAACCCCTATGTTTAGGTCACAAGGATGGTGAATTTGCAAACTCTACGATAAACTATCGAGTTTGAGCGAGAATCGTCAGGTATGGACGTTTCTAATAGGTCACCGCAACCCTTGCTGGTAAAAAAGAAAAAATCTTAATATTTTTATATATTATTCATTACAGCAACAGAAAAATGAAGTAAATATTTCATGGTCATAAATCGTCTACTGAAATCCAGCGAATGAGTGACAGAGAGTGCTCCATCTCACAGATTTCCAGCAAAGAATGTTATGGATATTGTTTATATTGTCTGTTTCTTTGAGATTACCTAGGCCTTAAGCAAAAATGGGGATTTGATTTTGAAATGGAAGGAGCGTTGTAATTTACTATAACTTTGATTTTTCTGTAAGGCAATCATAACTTTATTTTATTTTATTTATTTATTTTTTTCTCTTTTTTTTGCATTGAGAAATATTTCCAGGTATATCATGTTTTAATTTATTAATGTCTTGGCAATACGATATGAAAATTATACTCCTATTGCCGGTAAACTATCTATGGCAGCATAAAATGAGAACATATTAAAATTAACACTATTATGATAACTACTAGTCCAGAAAATAACTGATGATAGAAACTTTAAAACCTGACAGGAAAAAAGAATACATTAACCATTTGTGATTTTGCGTATTCTATCACTACATTCAATGGCAAAGTCAAATTCATAGGCGCTGGAAATATGTCCAGCCTTGCAAGTTTTTACAATAGAGGTAGATTCAGATATCCAGGAAGTTAGAAGTAGTTCCTGGTAAAGTTACGGTCACCCGTTATATGGGGCAAGGATTCTGCTGAAAGGAGGTACGTGATAGGAGATAAATAGCACAGCCTTGAAAAAAAAGGAAGTTGAAGTTACGGAGAATAACACAATATATTAAAGGCTATAGACAGAAGGTTGTTCGAGATGAAGACAGGAAAGTATAGAAATTATACATTTGAATAAATTTGAAATGGAAAGGAATCTATTGGAAAATTGTGATTTAACTCTAGAAGTTGATATTGGAACCAACAGAGATAGCAATGAAATTATACAGAAAGACAAAAGTCAACTTTGAAAAGTCATAAAGTTACAAAACTTGGACATAAACATACTAAGTAACGACGAGCGGTTACAAATAAAGGAATGTAAAAATCATCAAAACAATACATGGAGTTTTAATGAAAGGACACGATACTGCAAATGAAGACAGGAAATTAGAAAAAGGAGAGTGTAGACAATGACGTGAACTTTCAATTAAGGGACTTAAACTATAGGAATAGGACATGAGAATATTTATGAAATTGCTAGCCTAAAGAAGAAAAACGTGACTCAATAGTAAAAGTAGGATTATGAAGTTATTCAATAAGGACATGAACCATTAGGAAAAGGGCTATAAAAAGAACTCAGTACTATATAGAGTAAACATGTAGGTCTAAAAAGTGTATCATCACCATAGAAAAGGGACATAATAGGCTTAGGTGCCATAAAAAAAGGACAAACTACAGAAAAGGGACATAATAGGCTTAGGTGCCATAAAAAAAGGACAAACTACAGAAAAGGGACATAATAGGCTTAGGTGCCATAAAAAAAGGACAAACTACAGAAAAGGGACATCACTCTATGGTCGCCATGAAAAAACACATAAAAGTATAGAAAAGGACATCGCACTTTATGAAAACTGTATGTTGCCATATGAATAAACAGCGTAACTATAAAAAGAAAAAGGACTCAAGAGGGTAGGAAAAAACTTTTAACTAAGACCTTACAGCAAACACTTACGTAAGGACATTCATTGCAGAACTCTGCAGTGTTAGCGCCATAAGTGCCCTTTAATATCTATCTGCGCTTACATTTATCCTTCCACTGTACCTCTATTCCCATTTATTATTACATTATGTTGTGCACCTCTTATACTTCATAGTACAACTGCAAGGTTTTCCTCCAGTTGTACATTGACGCCGAGTAACATCCCCGTCCCCAATGATGGACGGCTTGGACCCAATTCTATGAATCAAATGGAATTAAAGCGAAATGATCATAAGGCACACCCAACTTCGGTCTCACTGACCCACTCTGCACTACAATAGTTCCTGGGGAAAGTTGAATTGCTCTCGAAGTTCGGAACCAGATGTCTGCCTCAGATGTGTTTGCGCCGGAGAAACGCCATCGGAAAGGCGAAGGAGGAAATTTTTTTGTCCTTTGCATTTACCGTCTTGTCGCAGGGTCGATGGAATTTCTAATCACCCATTTGTAGGCATTGGGTGTTTTTCCTTATCTTTTTCCTTTAATAATAACAATGCCGGGTTTCATTAATCGAAAATTTGGCAGGATTTCAAAATGAAAATAAGTGGACAACGGTACTGTAGCTGTTTATTGAAAGATTACATAAACACACTCACACACACACACACATATATATATATATATATATATAGATAGATAGATAGATAGATAGATAGATATATTATATATATACATATATATATGTATATGTATATATATACATATATATATATATATATATATATATATATATATATATATATATATATACATATATATATATATATATATATATATATATGTATATGTATATATATATATATATACACACATATATATATATATATATATGTATATGTATATATATATATATATATATATATATATATATATATATATATATATATATATACATATACATATACACGTATGTTACTAGTTATTGCCATGTTGATCATGTAAGGAATAATCTTGTTACACACATAAACTGTGAATTAGATGCATAATTGGTCTAAAAGGACTGAATGTTTACAAGATTTGATGAATATCAAAGAGAGAGAGAGAGAGAGAGAGAGAGAGAGAGAGAGAGAGAGAGAGAGAGGAGAGAGAGAGAGAGAGAGAGAGAGAGTATGATTCAAATTATGATTTTTGAAGTGATCATTAAGGATGTAAGAGTGGAAATTACAAATGGGGTGCTTCATTATGGTGTTGAAGTGTGATTGCATGTTAGACCTTGTTGTGTAAGGTAAGTCTGGCTTAGGGAAAGGATCCCAGGAAATTATATAAATGAATTATATTTTATTTGTGTAAGGACAAATTGAATAGAAGAGGATATAAAACATATTGGAACATGACTTAATATTGCATAGTCTTCCAGGGAAGGAATATAGTAGGATTATGATTAATAAAGACAAGAGGAATTGTTAAGGAAAGCACAGTGGGTCAAGCTAAAAAGAAAATACTGCGATAATCACATGTTATGAATCAGTGGATGAAAAAAGCTGTATATTGCGTTCATGAACCTAGTAAAGATTTACTATAGAATGGAGTAAATGACAATTTTAAAGGTATAGAAGATGTATAGTATAAAATGAGGTGTCAAGAGTAATTATTGAAATATGTTGATGGGACATTACTGGTTTGTGCTATAAGTCAGAGAGGAACCTTATTAACTTACTTATCAGTTGATTGGGAAAAGTCATGAATGGCATGGGAAATTGATAACTGATGTTTTTCATTGGTAATTTAGCATACATGTGTTTCTATACATAATTTAAATGACGATTTTTTATATCCTTTATGTATTTGAGGTACCTTTGCTTATAAAAATAAAACCTAATCAGGTTGTAATAACAAACAGAAATTCGACCCAGCTTTCGTAAAAGCCGTAAATTCTCTACTTTTTTTATTTAGTTCATATTTTGCATTAGAGAAAAAATAGAATCTCATCTTTTGACAACGGATGTGCTATATTGCTTTCATCACAGTTTCCTTACCATATTTGTATTAATCTACAATATATATAACTTCTTAAGTTCGAATAGTGGAACACATTATCTCTTATCTTGTTCAAATACAGTTATTAATGCATAACTTCTATGCCTAAAATATGCCTTGGACAAGAAATAAATTGCCAAAGACATGAAATTATAATTTAGTACAGTCGTGTCTGGGTTGAGCTCATACGACAAGTTCTAATTTTTTTTTATTATACAAAGAACTTTTATATACGAAATTTTTAATGAAAACGAGACAATAGATAAAAACGCATTTTAT
>NC_090727.1:141069091-141226591 GCF_036898095.1 Palaemon carinicauda | reverse complement strand
CTCTTAGGGGAACCGACAAAACCCCCACCCGACAAAATCCCCACCGACGAAACCCCCACTGACAAAACCCCCACCCGACATAACCCCCACCCGACATAACCCCCACCCGACAAAACCCCCACATGACAAAAACCCCACCCGACAAAATTCCCACATGACAAAAACCCCACCCGACAAAAATTTTGTTAAGTACCTATTACCATTAAACTACTGCTTACAGAAAATCTATCAAGAATTTCTTACGACAATTTTGGAAAAGGGAGAGGAAATAGGGTTAGATATGAATCCTGTTACTACGATGTCAGACTTCGAAAAATCTCTCTTAAATGCAATTGAAAATGTATTAGGACCTCATATTCATATTAAAACATACTTTTATCATCTGACACAGAATACATGGAGGAAAGTACAAAGCTTAGGACTAAGCAATGTTTACAAGCAAGATGAATCTACTAGGCATTTTTGTGGAATGATTGATGGATTAGCTTTTCTGCCAGCTGATAAAATCATAGATGGCATAAATTTCCTTAAATTGAATTGTCCAACCCATCTTGAACCTCTTTTGGAATATTTTGATTCTATTTCTGCGACGGGTACTAAGCGTCAATCACGACAAATCCCACAATTATTTTCCCCTGAAAAATGGAGTGTGTATGAAGCAACTGTTAATGGTGAAGACCGTGCAAATAACCTATGTGAAACATGGAATAATTCTTTCAAATACCTTGTGGGTTACAGTCACCCCACAATTTGGACTGTAATTGAAGCTCGATATCTTTATCTCTGAACAAAAGGCTTTTAAAGGTTTGTGTAATCTTATCTTTATTAATAAATACTTTTAAAACTGTTAATTTTGATACCTTTTATTTTTAGTAAAGCATTTAAAAATCAATTTTTGTTTGATACAGATCCTGAATATGCATATTTAAAATAGTTTAAGCTGCCATCATGCCAAAAATTTTCATAAATAGGTAACCAAATAAAAACAATGACCGACAATAACTAAAATTTAGCAAATTTAGTTTTTGTCGGGTGGGGTTCTTGTCATGTGGGGATTTTGTCGGGTGGGGTTTTTGTCATGGGGGTTTTGTCGGGTGGGGGTTATGTCTGTGGGGGTTTCGTCGGTGGGGGTTTTGTCGGGTGGGGGTTTTGTCAGGCATTCGTATTCTTAATCTATATACACACCTATTTGTAAATTTGCAAATTAATTTTCTAAAATCTAAGAATGTTATGAATATAAGGATGAAATATGCTGACGTAGTAATGCAAATTATGAACAAATATGTCGCAAAATTTACAATCGAATTTCATCCTATATTCCCTTCCGTAAGCATTACGGCTCTGAATGTTTAACCGTTTGCTCAATAGATGGAGCCATTCGTTTCGCATGGGAGTATCTGACATCTTTTGTTCGCAACTTCACACACTCACTTTGGGTGATATTAGGCTCGGCCTTCCTTCCTATCTTCCTTCAGACTTCAGTATATACTGACAGTGCTAGGTGTAAATCATCGTTGAGAAGCAACTACGATATCGTGTATTGAATTTTCTGTGCAATTCTTGTTTCCCATTACTATGAAGGTAATACAAATAATTTTGTAGTTAAAATGGTGTCCTGTCATGGTATGAAAATAGTCTGATAGAAGTGTATTGCTTATGTTTATTTTCAAGATCTGGCAACTAAATGCTAGATTAGGCTCACCTTCGGAATGGGTTTAATAGTACAGATTCGGCTATTCGCATAGGACGTATCTGGGAATGTTTTAAAATGTGATTTAAAAAGGCAATAAAGCAGAGAAACCAAATGACGATAACAAAGTTTACAAAATAAAACTTGCCTGTTACCTACTTTAACCTGGCTGACCCTTATCTTATCCCCTCTTACTTTACTTACCCTAACCTTACCTACTATTAACATGTCTACCCATACCTTGCCTACCATCAGTCTGTGAATCTTCACTTTACCCTACTCTCACTTTACCTAACTTTACCCTACTCTCACGTTACCTACCCTCATCTTTCTTACTCTTACCCTACCTACCTTTATCTTGCCTTCTCTTTCCATGTGTTATATCTAACCTTACCTTACCTACCTCTACTGGTAAAACTATAGATGAACACGTAACAACATTTCTAATAAAAAGAAAAGACATTCCCTACAGTGAATAGAGTGCTGTCAACGATTTTGCTTATTACAGTGTTTCCACTACAAGTGAGCTTTTCTGCCGTTATCTCGCCCCCTTTCCATTGGCCACAAGTGGGAAGCGGGGATGTTGGGTGGGCGAAAACCAGGAAAAACATGATAATTTAACACTTTTGAAGTACATGAAAGGCTACAGTAAAATAACACACCCCACATAACCTAACTTAGTAGTTCTCAGGTCTCAGTCTGCCGGAACCCCCTTCCCAAGTCACAAACCTAGCCAGGTCACAGACCTAGCCTGGGCAGACCCCCCCCCCCCCAGGTCACAGACTTAGGTGGGGGCGAGCCCCACAGACCCCCCTTTCCAGGTTACAAACCCTGAAATAAATCACAAATAATGCCCTACCTTATTTTTTTTATATGTTGGCTACTAGCATGATAACTACAATATAGTCTGAAAAGTAAAGCACAAATAATGGCTTACCTTATTTCCTTTATATGTACTAATACTGTAACTACAACGGTGTCTCTTTGTCTTCGCGATTTTCACAGAAAGGTTACATTAAAAAATGTGTTTGTCTTCTCTGAGCTAGTACAAAATCAAAGTTGGGGCACTTTAACATGGTTAATATATGATACTCTAATTTCTAGTGAAACTGGAATTCGCTATAAGAAATGGACGAGTGCTGGCTAGTTTGGTATTTTTCTCTATATGTTTAATAGGGGCTGGGCCATAATAACTTGCGTATTGGTCGATTAAAATGTGAATTACGTTTTTCACTCTGTCCATTGTTTACATCTGAGAGACTGAAGGGGACTTATTGTGCAAACGTTTTTTCCCATGGTTTGAGGAGCTTTCTGTGTATTTACAATGACGCATTTGTGAAGTGGTTTTTTTAAACCAATTAACAGCTTACAAGTACTTCTTCATAAGTTCCCGGATGTTGTTCTACAACAGCTATTTTTTCCCACTTTCTTCTTCAGTTTTCACTTGCCCATCAACTTGTAAAGACGTAACTAATAAGAGGGAAGGTGAGGGAGGATGCAAATCAATCTATTTCAAAATTTAGTGTAATTTTGTTTATGTCAGCAATTGATTATGATGGAAATGGGTAAATGTCTAGGAGAAGGCCGCACCCGTTTTTCAAGTATTAACGACGAAAAACGGCAAAAAACAACCAGATTATTGTTGCACATCGCATAGAAACATGAGGAAATGAATAAAAAATAAACTAAGACTTAACTCTTACACATAAAATGTAAGCATAAACCTACTACTACAATTATGGGGAACCCCAGTGGGAAGCGGGGTTTTTGGGTGGGGGGAGGAGGAGAAAAGTGATTTTTCGGGGCACTACCGAACCTAATACAACTACCTACCCTACCCTGGGGGCCCTGTACCCCTACCTAGGCCTGACGGGGGGGGGCTCCGCCCCCCCTGCGACCCCCCCTTAAGGCCACAGTACTTTTCAGGGCACCACCGAACCTAAGACACCCACCTAACCTAGCCTATGGGGCCCTGTACCCCTACCTAGGCCTACCGGGGGGGGGGGGCTTCGCGACCCCCCCTTCGTTATACTATCATCATTATAATATATTCTATAAATCAATGAAGCTTACCTTAAACTGTTGGTTGGTAAAGATGTGCTGCTGCTTTGAGGAAAACGTGAAGCCGTTGCGATGGTTCCCTGACATGCAACTTGAAGTAGGAAGTGGCAAGGTACCCGACGAAGTGTTTTTTCCTCCTACCATATTTCGGCACTAAATTCTTCACGTCCCGCCACTTCCTCTCCACAGTATTGGTATGAGCCTGTGTCTGGGGATCAACGAAGTGAAGGCTGTGGTTAACCGTCAAATGCCTAAAACCTTCCTCTGCCAGACAGTTATAAGCTCGCCAACAGTCCGAAATTATAGTTGTGCCTGGCTCGATCCTCTCCTTAATCAGCGAGAGCAGGGTGTCATGATCCCGGGTTTCCACGGGGACCAGAAAAAACTCATGTGATTCTCGGCAAATACCACTAAATACCCACTGGCCGTCTATTACTCGGCCAACATTATACTGTATTTGCGTTTGCCGAATTTGGACTCGTCAATTTCTACTGTACAATTGTGGCCGCCAATTTTAAATATTTAACTTAGCCGGTGAATATATAATAGCTGACGTCTCCGGCGGCTCGACAGAAAAACACAAAAACTCGCGAGCGATCACTATGAAGGTTGCGGGTGTGCCCACCAGCGCCAACTATCGGCCAGATACCGCATATACATGTAAACAGCTCCAATTCTTCTCTGTTGGTCTGATCGACAAGACGTACCATTACTCGCTGTTAACCTGGAGTTTTTCAAGTCTTGGTTAAGTACTTCCTTTTGGTTTGAGCTTTCGCAGTGCAGGTGTTTTATCTTAAACTTAAACTCTTGAACTCTTTTTTGGATAGATTTAATTGTTGATGACTTTGGATTGTTTTTTGGACTTTCTTTGACTTTTCAAAATAGCTGACCCTTCTCCAATTCCTAGATTTCGTAAATGTAATGCTAGGGATTGCAATAAGCGTCTTCCAAAGGCCTCTCTCGACCCACATACTGTGTGTTCTAATTGTCGGGGTAAAACCTGTCAATTAGGAGATCGGTGTGAGGAGTGCGTGGGCCTTTCGGAATTCGATTGGCTTGAGTTTGACAAGTATTCTCGTAAGCTAGAGAGAGATAGGGTGAGGAGAAGTTCCTCTAGATCGTTAGAATTTTCCTCCGCCCATGCCCCTGAACCTAATCCTTCCCCTCTAGTAGTTGTGTCTGAACCCTCTACTAGCACTCAGGAACCATCAATGCGGGATATGTTACGTGCCATTCATGCTTTGTGCGAGAGAGTTGAGTCGTTAGCTACGGACCGTAATCAACTCATGGCGGACGTAAAAGAGTTAAAGTGTCAGAGTGCCACATTAGAAAATCGTGGGAAAGTGATTAGTGCACAAAGTGTTATCAGTGTTGCGACCGGGGGTTCGTCTGTTCGTGCCTGTCGTTCGCCTAGTCCGAGACCTCTTGCAAGCTCCCAAGCCCCAGGGAGAAGTAATGTCGTAGGACTTATGGGTTCGAGAGGCTTTAACCTACGAACAGACGTTCCCTCTATGGTTTCAGGCGTGTCTCGTCAAGACCGCCCCTACCATAAGACGAGCGAGACGGTTTTCTCCTCGTCATCCGAAGGCTTTTCGCATAAGAAACCGTGGAGCAAGGTTTCGAGACCCTTAAAGCGAAAGTCAGTCCCTTCAGGACAGGTCCAGCGTCCTGGTTGTAGCCATTGGGACAGCTCTGACCCTGTGCAGTCATCGGAAGACTGCTCGCCGCCTAAACAGAAGCGTAACACAGGCTCCGAGAGTCTTAGTGTAGGCAATGTTTTGCAGTCACAGACGTTACCCTCGTCTCTTACCGCACCCATTCCCGTTGACCCTAAATGGGTTGTACTGCAAGACATGCAGAATAAGCTTGCCTCGCTTATGGAGGACTATTCTGCTGAAAAGGTTCACGATGATCCTCGCCGCTTAGCTGATCGAGATCCTGGCCGTCAGCCGCCCAAACGAGCCTTTGCTCGTCCTGTTTACGTTGGCGTTACAAAGTCACGTCAGTCACGTTTTGTAGAGCCTCACTCGATGCAGTCCCGTGTTGACTTTCAGCCGCATGTGGACGTTCAGCCGCTGCCGAATGCTCTTGTTGACGTTCAGGACGTTCGCCAACCAGCGAAGTTGACTTGTTTTGACGCTGAGCGTCAAGCACCGCAGTCAAGAGTTGTTTTGACTGCTCAGTCTAGGCAGTCAAGGCAGTCTCGAGTTGACGTCGAGCGTCCTCCCGCTCCTGTTGTTGTTGACAGTCAGGCTGTTAAGCAGTTACATGACGTAGCGTCCTGGACTGCTACTGATGCTCCGGTGCGTGTGGACTCTGCTTGTCAAGCATTGCCACCAAGGCAGGTCTTGCCCTTGCTTGTAACTCAGCAGTTATCGGACGAAGCTCCTTCAGATGAGGACGTTGCTGATCCTCATCCTGATGATAATCCTTCAGATGTAGATGAACCTAAGGCGGTTCCTCCTTCGATGGACTTTAAGAAGATCATGATGATTTTCAAGGATCTTTTTCCAGATCACTTTGTTGCTGTTGCTCCTCGTTCGCCTCCGTCTGAGTTTGCTCTAGGCTTACCTGCTACCAAGCCAGCCTTTACTAAGCTAGTGCTTTCTCGCTCTTCCAAGAGGGCTTTACGTCTTCTAGGCGACTGGTTGGATACCAGGAGGAGTTTGGGGAAGACGGCCTTTGCCTTCCCTCCTTCTAAGCTTGCTTCTAGATCGAGCGTCTGGTATGACACGGGAGAAGTTCTCAGCTTGGGAGTCCCTGCCTCTGCCCAGGGTGACTTCTCAAGCCTCGTAGACTCTCCCCGTCGCCTGGCCATGAGACGCTCGAAGATTTGTTGGTCCTCCTCGACCCTTGACCATCTGCTTAAAGGCGTATACAGGGCCTTTGAAGTGTTTAACTTTCTTGACTGGTCATTAGGAGCTTTAAGTAGGAAGATCTCGTCTGCCGACCAAGATGTTTCCTTACTTATCATGTCCTGTATGGATAAAGCCATCCGCGATGGCTCCAATGAGCTCGCCTCCACCTTTACGTCGGGAGTCTTAAAGAAGCGAGAAACCCTTTGCTCTTTCCTTTCGGCAGGAGTTACTCCCTGTCAGAGATCGGAACTGCTCTTTGCTCCCTTATCAGCGGCTTTGTTTCCGCAACAGCTGGTTAAGGATATAGCTGCTTCGCTTGTGCAGAAGGACACCCATGACCTGATGGCGTCCTCTGCTCGCAAAGGGGCTCCTTCTTCATCCTTTGCTGTGAGACCCAGGATCGAGACTCCTGCATCTAGATTTATCCCGCCCTTTCGTGGCAGAGCTCCCAGCAGGGGAAGCTCTCGTGCCGAGGGAAAGAGAGGTAAGAAGAGAGGAGCCAAGTCCTCCCGTGGCAGAGTCTGACTGCCCACAGCCTCAGACAGCGGTAGGTGCCAGATTGAAGAGCTTCTGGCAGACCTGGGAGAAGAGAGGTGCAGACCAAGAGTCTGTTCTGTTGCTCAGAGAGGGGTACAAAATACCGTTTGTACGCAAACCTCCTCTAGTAACAACTCCCATAGACCTCTCTCCCAGGTACCGAGAGGAGTCAAAGAGACAAACCCTAAATCAAGAAGTGTGTCTGTTGCTAGAGAAGGGAGCGGTGGTGAAAGTCTTGGACCTTCAATCACCGGGGTTTTACAACCGTCTCTTCCTAGTCCCGAAGCATACAGGAGGTTGGAGACCGGTGCTAGACGTCAGTGCGCTCAATGTTTTTGTTACAAAAACAAAATTCACGTTGGAGACCACGAAGTCCGTCTTAGCAGCGGTCAGAGAGGGAGACTGGATGGTCTCTCTCGACCTACGAGATGCGTACTTCCACATTCCTATACACCCGGATTCCCAACCGTTTCTGAGGTTTGTTTACAGGAATGTGGTGTACCAGTTTCCGAGCCCTGTGCTTTGGCCTCAGTCCTGCTCCTCTCGTGTTTACGAGGCTCATGAGGAATGTGGCAAAATTCCTCCATCTATCGGGAATCCGAGCCTCCCTGTACTTGGACGACTGGCTTCTCAGAGCATCGTCCAGTCATCGCTGTCTGCAGGATCTACATTGGACGTTGGGTCTGGCCAAGGAGTTGGGACTTTTGGTCAACCTAGAAAAGTCCCAACTGATCCCATCCCAGACTATTCTATATTTGGGGATGGAGATTCGCAGTCCAGTTTTTCGGGCTTTTCCGTCTGCCACCCGAATAGAACAAGCCCTGCTCAAAGTCCAACTAATGCTGAAAAGAGAACGTTGTTCAGTCAGGAGTTGGATGAGTCTCGTAGGGACTCTCTCATCCCTGGAGCAGTTTGTCTCGCTAGGGAGACTACACCTTCGGCCTCTCCAGTTCCATCTAGCCTCTCACTGGAACAAGGACAAGACGTTAGAGACGGTATCAATCCCAGTCTCCGAACCAGTAAAGGCATGCCTGAAATGGTGGGACAGCAATATCAGTCTGAGAGAGGGACTATCCCTAGCAGTCAAGAAACCAAACCACGTGTTGTTCTCAGACGCGTCGGATTTGGGTTGGGGTGCGACCCTGGACGGTCGGGAATGCTCGGGTCTGTGGACCTCAAGTCAGAAGAGCATGCAAATCAACGGCAAGGAGCTATTAGCAGTCCACTTGGCCTTGATGAAATTCGAAAGCTTTCTTCGAAACAAAGTGGTAGAGGTCAACTCAGACAACACCACAGCTTTGGCGTACATCTCCAAGCAAGGAGGCACACACTCCCTCACGCTGTACGAGATCGCAAGGGACCTTCTCATATGGTCAAGAAATCGAGGCATCTCCCTGTTGACGAGATTCATTCAAGGGGACTTGAACGTCTTGGCAGACTGTCTCAGTCGGAGGGGTCAGGTGATACCCACGGAATGGACCCTCCACAAGGACGTGTGCAAGAGTCTTTGGGCGACTTGGGGTCAACCCACCATAGACCTCTTTGCCACCTCGTTGACCAAAAGGTTACCAATCTATTGCTCACCAGTCCCAGATCCAGAGGCGATCCACATAGACGCGTTTCTACTGGATTGGTCTCATCTGGACTTATATGCATTCCCACCATTCAAGATAGTCAACAAGGTACTGCAGAAGTTCGCCTCTCACGAAGGGACAAGGTTGACGTTGGTTGCTCCCCTCTGGCCCGCGAGAGAGTGGTTCACTGAGGTACTTCAATGGCTGGTAGACATTCCAAGAAGTCTTCCTCTAAGGGTAGATCTCTTACGTCAGCCCCACGTAAAGAATGTTCATCAAAGCCTCCCCGCGCTTTGTCTGACTGCCTTCAGACTATCGAGAGACTCTTAAGAGCTTGAGGCTTTTCGAAGGAGGCAGCCAGTGCGATTGCGAGAGCTAGGAGAGCTTCTACCATCAGAGTATACCAGTCGAAGTGGGAAGTCTTTCGAGACTGGTGCAAGTCAGTATCTGTGTCCTCTTCCAGTACCTCTGTAGCCCAAATCGCAGATTTTCTTTTACATCTGAGAAATGTTCGCTCCCTCTCAGCTCCCACGATTAAGGGCTACAGGAGCATGTTGGCTTCGGTCTTTCGTCATAGAGGCTTAGATCTTTCCAACAATAAAGATCTCCAAGATCTCCTTAAGTCTTTCGAGACCTCTAAGGAACGTCGTTTGGCAACTCCTGGATGGAACTTAGACGTGGTCCTAAGGTTCCTCATGTCAGACAGGTTTGAGCCATTACATTCAGCCTCCCTGAAGGATCTCACCCACAAGACGCTTTTCCTAGTGTGCTTGGCTTCGGCTAAAAGGGTCAGTGAAATTCATGCCTTCAGTAAGAACATCGGCTTTTCTACAGAAAAAGCCACATGTTCACTTCAACTTGGTTTCCTGGCCAAAAATGAACTGCCTTCTCGTCCTTGGCCTAAGTCCTTTGATATACCTTGCCTGTCAGAGATCGTAGGCAACGAACTTGAAAGGGTGCTGTGTCCAGTTAGAGCTCTTAAGTTCTACTTAGCTCGTACTAAGTCCTTACGAGGTGGATCTGAAGCATTATGGTGCTCAGTTAAGAAACCATCATTGCCTATGTCAAAGAATGCTTTGTCATATTTTATCAGATTTTTAATACGAGAGGCTCATTCTCTCTTGAATGAAAAAGACCAATGCTTGCTTAAGGTTAAGACGCACGAAGTAAGAGCTATAGCAACTTCAGTGGCCTTTAAGCAAAATAGATCTCTGCAAAGTATTATGGACGCGACCTTTTGGAGAAGCAAGTCGGTATTCGCGTCATTTTACTTAAAAGATGTCCAGACTCTTTACGAGGACTGCTACACACTGGGTCCATTCGTTGCAGCGAGTGCAGTAGTGGGTGAGGGTTCTACCACTACATTCCCTTAATTCCAATATCCTTTTAATCTGTCTCTTGAAATGTTTTAATCTTGTTTTTGGGTTGTACGGAAGGCTAAGAAGCCTTTCGCATCCTGGTTGATTTGGCGGGTGGTCAAATGTCATTTCTTGAGAGCGCCCAGATTAGGGGTTTGATGAGGTCTTGTTGTATGGGTTGCAGCCCTTGATACTTCAGCTCCTGGGAGTCTTTCAGCATCCTAAGAGGATCGCTGGGCTTCGTGAGGAAGACAGACTAACAAGGCAGAGTAATCGTCTAAGTCAACTTCCTTACCAGGTACCTATATATATTTGGGTTTTGTTATGATATAACTCAAGAACTCTAAGCATGTACGCTGTAAACTTAATTAATTCTGGTCTCTACCCACCACCATGGGTGTGAATCAGCTATTATATATTCACCGGCTAAGTTAAATATTTAAAAATTATATTTTAATTATAAAATAAATTTTTGAATATACTTACCCGGTGAATATATAAATTAAAGGCCCCCCCTTCCTCCCCGATAGAGACCCAGCGGGATGAGAAGAATTGGAGCTGTTTACATGTATATGCGGTATCTGGCCGATAGTTGGCGCTGGTGGGCACACCCGCAACCTTCATAGCGATCGCTCGCGAGTTTTTGTGTTTTTCTGTCGAGCCGCCGGAGACGTCAGCTATTATATATTCACCGGGTAAGTATATTAAAAAATTTATTTTATAATTAAAATATCATTTTTCTTGCTGCGCCTTAATACCCAATTAATTACAACTTCCCTGCAAAAAGAAGACCAATCACAGACAGTACCTTTATTTAATTTCAATTCAGAAATGGCCACATCGTAGCAAAACCAGTTTTGAACCCACAAAACTATAAATTTTAAATTAGTTTCAATGTCCAGTTTTCCTTTGGAAAACCAGGTACCCACAAACACCGACACTTTATATGAACAACGCTTACGTCTACGTCCTTTCGTAATGTAAGACTTGTCACACCTAAAACTATGTTTCTTGTAGTCAATCCTACACACTTCCTCACAATGCGGACACTTTTTATTTTGCAAAATTAAATTGTGTCTCTGGCACAAATCCACAAGTTTTTCGATTTTCCCCGAATAGGCTAACACAAATTAACTTAAGAAACAGTCGGCACAAGAAACGGGAATTTCAATTTCTTGTGCAATATCAGACGACGTGCTTGCTACGGCCTCCATGTCTAGGAACGAAATAAAATGGCTGGGTAAGAAAATGTATTGTCGCACTGTGATGGGTAAGAAAATGTATTGTCGCACTGTGATTGGCCAAACGTGAAGACGTCATTGGGAAAGAAAATGTATTGTCGCACTGTGATTGGCCAAACGTGAAGACGTCATAGTGCACTAGTTTGTCTGCGGATTATAGTGGTTACAGGGCTTATTTGAGCAAAAATAAGACACAGTCAACAATAACAACACTTAGAAAAATCTGAGAGGAAGACAAGAGTAGCGTGAGTTTGATCGTCGATATTTCGACTATTAATGATTTTCACTAAATTATCTCACTGGTATACCATTATATACATACATTCCTACATATTCTAGTAAAAATAAATTGAATATCAGTGTTATCTTCATGCGGCCCTCTCCTAGACATTAACCTGGGAATGCTCTCTGTTCAGTGTAAAGCTATTGTTACTCATGTGAAATTAAAAAAATAACAGCCAAATAGTGCCTCAAAGGTCTGATTCTGACTTAGTTTTCAGGGAAAGCCAGCACATTTTCTACTGCAAAGCTTTTGTAAAGATTGCCAGAAAAAAAAAAAAAGGTGACGGTGTCAATCGTAAGGTAAGGAATTAGTTGATTTACTTTTTCATAATGGAAGGATTTATTTGTGATTTACCTTGTCTTAATGTAAGGGTTTATTTGTGATTTACTTTTAGTTTGTGACCTGGGAAGGAGGGGGGAGGGGTTCCGGCTAGCAGTTGTGACTTGGTTATGGGTCCGGGTGCTTGCCCCCATCTAGGGGTTGTGACCTGGGAAGCTGGTCCGGGGGCTTGCCCCCGGCTAGAGGTTATGACCTGGGAAGGTTTGTGATGTGGGAAGGGGGTCCAGGGGCTTGCCCCCCGCTAGGGGTTGTGACCTGGGAACTACTAGATTAGGTTAGGTGGGTTTGTTAAGTTTTATACCCTGTTGCAAATCGTAAAAGTGTTAAATAATCGTGTTTGGCCAGTTTTCAGCCATATATATGAACCATATAATTTTTCAACTGGTTGTCTTTGGCTTATTTTGCACATCTGACCATTACTATTGCAATAAATCACTCATTTATTACATTTCCCCACCCAAAAATCCCTGGTTTCCCACTGGGGTCTCCCATAATTGTCTTTATATAAGGGGGTCCAAAATCTCATGAACGAATTGTTTTCCCCAATAATCAAGGTCAGAAATGCATAGAACACAAGATAACGAGTAGGAAAAATACATGGTTCATGGATTTGGCTAGAATGTATCATATACTTACCCTTTAACATTTGTGGAATGACGCAGTGGGCTAGTAAGAACTTGCTCATCACACTAGATGTACCATGGATAAAACCATGGAACTGCCCTATTTCCTTCATATACAATAAGAATAAGGGCACCAAACTTTTAACTGAGCTGCAGAAAGCACAAGAAGAGTTAGAAGACCCAGGCCTGAGGACTATGAAGCTTGTAGGAGATGATGAATGTATAAGTATTGATTTAAAAGTTTAAGCTAGAGGCTTACTTTACTTTGACAGCTGCTTTTCCAGTCCCATACAGCAGGGGAACCCCACTATCTACAGGACCTCCACTGTCGTTATATTTTGTTCGTTCAGAGTATTCAACGTTTCATATCTCGTATTGCTCGTTTATTGTTAAATCGTCACTGTCATACGACTCTTGGAATAAGAAAGTCTTCAGTTTCCTCCTGAAAGCCTTAATGTCTTCAATCATTCGGATGTCTCGTGGGAGCTTATTGTATAGTCTCGGGGCCACATATTTAAAGGCTCTGGAGCCTACAGTAGACATATATCTAGGTTCCAATAGTTTGAAGCCATCTGTAACTATTCTCATGTTGACATGATTTGTTGGCTGCGCAATATGTAGCAAGTCTCTTGAGTATTTTGGACGACCAGTACTGATAACTTGGTGGGTTATTGTACATACTTTAAATCCAATTCTTACTTTAATCGGCAGCCAGTGTAAATCAATTAGTATAGGGGTGATCCTTTTTCTAAGTGGGACACCTTTTATCAGTCTTGCTCCTATGTTTATTATGTTTTGTAATTTGTTAGGTTTTACTTTTGGTAAATTGTAATAGATGGAGTTGCAGTTGTCAATCTTGGTAATAACAGTTTATCACAAGATGACTTGACAAAAACTAACAGAGGCCCTGTCCGTTGATAGTTGTAGGAGAAGATAACGGCAAACATTAGATCTGGGTATGAGATCTGGGTGGTGCTCTCACCTATTACACCACATGGTCTCCAGGCAATGGACGGAGTCAGACCGACAATGCCTCATGAACCTCCTAGAGTTGAAAGCAACTCTCCTTGCTATTCAACATTTGTTCCGTAACTGAAATAAAAATCACGCTATTTAATGTGGGTAATTACTTTCGGCGTAGCTGAAATGACAAGCCGTTAGAATTTTAACGAGGGTTTACTACCCCACCGCTAGTTAGCGGGGGGTAGGGAGGGGTAGTATACTAAACCCCCCCCCCCACACACACACACACACACACACACACACACACACACACACACACACACACACACACACACTGTGCTGAGCTCACTTTGCTATCGGCTTGGGTGCTAGACAGACGTGTCTCCTATCACCCTCGCCTACACTGACAGCCATTAATCTTTGTTTGCTTTTTCTTTTTGACAGAGTGTTTGGAAGTTGGCCTCTGCGATGCGGAAGTGTCCCGGCTTACCTGACCGCCCTTGTGGGATTTATATGTCGGCGGTAGAAACAGGTCCACACACCTTATGTCCTGTTTGTAGGGGCCAATGGTGTGACAGTTAAAGTATGTGGTGAGGGCAGGGAGTGGTCTACATCCCAGTGGGAGAGGTTTTCCCAGCGCCGGAAGGAGAAGTCCAGACGGGATATTTCTCCTTCAAGGGTTTCCTTGGAGAGAGAAAACCCCAAGGACTCTTCTTCCGTAGCCCAAACCTCCTCTGAAGCTCCCACTCGATCGGCTTCTTCCGAGAGGCCGGCGAGTGGTAGCGTAGGCCGCATTTCTGTTAACCAATCTCGGGGTTTGGGAGAGGGAGTTGCCTCCCATAGCGAGGCAGCTCCCTCCTCCTCCCCCGGGGGAGGATTTAATTTCTAATGTTGCTAATGATGATTTGTTACAGCTTTGGGTTTCCTTGGGGCTTCAGGGCTCGCCCTCCAAGGAAGCCCTGTTTGACCTAATCAGGTTAGGGGCAGCTGTCAAACAGTCGCCGACGTTAGCAGAGGTTGATCATCTGTCTATCGTCGACGTTGTTGTGGCAGAGGCTTCTGACGAGTTATCTCAAACCTCTGCTCCTGTTGCTGATGTAGCTGAAGGCTTAGCTCCCCCTTCCGAACATCCTTCAAGGGAGGAACTAAGTCCAACGGTCTCTCCTGCAGGTGATTCTCCCCCTCGAGGGAGTTCAGTAACAGAGACTCCTCTTCGGAGGACTGCCGACGGTCTACCTGCTGCCCCCAGAGGGCGTATAAGGCGTAAGGCCCGCCTTCCCCTCCGCCGTAGAGGCCTTCCTTCACCTCACAAGGGTGTTAGGAAGCGCCTCTTTGGCTCGTCGTCGCCGCAGTCCGCCGCAGAGGAACCTCGTCGCCGTTCACCTGCCCTTCCAGCTACATCCCTGGACCTGTCCGCTGATCGTTCGCGATCTCCTACTCCTGCCAGACCTGCTGACCTGCCGCCGTCCTTCCTAGCTGCCGACTCGTTGTGGGCGCCCACGCAACCTGCGATCAAGCAGGCCACGGTCCCTTCGGGGCAAAAGGGACTTGCTCACATTGTAGCAAAGTCCCTTAAGCGCCAGGTATCACCTGTGCGGCAACGTTCTCCTGTGCGCCAGCGCGCTGTTCTACAGTTGCTGACCCGGAGACAACGCACCAGCGAGCACCTGTTCCTGAGACTTCGCGCCAGCGCTCACCTGCGCGCCGTCGATCCCCTGTGCGCCGTCGATCCCCTGTGCGCCGTCGATCCCCTGTGCGCCAGCGCTCTCCTACTCGCCAGCGCTCTCCTGCTAGCCAGCGCGCCACTGCGCGCACGTATCCTGATGCGCGCCCACGATCTTCAGATCTGGGCGCAGGAGGGAAGATACCATCTTCCCCTGCTCCCCAGCGATCTCCTACACGCCAGCAGACACCGACGCGCCATCAGACCCCTCCGGCTCGCTAGCTTTCTCCTACGCGCCATCGAGCGCAGTCACCAACGCGCGCAGTCACCAACGCGCGCAATGCCCGTTTGCCCATCGTAGATGCGCGCCCGCGCGCAAGGGAGGTTTCCCCTGCGCACGCGCGCCCTACACTTTCACCCTCACGGGCTCAGAAGGATCCTGCGCATCCACGCGCTCGCGTGCAATCGCCTCCACGAGCGAGAAGCTCGCGTCCAATCGCCTCCAGGCGCGAGAACGCTTGTTCAACCTGCTGCGCGCCCTAGGCTTTCTCCAGAACTCGCCACTGCGCGCCCTAGGCTTTCTCCAGAACTCGCCACTGCGCGCCCTAGGCTTTCTCCAGAACGCGCCACTGCGCGCCATCGATGGCCCACGCGCTCTACCGCCCCTGCGCGCTCCATCTCCTGCGCGCCATCGCTCGCCAACGCGCACCCCCGCACCCCCGCACACCCGCGCGAACCGGATAAGAACCTACCGCGCGATTCGCAGCGGGATTTCCAGCGTGATCCCACACACGAGGCTGCAGGACCGCGAGCAACCAGGTCATCTCCTTCACGTCCCCCCCCTCGCACGCAACGCCCGTTTGCCCATCGTAGATGCGCGCCCGTGCGCAAGGGAGGTTTCCCCTGCGCACGCGCGCCCAACACTTTCACCTTCACGGGCTCAGAAGGATCCTGCGCGTCCACGCGATTGCGTGCAATCGCCTCCACGCGCGAGAACGCTTGTTCAACATACTGCGCGCCCTAGGCTTTCTCCAGAACGCACCACTGCGCGCCATCGATCGCCCACGCGCTCTACCACCCCTGCGCGCTCCATCTCCTGCGTGCCATCGCTCGGCAGCGCGTCAAAGCGCCCGCGCGAACCGTATAAGAACCTATCGCACCATTCGCAGCGGGATTTCCAGCGTGATCCCACACACGAGGCTGCAAGACCGCGAGCAACCACGTCGTCTCCTTCACCCCCCCCCCCGGCAAGCGCAGACCAGCGCACTCGCTGGGGGGCGGGAAAGCACCGGATAGGTCCAGGAACTTGCATTCTTCCCCTTCTTCTTTTCAGGAAGACCCTGTTGTGGTTTCTACTCCTAAGGCTCGAACGATCCCCTTCCCTCCAGAGGGAGTCTCTGACAGCGCCGCTGTCAGTAAGCAGCTATGGTTTGGGTCCCTTGTTAGAGCTGTCGTGCAGGCCTTTAAGCCTGCCTTCTCTGAATTGGGCCTCAAATCAGCGGCAGTACTGGCCCCCCTGAAGAGGAAGAGAGGAGTAGACGACACGGTGACTTCCCCAAGGGGTAAGCTGGCTCCTCGGAAGTCTTGGAGGAAGGCTCCCTCCACCCCCAGACTTTCTCTGCTTCCCCTTCGGACGAAGATTTCCCGTCCTCGGGATTCTCGTGAGGTGAGGCGTTCTCCCATCGCACCAATGGGAGAAACCCCACCTCGCATAGAGAGCGTCTTCTCGGGTAGGGGTGGAGAAGAGCCTCTTGCCATCACTGTTGGAGTCTTGTATCCCTCGCAGGAGGGAGTCGAAGGACTCTTAAGACTGTTCCTAAGTCGTCCTCGAGGATGAGACCAGAGCCAGCCAAACCCGTGGAGAACGTCCACGAGTCCCCCCAAGAGGAGCCTTTGGGGACAGGAGACTTTGCTGCCAGCCCTACAGGAGGAGAGCTACAGGAGTCGGAACATGCGTTCTGGCAAGTTCTGACTCTGATGAGGAATCTCAACGGGTTCTCGGATCCCGAGATTCCCCCTCGAGAGGGCAAGGACACGGTCCTGGACCGAGTCTTCGGCATTCAGAAGCCCCCTAAGGCCAGTGCGGCTTTGCCTTGGTCCCAAGGGGTCAAGAGTGCCAGAGATAAGATTGAGGGCCAGCTCTCCGAGCTTGTCTCCTCCAGCCGTTCCACCGCCGGCAACAAACTCCTCCCGCCTCCTCGTGTCCATCAGAGGAGGTACTTTGAGATCATGGAGGAGTCTTGTTTAGCTCTTCCATTACACCACTCTGTGGAAGAGCTTACCAAGGGAGTCCCTCTAGAGAGACTCGCCAGCTGGCAAGTGTCTTTCTCGGGCTCGGAGATCCTCAGTCAGGAGAAGGTAGCGAAGTGTGCCATGCAGGCAACTTTGTGGGTGGATATCTGGCTGGGGTCTTGGAGACCTTCCTTCTATCAGGCACACGTACCATCGAGTTTCTAGCCCACCAAGTCACGAACTTGTGGGTTAATTCCATCTTGAAGCATCGTGATGCGGTGTCTGAGAGATTTCACGCGAAGGTCCCCAGCACCGAGGTCAGCAGACTCAGACATTCCTCCATCTTGGGGAGGAACTTGTTTGAGCCGAAAGACGTGGAACAGGCAGCTGAGAGGTGGAGGAAGTCCAACCAGGACTCTCTCCTACATAGGGCTCTTACATCGAAGCCCTATAACCCACCTCCAGCACCCCAACAACCTTGCACGTCCAAGACAACGAAAATGGCAGTGGCAGCAAAGACAACGGTGTCGAAGCCCTGGCAAGAAGTCTTCCAGGGGAGGGAAAAATCCTAGAGGGAGTGGCCGAGGCCGCAAACGCTAGGATTGGCAGTCCCCCCGCATGTCCACCAGTGGGGGGATGCCTACAAAGTTGCGCGATCATGTGGCAGCAACTCGGGGCCGATGCCTGGATGATTTCCGTAATCAGTCAAGGATATCGCGTCCCGTTCACAACATCGCTGCCTCCCCTGACAGCGGATCCAGTGTCGTTGAGCTCCCTTGCCATGGGATCGGCAAAAGGGCAAGCCCTTCGGGCAGATGTCGAGACCATGTTGAAGAAGGGCGCTCTCCAGGAGGTCGTCGACGGCTCCCCCGGCTTCTTCAGTCGACTCTTTCTTGTAACGAAGGCGTCTGGAGGCTGGAGACCAGTCATCGACCTCTTAGCCCTGAACAGGTTTGTCAAGCAGACCCCGTTCAGTATGGAGACGGTCAGACTCGCAGTGAGACCCCAAGACTTCATGTGTACGCTGGATCTGAAGGACGCGTACTTCCAGATCCCAGTCCATCCGTCTTCAAGGAAGTACTTAAGATTCAGCCTAGACAACAAGATCTACCAGTTCAAGGTGCTGTGTTTCGGTCTCCACAACACCCCAGGTTTTCACCAAAGTCTTCACCCTGATATCATCGTGGGCACACAGGATCGGCATCCGTCTCCTCCGTTATCTGGACGACTGGCTGATCCTAGCAGACTCGGGGTCGACCCTTCTTCGACACCGAGACAAACTTCTCGGACTTTGCCAAGATCTGGGGATCATGGTAAATCTCGAGAAGTCCTCTCTGCTTCCTACTCAAAGACTGGTATATCTAGGCATGATCTTAGACACCAATCTCCACAAAGCTTTCACATCAGATGACAGGATAGCAAGGCTGTGGAGGGTCGCAAGTCCTTTCCTCAAACGAGCCGAACTCCCAGCCCAATCGTGGTTACGTCTTCTCGGTCACCTCTCATCCTTGGCCCGTCTAGTTCCCAATGGTTGCCTCAGAATGAGATCTCTGCAATGGCGACTCAAGTTTTGGTGGAATCAAGGACACGATTACCCGGACGTCATGGTGGGTGACAGACGAGAACCTACGAAAAGGAGTGGATCTTCTCGTCCTCCCCCCGGATTTGATGCTGTTCTCGGACGCCTCAAAGAAAGGGTGGGGGGGCCACGTTCTGAACCACAGGACCTCAGGCCTGTGGTCAGAATCAGAAAAGTGCCTCCATATAAACCTGCTAGAAATGAAGGCCGTATTCCTGGCCTTTCAACAGTACCAACAATACCTGGCGGGTCACTCTGTGGTGGTGATGAGCGACAACACCACAGTAGTGGCTTACATCAACAAGCAGGGAGGCACCTTTTCAGAGCAGCTATCCCATCTTGCAGTAGAGATACTGAGATGGACCGAAGTCCACTCGATTCCACTAGCGGCTCGCTTCATTCGAGGCAAAAGGAATGTGCTCGCCAACAGTCTGAGCAGAGCGTCTCAGATAGTGAGTACCGAGTGGTCTTTGGATCGTCTAGTAGCCAACAAAGTCCCGACTTTGTGGGGTTCCCCGACTGTGGATCTGTTCGATACAGTGTTGAACTTCAAGCTCCCGCTGTACTGCTCCCCAGTCCCGGACCCCAAGGCACTCTGGCAAGATGCCTTCCAACAACGGTGGGACAACATCGACGTTTACGCCTTTCCCCCCGTTCTGTCTGATGAGGAGGGTATCTCTCGATGACCCTGATAGCTCCGCTATGGCATCACGCAGAATGGTTCCCGGACCTTCTGCAACTCCTCACAGAGGTTCCGAGAGAACTCAATCCACTTCACGAGCTACTCTAACAACCACACGGCAACATCTACCACAAAGCTATAGCTTCGCTTCGGCTTCACGCCTGGAGACTATCCAGCATCTCCTTGCAGAGAGAGGATTTTCGCAACAAGTTGCGGAAAGGATGTCTGGACACCTGCGAAGGTCATCCGCAGGGGTCTACCAGGTTAAGTGGAGAGTTTTCTGTGGTTGGTGTCGTGGAAGGGGTATCTCTCCACTCGATGCCACTAATCCAGCAATAGTGGAGTTCTTCGTGTATTTACGAGAAGAAATGCGCCTTTCAGTCTCGGCAGTGAAAGGCTATCGCTCAGCCTTAAGTCTCGCCTTTAGGCTCAGAGGAGTGGACAATTCTTCTTCGCTGGAACTTTCCTTACTCATACGAAGTTATGAACTTACCTGCCCTCAGTCGGAAGTGAGACCTCCTCTATGGAACGTGGTTCGAGTTCTCAGGTCTCTTCTCCCTTCGAACCATTACCCCAGGCTTCAGATCGCCACCTGACTTGGAAGACGGTGTTCCTACTTGCGTTGGCTTCGGCCAAACGAGTTGGGGAACTGCATGGTCTCTCGTATGACATCGCCCATTCAAGGGGATGGGGGGAGGTAACGTTCAGATTCGTCCCTGAATTTGTAGCTAAGACTCAGAATCCGGGAGTGCCAGACCCTCGGTTTGACGCTTTCCGGATTTCGAGTCTTCCTTACGTAACAGATGACCCAGACCATCTCCTACTGTGCCCAGTAAGGAGTCTGAGGCTCCATCTTAAGAGAACAGCTGCAATTCGTCCTCAAGTGCAAGCATTGTTTGTAAGCACTGGGAGGACAAAGAGGAGGGTCACCAAGAATACCATCTCAGCTTGGATTCGTAGGGTAATCCATCATTCCCTGAATCTCGACCCTCCTCCGTCACGTCGCCCTAGAGCACATGATGTCAGTGGCATAGCTATGTCCCTGGCCTTCAAAAAGAACTACTCAGTGACGCAGGTTCTACAAGCAGGGGTGTGGAAGTGTCAGACGACCTTCACAGCCCACTACCTGCAAGACGTGACCCACAGGAGGCTCGATACGTTCTCTATCGGCCCTGTGGTGGCTGCACAACAGCTGGTTTAAACCTCAGGCTCCTTAATGGAAAACTAGTAGAGGGTTGAGGGCATTGTTACCCAGTTTTAGACTGCATGAATGAAAAGGTATGTCTGGCCCTTATTCTTTTCTTCATCCTCCCCTCTCTTGGAGAAAGCAGCATCCTGGGTTCTCTGCACAGCTGACCTCAAACCATTGCAGGTAAACCATGTTCCCTTGTATTCCTAGTATTAAGCTAATACTGTCACGTCCCCATACCCTGACGAGGTGGTATTGGGAGAGTCCTAGCCTTAAGTTCCATCTAAAGAATTTCAGGTCAACCTCCTAGGACGAGTCACACTTCATTCCTCCACACACAGCTTATGTAGGCCGCAGCCCTTGCAGAGCAAGGGTAGCGAGGTGCAGGGACTCCTTATCGTTGAGTACCAACACACTCAGATACTGAATCCCTGGGCAAAAAGCCAAAAGCCAGTAATGGCTGGGACTTACCACCCTACCTAAGGGTTGAGTCACCCATATTAAATAGCGTGGTTTGTATTTCAGTTACGGAACAAATGACAAATTCGTAGATAATTTGTATTTTTCCTAACTATACAAACCTTAGCTATTTAATCAAACGTGCCCGCCAGCCCTGTCCCCCGTAAAGTCCTACCTCTAAGCAAAGTGAGCTCAGCACAGGTGTGTGAGGGGGGGGGTAGTATACTACCCCTCCCTACCCCCCCCGCTAACTAGCGGTGGGGTAGTAAACCCTCGTTAGAATTCTAATGGCTCGTCATTTTAGCTACGCCGAAAGTAATTACCCATATTAAATAGCTAAGGTTTGTATAGTTAGGAAAAATACAGATTATCTACGAATTTGTCATTTTCAGGCCTCTTGGTATTGTTGATGAGCGACAAACATGACATTAGTGGTATATCTAAATGAACAAGAAGGTACTTTTTGTTGTCGGCTAAAACCGACCCCCATTCGCTGTGCCCGACCTGCAGGGGGCGTCGCTGCAAGCAGGATTTGCATTGTGAAGTGTAGGGAGTGGCCTGCCTCCCAGTGTGAGAAATTTGGGCATCACAGGAAGAAGTTGAAGAGAGAAATCTCTTCCCCAGGTTCCTCTTCAGGGGCAAAAAGACCTTGGGCTGCTTCTTCACGCACACCTAGATCTCTTTCTCCGAAGCTCCTCTTCGCTTGCCTTCCTCCGGAGGACAATCGAGTAGGAGGGCAGACCAATTAACTCCATGGCAACCTTTGGGGGTTGTTGCTTCTCCTAGAGGAGCACCTTCACCTTCAGCTAGACTCTCATCATTGTCAGCAAAGCGCTCATGATCACAAGGAAGACGCTCAAGATCAAGAGCGGGGCACTCACGATCACTAGCAGGACGCGCACTATCATGAGACAAGCATTTAAGATCACAATCGAAACAATCCTCTTCTTGAGAACACTTAGACAGTCGCGCTCACGATCCACGCGACGTTCTCCAATTTGACAGTCTCCTGCTGCCCTGCTGCTCTTTCTCCGAGACAAATAACGCACGAACAGCCATCTCCCAAAAGACAACTCCTAGAGAGGTGTCCTTATAGGTTAGCCCCTGCTCCCTGTACAGCTTGGGGTATCCTAGGTAAGTGTTTGCCTACACGACGCTCACCTACTCGTCGCCTGCTGACGCAACGCTCGCTAACACAATGCGTTACTTCCATTACCGCCTCGAGCGAGGGATTGTAGCCCTATAGGGCTGAAGAAGCACCTGAGGCTTCTTCCTACTCGCTCGCCATCAATCGCTCATGAAACAGATACATCTGCTCGTGAATCGTGCCCTTTGACTTGTGAATCGCATGATTTAAAGTGTAAATTGGCTGATTCCACGCACTTCAGCAGCGATTTCATGAGTGATCGTGAACCCAATGCCTCTGGCAACAACCTCTGCAACTGTGAAATTTAGCGGCAGACCAATACCCTTTGCAGATAAGTTTATGGAACCCCTGTACAAGTTCTCAGGTGTTCCAATATCAACTGATCGTCTGCTATGGACAACCAAGGAGGACCTTCTCATACCCAAGAGATTGTCTCCTAGAGCTTGCCAAGCTCTAAAATGCCATTCCACCAAAAAGTGTTCATCTCCTATAGGGCTCCCAAAGGAGACCCCAGACCTCAGTCGGCGAACTTCCGTCTTGGTATGACACCTTGGTGTCTACCCTGTAGAAGTCTCTAGTTGGCTTGGGCCTCCCAGCCCCTCCAAAACCTCAACAGCCTCAGATCTAATCAACTCCTAGTATCCCACTTTAGTGGTCGGTATCTTTTATATCCTTTGCAGGTCCTTCTCACCCCAGGAAGAAATCTGTCCTGGTTAGTCGATCTAACGTACCTCCAGTTCATCGATCAGGGAGATCTCCCTTCGACCTTTCAGGTCTCAACCCTTAGAGATTGTTCCTCCGGGACTCCTCCCAATCTCTAAACCAACCAGAGACGAGCAATTTTCAGTTCCCAAGTCTCACGCTCCAACGGAACTGCAGGCTTCTCCCAGACCTTCCATCCTGGAAGAGCACTTTCCTCCTCATAGAGAGTCAAAAGACTCAAAGACAATTCCTAAAAACACAAAATTGAGGGAAACTCTGAGGCCAATAGATTGGAGATCCTTGATATGGGACCTCAAGAACCAGTTAACGACTTCGACCTACCCCATGTTTCAATGGATGAGAGCTTGAAGGTAGATGAGTTTTTGGACACTGATGACGAAAATCTCCTTAGAGCAGTGAGTCCAAAGTTCCACTCCGAGGCTGAACGTAAGTAGTTGGAACACGACTTCTGGCAAGTCTTGGCCTGTATGAGATCGATCAACAAGCTGTCAGACCCTGGTACCACTCCCCAGGAAGGCAAGGACATAGTCCTGGACCAACTTTTTGGCACCCAGAGATCCCTTAAGACTAGTGCAGTCTTGTCCTGGTCGAAGGGATTGACAGTGTCCAGAAGGAAAGCTATCTCACAGATAGCAGGCACATCTAGCTCTCTGAGGGAGGGCTCCTCATCCAGGGCTTTTCCACTTCCTTTCTCCTTCCAAAGGAAGTATTAAGTGATAAATTACGAGCTCCTTCCTACCCTGACCCTCAACCACTGAGTAGACTCCCTTACTAATGGTCTTTGTGTGCAGAGACTTTCGACCTTGAGAATCTCGCTTTCTGCAACTGAGCTCCTCAACATAGAGAGAGGTGCGAAGTACGCCATGCAGGCTACGGTCATTAGGCCACATTGTAAGATCCGGGGATTTATCCAAAGAATCTAAAAGGCAGTCATTGGAGTCTGGTACCCAGACTCTGGAGTTCCTCTCGCACCACACAGTTAACCTGTGGGCAATTGCAATCTTAAAGAGAAGGGATACTGTGATTGGAAGATTCCACAGGCAGGTGACGAAAACAAAGTGCACTCCCTAGGAACTTGACCCTCGAGTGATCGGCTCTCCTCAACCTGGAAGAAGTAGAGAGGGCTGCAAGTAGGTGGAGAAAGTTCTCTGAGGATTCTCTCCCCCATAGGGCCTGACTTCCCAGCCTAAAGGGAGGGCTCCTGAACCTCCCAGAGATCAGCCCAATACATCAAATCCCTCGACATCTAGGTCCACAGGACCTGCCAAGGTGTCTAAGCGGCTCTTTGAGACTAAAAACTAGAAGAGAAGAGAAACAAACCTTTCAGAGGAAAGAAAGGGTGTAGAGGGGACGGCCGAGGTGACCACTCCCACTAGATAGGGCAAACCTCTCATCAGTTCGCCAGTGGGAGAATGCCTGCAATGCAGAGGTGGCACCGAGTGGTCTTTGAATTCTCTAGTAGCCAACAAAGTCCTGACTTTGTGGGGTTCCCCTACTGTGGATCTGTTTGCAACGGCCCTGAACTTCAGGCTCCCGTTATACTGCTCCCTAGTCCCAGATCCCCAAGCTCTTCAGCAAGATGCTTTCCAACAGCGGCGGGTAAACCCGGACGTCTATGCGTTTTCCCCATTCTGTCTGATGAAGAAAGTCCTCAACCAGGTCCAAGCTAGCAGCAACCTAACGACTCCGCTAGGGCATCATGCAGAGTAGTTCCCGTACCTCCTGCAACTCCTAACAGAGATCCCAGGGGAACTCCCTCCACGGCACGACTTGCTCAACCAACCTCATACTGCCATTTTCCAAAGAACTATATCTTTACTTTGGCTTCATGTCTGGAGACTGTCCAGCACATCCTCACACACAGTGGCTTTTTGCTAGAATGTGTAGACACCTCAGACGATGGAAGGGGTATCTCTCCCCTTGATGCCTCTGTTCCAACTATAGCGGAGTTCCTTGTACACCTTCGGGAAGAAATGCTTCTCTTGGTTTCGGCATTCAAAGGCTACTGCTCAGCCTTGAGTCACGCCTTTAAACCGAAAGGAGTAAATATTTTCTCCTAGTTGGAACTTTCTTTACTCTTATGTACTGTAGTTACAAGCTTACTTGTCCCGAGTCGGAACTTAGACCTCCTCCTTGGAATGTGGTTCAGGTTCTTCAGTCTCTGAAGGGCCCCCCTTACAAACCATTACACCAATCTTCAAATTGCCACCTCACGTGGAAGACAGTGTTCCTACTCGCTTAGCCTCGGCCAAGAGAGTCGGCGAACTGCATGGTCTATCTTCTAACGTCTCCTACTCCAGGAGATGAGGAGAAGTAATCCTCAGTGACGTCCCTGAGTTCATTGCCAAGACTCAAAATCTGGGTGTGCTGGACTCTAGGTTCGGCCCATTTCGAATAGAGAGTCTTCGTTCTGTAACCGAAGATCCAGGCCAACTGTTACTCAGTCCAGTGAGGAGTCTGAGGTGTTACTTGAAAGGAACAACAGCAGCTCGCCCCTGTGTGCAAGCGCTTTTCCTTAGCACAGGGAAGGTCAAGAGAAGGGTCACAAGGAATACAGTATACCATTTCCTCATGGATTAGGAAAGTGATTGACCGGGCTCTCAATCCAGAACCTCCTCTGTCCAATAACCCAGAGTTCGTGACGTTAGGGACATTGCAACATCCCTGGCGTTCAAGAAAAACTACTCCTGTGGCGCAGGTACTACAAGCGGGCGTGTGGAAGCATCAAACAGCCTTCACCACCCAATACCTGCAAGACGTAACCCTCAGGAACATGGAGACTTTTTCCTGTGGTGGCTGCACAACAAGTGGTCTAACTCCTCAAGCTCCTTGATGGAAAAGTAGCAGAGGGTTGAGGGCTGAAGTTACCCCAGTTAGTCTTGGGATGATTGACTTTTCTTTCTTTCACCTTTCCTCCCCCCTGGGGAAAACAGCTCCGCAAGCCCCAGCACAGCTGACCTCGCTTCTCTGCAGGTAAGACTCATTTCCCTTGTGCCACCTAAGTATGTATAGTTATAACACTTTGCTACGTTACTAATATCTTTTAGAGAGAGGGTATTGACTAAGTCTAAAGAACTCTAGGTTTGTACCAGAGTTCTACGTTAAGGACAAGCCGCATTGCTAATTGCCCTCACACAATCTTCGCAGGCCGCTATCAGTGCGTTGCCCTATACTGTAACGGCACTTGATTTTAGCGAGGGTAAGGTTCCTATTATTTTCAATCTCAGATTGAAGTAGAGAGAACCCCAGGTCATAGCCAAGACCAATGGGTGAGGACTTCCTCCCTCCTAAGAGTAAGTCGACCCTATAAATAGCGGAGGGTTTGTATTTGCTCCGGAACAAATGACAAATTTGGAAGTAATTTGGAGCTATTTATAAAACTCAGCCTGCCACCCCGTCCCCCAAGAAGTCCTGCCCGAAAGCAAAGTGGTTAATCAACCGAGAGGTGTGAGTGAGTGGCTACCCCTACCCACTAACTAGCGGATGGGGTAGTTATCCCTCGCTAAAATTATCTTGGCTCGTCTTTCAGCTATGCCGAAAGTAATACCCCTATAAATACCTCCAGGTTTGTATCCTATAAAAAATCCAAATTGCTTCCAAATTTGTCATTTTTCACAGTTTCCCTGTGGCCCCTACCATGGTCATCTTTTCAGCCTTCATTCTAACTGCCTTTGTTGCAACCTTCTGCCCAACATTTATCAACTTTAGCTTCTTAGTGTATCAGGATTTCCCCTAGTTTCATTTTTGGTCTGAATGGTTTTCCTGACCCTAACAATGTGCCATGTAACCACTATCAATAAATCCTACTGATACAGTAATCACTTTCTGTAAGTGTTGGAAGCTATCAGTGGGGGCAAACTTTAAGTACACATCAAAAGATTTAGACCCCAAGTCTACTAAGTTACTTTTTGGGCTGTGCCGTGAAATGCTTAATTGACAACACATCAATGGCAAGGACTAGGCAAGGTCTGATAGTAGCTGAGAGGACCAATTTGTTTATAATTGGACAGCTGCTATCCTTCAGAAAATAAAAACTCTGGCTTTGAATCCAAGTACTAAAAGAGAGTTCATTGAAATCTTTTCATATAGCTAAAATATTTGAAAAGATATTAATGTCCTCCTTCTATTATACCAGAAAAATCTAATTACAGTATACCTTATTATCTATTCACCTATGTAATTGTTAGATTTTATCTTATTCACTTCTTAACACTTCAAATGCAATATTACCAATGCAGTGACAATACTGGTAACCTTATCAAGGATAGTACGAAGTAAACCGTTGATTAAAGAATAGGGTTGATATGAGGCACCAATCATATATTATATATGGTTGCTACTATAGTTTCGGATGATTAGCCAAGCTGAACTTCTATTTTGTTTCACAATCTCTGGTTATTAGCACTGCCCTTCCTTCAGATGGATTTGCTAATGACATGACAGCATGATCAAGTTTAAGGGTAAAAAGTATCTTTTATCTTGATATCTAAACATGAAATTGAATACGCCAGTAATTTACGTGGAGAATCCTAAAATGTTAACTTATATATCAAATTAATTATCATGAGTCAAGTTATAACTTGAAGGTGAAGAACATTTATAGTAATATATGTTACTTTTCTTTCAGATGTGTTTATTTACCTGCACATTTGAAATCTAAAACCCGAAGCCAGTAAACAAAAAACTTTCTAGTGGGTAACCCTATTTCCATAATAAAATTGGAAGGTAAAGGAACGGTGATGGCCCAAGATTAAATTATTCATATTGAAATCAAATCTGATAACAAGGATGGAGTCTGTTTAAAGATAAGTTAAAATTTTCATCATTTAATTTTTTTCTGAAGTTTACACCTCAGTTAGGTTACATAGTAGGTAACAAATCCCTATGGAAGGTAACTTATATAAACTGAACAATATAGTGTTGATATACTATTTGAAAAGGTGCAGAATTGCTGAAATTTTATTGAAAGTGAGATTGTTCTCAAATAATTTTTTTGTGAGATGGTCATTGATTTTGCCATTACTATACATTATTAGTTTTATGTCTATATACTGTTGGGTCATTTTAGATCTACAATTATTTCTCAAAATGTAAATTCCCAAAAAGTCTTATTGTGAAGCAGTAGCAAACGTAAGGTGCTTTCATAGGTCATAGATATTAAATACTTTGCCTTAGAATACCATATTTCTTAAACCTGTAGAATGATGCATGTTGAATAATTAATAATTATAATATTGCTTTGATATTCAAAACTTTTTAGTAAAAAAGAGTAATATAGTTCATTTTTAAGTTTAGTATTTCACTACCCATATACTCAAAAGACTTTCAACATAGGAAATCCAATAATTTTGAAATTATATAGTTGTCTGTCACTAGAAATTACCAAAGGAACTATTTTTTTGCTGAAAGAAACGAGCGGTTTATATATAAATTTACAGTGTTTGACCTGAAACTGCTTATTTGATGTTTGAGGCAAGTCCAGTTGCCTGATTACTATTAACAAGGTATATGTGATTGATATTACAATTGTTCCCATACTAACAAACTTTTCGTTGTTTATGTGGAATATGCTTTCGGCGGGGCTGGAAGATAGCTATTAGATTTAAAGTGCGAGTTGGCAATCCTACCTAATCACTTACAGTGGGTAGGTAAAGGGTGGCTGGGGTGATACCCAGCCACCTATATCTACTCACGGTTCAGTGAACCATATCACTTTTTGTTTTGGGCTGGTGGACAGCAGACTTCTCCTCTCTCTCTCCCTTCAAGGCTTAGCTATTTATAACTATTGCTTTACACTCATTCATTTCTTTACAGATATGATGCTTACGATCACCTGACGATCCATTAGAGAGTAATATGGCAGCTTTCAGATGTCAATGCTTGTCCCCCCAGAATTGGAAGGATTCCTCTGTGCTGACTACTCCTCTTGGGGGTAACCTCTCCCGTCCGCGGGTTGGTTTTTTTTCTTCCCTTTCGGGGGGGGGGGGAGGAATTTTTAATTCTCTTTGTTTTTCTTCAGCCTTTAAGATGACATCAGGCTGCGAATTCAGTGGCTGTAGCTGCTGCGGACGTCTTCACTGTATACAAAGTCCACCTCCCGTTCGCCCTTCCGTCAACTCCTGCTGACGCCGAGTCTCCTCGCCTTCTGCCGATCTCGTCGTCTCACAATGATCCACAATTTTTCTCTCTCTCCCTACAAGCAACGTTTCAGCCCGCGTATGCAACTTCCGTCTGTTGAGAATTCAGACACTACGGACGATCGCCAGTTAACAGCTTGCTCGCCAATTGCAGGGTCGACGGACTATTTTCTTCTTAACGATCGCAGGGACAAGAATCCAATGTTGAGATCAGAATTTATTATGGTCAATGATAGCAGGGGCAAGACTCATCACCTCATCTTCCTGGTCAGTCTAATGATGAGTTCAGAATTTATTCTGTTCAACAGTCGCAGGAGCGAGACTCATTACCTCGTCTTCCTAATCGGTCAGGATGTCGTTCGCGACAGTCCGTCGCAATAGAGATCGCAACGATCACGAGATCGTACGTTATCACGAGATCGTACGTTCTTCTTCTTAAAGAAGAATACCTGTTCGGTTTCCTCTTTAGGGAATTACTCCGGCAAGATTGTGAGTTAAACAATCATTGTAGCGAGCTCTTGACGCTCGTGCTCTCGATCATGAACGTCTTGTGGTCACTATCACGAGCTAGACTCTCGTGATAGCAAGCAAGACGCTCACAACATTGCTCACACTCACGATCGTGAGGTACATGCTCACCACGATTACGACACTAGTCTCGACACATCCCTTGAGGACGCTCACGATCACGAGCTACACACTAATGATCACATACGAGACGCTTGTGACCACGTTTGTGACACTAGTCTCTACACAACCCTTGAGGACATTCACGATCATGAGCTAGACACTCGTGATCGCTCACAAGCGTGGGTTATACGCTCACGGTCATGAGCGAGACGCTCGTGACCACGATTGTGACACTAGTCTCTACAATCCTTGAGGATGCTCGTGACCCCGAGCACGAATTTTGTGGTCACAATCACAGTCTCTGATCACGAACGAGACGCTTACGATCGTGAGCTAAACGGTCACGATCACGAGCTATAAGCCGTTATCCCGGGCTAGATGCTCTCGATAAAGAACTAAAGCTCAAGATCAAGAGTTATAAGTATACAAGATAAATGTTCACAATCATGGACGGTTATGATTATGAATTAAATGCTCACGATCACAAGCCTCACACTCACGATCACGAGCTTCACGATCACGAGCTACATATTCACGATCAAGATCTTAGCTCTCACATTCATGATACAGTATATATGCTCACAATCATGAGCATCACACTCACGATCACGAGCTGTATGCTTACGATCACGAGCTGTTTGCTTATGATCATGATGTAGACACTCACAAGCTCTGGACGTTTACAATCACGAGCTAGACACTCACGATCGCAAACTAGACACTCACGATCGCAAGTTAGGTATTCAAAATCATAAGCTAGACGGCCATGTTCACATGCAAGATGCTCGTGCTTTCGTGCGAAATGCTCATGCTTTTGTGCAACACGCTTATACTCTCGAGTGAGACTCTTGCAGGACGCTCGTGCTCTCATGCTCAGGAGCAAGACTTGCAGGACGCTCGTGCTCTCATGCTCAGGAGCAAGACTTGCAGGACGCTCGTGCTCTCATGCTCAGGAGCAAGACTTGCAGGACGCTCGTGCTCTCATGCTCAGGAGCAAGACTTGCAGGACGCTCGTGCTCTCATGCTCAGGAGCAAGACTCGTGCTGAACGCTCGCGCTCTCATGTTCACGAGCGAGACTCGTGCAGAACGCTTGCGCTCTCATGCTCACGAGCGAGACTCGTGCAGGACACTTGCGATTTCATGATTACAAGCGAGAGACATGCACGATGCTCGCGCTCTTGTGCGAGACGCTCACGCTCTCGTGCGAGACGCTCACGCTCTCGTGCGAGACGCTCACGCTCTCGTGCGAGACGCTCACGCTCTCGTGCGAGACGCTCACGCTCTCGTGCGAGACGCTCACGCTCTCGTGCGAGACGCTCACGCTCTCGTGCGAGACGCTCACGCTCTCGTGCGAGACGCTCACGCTCTCGTGCGAGACGCTCACGCTCTCGTGCGAGACGCTCACGCTCTCGTGCGAGACGCTCACGCTCTCGTGCGAGACGCTCACGCTCTCGTGCGAGACGCTCACGCTCTCGTGCGAGACGCTCACGCTCTCGTGCGAGACGCTCACGCTCTCGTGCGAGACGCTCACGCTCTCGTGCGAGACGCTCACGCTCTCGTGCGAGACGCTCACGCTCTCGTGCGAGACGCTCACGCTCTCGTGCGAGACGCTCACGCTCTCGTGCGAGACGCTCACGCTCTCGTGCGAGACGCTCACGCTCTCGTGCGAGACGCTCACGCTCTCGTGCGAGACGCTCTGGGTCTCTCGCACTCTTGAGCAAGAAGCTCCCGTGCGAGGTGCTCGCACTCTTGAACAAGAAGCTCTTGTGCGAGACACTCGCACTCTTGAACAAGAAGCTCTTGTGCAAGACACTCGCACTCTTGAACAAGAAGCTCTTGTGCGAGACACTCGCACTCTTGAACAAGAAGCTCTTGTGCGAGACACTCGCACTCTTGAACAAGAAGCTCTTGTGCGAGACACTCGCACTCTTGAACAAGAAGCTCTTGTGCGAGACACTCGCACTCTTGAACAAGAAGCTCTTGTGCGAGACACTCGCACTCTTGAACAAGAAGCTCTTGTGCGAGACACTCGCACTCTTGAACAAGAAGCTCTTGTGCGAGACACTCGCACTCTTGAACAAGAAGCTCTTGTGCGAGACACTCATGCTCATGAGCAATACGCTCTCGCTTGTGTAAGATGCTCATGCTCTCGTGTGAGGCGCTCACGTGGGAAACATTCACACTCAGGAAGGGAACTCTCACAAGCTCACACGAGGCTTTCAAGACCTAGAACGAGGCGCTCATGATCATGAGCATATTCTGTACATCTCGGATTTTCCAGATCTCCGATGAGTCAGCTGCCAATCGCCGTTTTTCAATGGCTAGAAGATTCCCGGTTGATCAATAGCACCATTTGCTGTTTTTATACTCAACAGCTAGTCGTTCGTTATCTGACACGACGGTAGCTCGTTGTTTTCACTTGCTTGCCTTTTAGCTGGCCTGATGTTCACTGGTTGGAGACTCGTGATCACTTTCAGCATGCTCCATTCTAGGCTTCTAATTCAGCAGCCACTTCCTGAGAGGGAGTTGCTCAAGAGAGCACTCTCTCCTAGACGGCATAGTTCATCTCTCCCCGCTCTTGGGCTTACACTACTTAGTTAGACCCTGCAGAGTTGATGAAATTATGGGTTTTTCCTTCTGGGAACCTAAGACTACACCCTTCTTTGATGATGGGGATAATACGCTAGTGCAAGGCTCAGTGCCCCTCGCTCTTTGGATTCTTGTGTATCACAAACTGGGCTTCTTGGTTTCCCACAGTTTTTTCACCGTCGCCAGAATCAGAGGGATCTGCCTCAAGGTGGCCAGGTTTATTTATTGAATCCCGGCACACTCGCCAGAATACATTTCCCATTAATGTATGTGTTTTTCATCTACACTTTGTTCATACTACAGGAAGACTTGAGAGCAAATGGCCTTTGGTAAAAGGTTGTTGCTTCGGGGGCTACCTTTTCCTTTGTTGTACCACTATTATGGGGCTGCTCATGAGCTGCTTGAATAGGAACTCCTGAAGCAAATCGGATCTCGGATATGGTAGGGGCAGCAAATCCCTTGAATCTGTCTCCCCCCCCCTCTAGCGTGAGTCACAATCTCATGAGGTTAATCCCATTTTCTCCCTCTTAAACTCAATGCTTAAGTGGCAGCCATAGTAATTTACTTGCTATGATTCTGGTTGGCCCTGGATGGGTGACTGACGAGAATAATACTGTAGAGATTATTGAAAGTGTGTTCTCCCGGTCTCCACTGGCCTTTATGCACTCGGACCTTAGTGGAAACACATTCAACCTCCATCTGCATCCGTTCCTTGGCCCGTAACTGGAGCTCTTCCTTAGTGGGAGAACCCCTCCCACGAGTTCGAAATAATCGGCTCATATCTTTTCCGCCAAGGAAAGAGTCCAGACTTTAGCTACAAGGACATTATCTTGTATCTTCCATCTTTCTTCAGGAAATTAGAACCAGTCTATATTCTTCCTCAAGAATGGAAAATCTGATCTCATAGGAAGACGAGGGACACCGGGATACCGCCGAACTTCATAGATCAGAAGTCTGTACTTTTAGTCTCGTCTCATGAGACGAGTTTAACCTTCAAACCTTGCCATGCGAGGAAAGGTTTTGCGGTCAATCAATTAGCCTCCTTAATAGGATCAACCTTCGTCTTGAAGACCTCGGCCTACTGACTGATTTTAGAGTTTAGAACTCTGGCGAGACTCATCTTCCGTTTACCTCGATCTATAATTTGATTAATCGAAGGAATGACACGAAGGTCATGTCCTATACAGATATCTTTAGACTGTGTCATCACCCTGTAGAAACTTCCGTAGGTCCGACAATACTGCATCAGTCCCCGTCGAATGTGACCTCTGTAGGACTAGCCAGTTCCCCGGTCCTTCGGCACTAAGAATCGTCCTTCCCTTAGTTCTCTGCAAGACCTGAGCAAGTAACTGTCTTAGTTAAAAGACTGTCAGACGAGAATCTCTTTCAAGGAGTAGATCTCCTCTTCTTCTGGATTTGACGCTTCTTATAGAGGCATCAAAGAAAGGGGGGAGACCACATACAGGACCATATGTCCTTAGGAGTATGGTCAGAGCACAAATGATACCATTTCTTAATCCCCTAGTAGGCACCATCTTCTTTTGCTCCTACGTGGTCTCCCCTTCGGAATATCCTGTCCTCGGGATTAGATTTTATAGAATCCACCCCTTCTGCATGAGTCTTACTCCTACAGTCTCTGTTGTAGAGGTCTTCCTTCAGGAAACGGAATGAATATCAATGACAAGCATTGATCTTTTTTTGCAGGAGAAGGAATGCTGCCTCCTGTTCAATTCCCTTTTGTGAGCAATTTTTTCCGAGAAAGGAATAGATGGCTTCTCCCCACATCCGTGCAGACTTAGTCAGACTGGTCTCTTTAAGGGGGCTGGCCGGAATGCCAATGTGTGGTGGTATAGGAAGAAAAACACACAATCCTGATAATATTCACTGAGCTTTGTATGGCAATGGAGAATGCGTATACAAAATATTTTGTCAAAATTCCTCTTCCTTTTATAGTTACAGGGTAATTAGTAAAAGTAACTCAATAAACCATAAACATTGTTCCTTACATGAAAATGCAGTATTTCTTCTGTTATCGTAAATTTTGATAATTATTACACTTAATGTAAAAGAAGTTGTGAACAATGGCATCTGTATAACTTCCACAAGTCGCAGACGATGCATTACATTACACCCTTCGCCCTTCAGTCCTATTACAAACCTCAGAGAGTGTACATGCCTGAGTTTGACCCCTAACATTCACTCGTTTTTACGTTTGTTTTTCTTGTTTTCGGCAAGAACTTTATCATTTCAAAGAGGAAGAGACAATCTAAACATCGGGCTAACATAAGGAAGAAGAAAATTTTTTCTATTAAGAGTTCAGAAGAGGGTAATATCGTTAGTGCAGAGAGAGAGTTGTGTGAATGGAGAAGAGACGGTCTTGCCTGAAATGAGCAAAAGCAGCAAGATATTGAGCAAAAGTATCTTCGTTCATGAGTAAATTATGATAAATAACTTTTTCGTTTATTAATATCCAAATGGGAACATAAAATTCATAATAACCAGGATTTATTAATATTGTCTTAGTAAAAATAAAGAAAAACTTTGAACGCCCTCTGACATTCATTCAATTTTACGTTTGTTTTTCTCGTTTTCGCCAAGAATTTTATAATTTCAAAGAGGAAAATACAATTTCAACATCCTGCTAACATAAGGAATAAGAAAATTTGCTCTATTAAGATTTCATTAGTTAATACCCAAAGAAGAGCATAAAATTCATAATAATCATGATTTATTAATATGGTCTTTGTAAAAATACAAAGAAAAACTTTGAACACCCATATTTCAAAACTATACTTATTGAACTTCAAATTCAATAGTCTCCCTTAGTTTTGAAGATATAACATTGAAATTCGGTATATAACTTGAAAATACATTATAAAACAATGAAATGAAGCCCCTTTTTTTCCAATTTTTGTTTCATATTTTTTTCTTAAATTTTTTTCCCTGAATTTTAGGGTTTTTTTTTTTTTTACCATAATGAAAAAATTCATACCTGGCAAAAGAATTACATTTAGAAAAATAACTTCATATTATTGGAGGTCTATATCATGTCTATTTAGGGTATTAATCCCAGATCATAGTAATAATTATCAAGAGATGAGATAGAATTTGAAAAACACTAATTTCAAGGATAAATCACCCTGGCGTCACAAAACCGAAGGTCAGCGGTCAAATCTTATGTAGTTTGGAGATGTCCCAAGTCCCCTTATTAGGTGGTATGAATGTCAAAGTCCTGTTATTAGAAATCGGCATTAGCCGGCTGGCCCCCTTAAGGAACTCGACTAGTGCTTTGGTCTAGCCTTGTCAGCAAGACGAGTCTTGCCGAAAAGACAGGTCACATGCAGTGGCATGTCTACGACTCTGGAGAATCCATTACGGATTTCCTTATGACTAGATACTCTGTGGTGAGGGTCGAGTGAAGTCTGTTTTTTCCTCTCCTTAAGAGTGCTACTCTAGTCATGCTCTCAAAATTGCTAGTGAAGGGAATCCTCTCTTAGGCTTAGGCAAAAGAAGACCTTTGCTCGTCCATCGAGCATCTCCTCCAATCGTTGCTCTCCATAAGAGTTTGAACCGGTTACCCATAGTGGGGTAATACAGTTTCATACGGGACGGGTGGCTCTAAACTGCAGATCTTCCCCTAACCCCGAAGACAGGTCTTTCCCAGTGTGACACTCGACCAAAACAGTAGGGTACCCTATGGGTCTCCCTCAATGGTCTCAAACCAAGTAACATCCTATTTAGTTCCGGGTAGCTTGAATCTCGGGCTCAAGCCCTCCAACTGAGAACCTGCCACTTTGTAATCAAAGCTGTAACACAGGTAATTACTTGAGAACATACCTTTAGGAGGGTGATTACCTAACCCCAAGCGTATAGCACGTTTCGCTGACCTTGAATGGCCCGAGTGAGTGCATTAGATTCCCATTACTGACTGAGACCCACTGGGTCATATACTCGTCATTGTTTTTCCTTTTTACGCCAGTGATTATATTTATACCATGCCTTAGGAAAACAATGAAAGAGCTCGCTCCTTAGGTTCAATCCGCATCGCTAATGGCGGGAAGGTCAAAGGCGGTTGTAAGGATCACGTTCTTGACAGGGATACAAGTCCTATACCAATCATGGAATCCCTCTCCTCCTGATAGAGATGACCCAGAGCTCAGAACATTTTAGGGCAGAATCTGTCCATAACGTTTTCAAGCGGCTCCTTTGTGACACAAACCATGCCATTGGTAGGGTGGATACGTGTCTGATCATCACCTCATCCTACCTATAAGGCGTGAGCCACAGAAGACCCGATACGGTTTCTCTATCGCTCCTGTGGTGGTAACACAACAAGGGGTTTAATAATACCTCGGGCTTCTTGTTGGACAAGTAGCAGAAGATTGAAGGCATTAGCTACCCGACGTAAGACAGGGATGAATGAAAGTATGCCTGGCTCTTTTACTTCATCTTCCCCTCCTTTAGGGAACAATGCCATGGGTCCCTTTGCAAGCTGGCGTCAACCTCTGCAGGTAATAACCACTTCCCTTGTGTAACAAAGTATATTTTATTTTTGTATACTTGTACACGTCCCAAACGCCTCCTGCAAGATAGGCCATGGGAAACGTCTTTTTATGTATAGGGTTCCTATTTAGACTAGGAACAATTTTACTTGGACGTTCTTATGATATCTCACAACTTAGTTGCTCAGGCCGCTATCATGCTCACTTGTATTGATAAGCGAGCTGGCAAGGTTTCCTTTGATTACAGTCTTAATACTGTACTAGGTAAACCTTGGTCAGCCACGGCACCAGCCACCCATTGAGATACTACCGCTAGAGCGTTATTGGGTCCTTTGACTGGCCAGACACTGCTACATTGGATCCTTCTCTGGTTACGGTTCATTTTCCCCTTTCTGACGCACTGAATAGTCTGTCCTATTCTTTACATATTCTCCTCTGTCTTCATACATCTGACAACTCTGATTACCAAACAATTCTTCTTCGCTCAAGGGGTTAACTAATGCACTGTAGTTGTTTAGTGGCTACTTTCCTCTTGGTAAAGGTAGGAGTGACCCTTTTAGCTATGGTAAGCAGCTCTTTTAGGAGGAGGACACGCTAAAATCAAACCAATGTTTTCTAGTCTTAGGTAGTCCTATAGCCTCTGTACCATGGTCTTCCACTGTCTTGGATTAGAAATCTCTTGCTTGAGGGTACACTTTGGCACACTATTCGATCTTATTTCTTTTCCTCTTGCTTTTAAGTGTTTATAGTTTGTTTATGATTTTTTTTACTGTTTTCTTTAATTGTTAATTACTTCTCTTGCAGTTTATTTATTTCCTTATTTCTTTTCCTCACCAGGCTATTTTCCCTGTTGGAACCCTTGGGCCTATACCATCCAGCTTTTCCAACTCGAGTTGTAGTTTGGCAAGTAATAAAGGGATTTTGACGAAGGAAAAATCTATTTCTGGGGAGAGACCTGTGACGGCCGGTGAAAAGGGTCCTTCTTTACACTTTTCTGATATAAATCTTCAAAATATACCAGAGAAAGATAAAAGCATGGAATGCAGAGGTTACTACCCTCGCACGAGCACCTTGTGGGTGTCGTGTATACATCGAGGGCTTGTGAAAACCACTATTTACAGGCTGTCTTCCATTTAGATAATTCCTTCATTAAAGGGAAGGGCCGTAACAGAGGCCCTAGAAACCACACTTGGACCACGCCACCGACACCTAACACGAGCGCCCTCTAGGACATCCTTCTGCAAGAACATATGGCTTGGCAAGGAAAGGGTGGGTCCGTACAAAATAACCGGGAAGGGTTTCACCGGGCGTCACAGGTCTCTCCCCAGAAATAGATTTTTCCTTCGTCAAAATCCCTTTTCTGGGTCGACCTGTGACGGCCGGGGAAAATGTACCAGAGAATACCTTCCAAGCCCAATAAAGTAATAACATAATGAGGAGAATACAAACACCATGTAAGACAATAATATAATATAATACTGTAAGTAAACATCAAATTACAAACTAGCCAAGGAATTGGCTAGGTTAATGTTAAACCCAACAAGGAAGATCTTCTTCAAAGCTGACTTGATGGTGGTTAAAGTGCTAGCTGCTTGGCCTTTGTCAAATAGGAACCTAAAGAAAGAGATGGCTAAATTGGAAATCTGCTAGTTTCTTAACGGCCGAATCATATTGACGAATTGTCGAGTCCCTTTTGTCTGATTCGATGAAGAGAACGTTTTCCGGGTCAATGTTTGCGTCTCTACGAGCTGCAAACTTCATGTAGTCCACAAAGTTAGGGTTTTGGCTATCCTTGAGGAATCTGACACAGTCGGAGTTTGGATTACTTGGGTCAGTTTGGGGAAAGGGATCCAGAAGGGACGGAGTTTCAACTCGAGGAGGAGAGGAAACCAACTGCTCTTTGGCCAGTGATGTGCTACTAAAGCCACTGCCCCCCGGAAGGAGCGTAGTTTGTGTAAAACTTTCATTAGAAGATTCACTGGGGGAAATAGGTAAATCTTCTTCCAATGGTTCCAATCCAGGGTTAATGTGTCCATGGCATAAGCCTGAGGGTCCAGGTTTGGGGTCACATAACAAGGAAGTTTGTGATTCATCTGAGTTGCGAATAGATCTACCTGGAGGCCCGGAACCAGCCTGAGTATCCACCGGAATGAAATCATGTCTAGAGACCATTCTGATTCCAGTTGTTTCGTCCTGGATAGTGAGTCCGCTATCACATTCTGGACTCCCGCTAGGTGAGTTGCTGACAGGAACCAGTTCTTTTCTGTTGCCAAGGCGAAGATAGTGACCAGGATCTGATTCAGGTTGGGTGACTTGGATCCGCCTCTGTTGACGCAGTGTACTACGGCTGTGCTGTCTGACACTACTCTGATGTGGGTCGACCTCTGAGGAGAGAATCTCTTCAGGGTCAAGAACACTGCCATGGCTTCGAAAACATTGATATGGAACTGTTTCATGGCGGGTGACCAAGACCCCTGAAACATCTGATGTTTGGAGTAACCCCCCCATCCACTCAGAGACGCGTCTGTATGAATTGTCACTTGTGGAGGTGGGAATTGTAGAGGAACCGATTTGGAGAGGTTCTTCGGTTTGGACCATGGGCGTAGTCTCATTTTCAAGACAGAGGGGATCTTCGAGACCTTGTCTCTTAAAGGTACTGTAGCTCTCTTTCTCCAAACTCGATTGATGTCTTTGAGTTTGGCTTTTAATAGGAGATCTGTTACTGAAGTGAATTGGAGAAGGCCGAGGATTCTTTCTAAGGCTCTTCTGGACACCTGTTTGTGTTTGAGAAAATTCTTGATCTTGGAAGCTATTTCTCTTACCTTTTTGGAAGGAAGAGACAGCTTGTGCTTCGAAAGGTCCCACTGAATGCCTAACCATTCGAAGTGGCCTGATGGTTGCCGGCGGGACTTTTGGAGATTGACCCGAAATCCCAGGTTGGCGAGAAATCGAAGTACTTTCTTCGTAGCTCTGTTGCATTCCAGGGCCGACCGGTCCCAAATGAGCCAATCGTCCAGATAAGCAATGATCTGTATCCCTTGGTTCCTGAGTTGTTCTAACATTGTCTCTCCCAGTTTCGTGAATATCCTGGGAGCAATGTTGAGGCCGAAGGGCATGACTTTGAACGCAAAGGCTTTTCTGCCTAGACGGAAACCTAGATAAGGAGAGAAGTTACGAGCTATTGGTACATGATAATAGACGTCGGTAAGATCGATAGAGGTGGTGATGGCCCCACGGGGAAGTAAGGTCCGTACCTGAGAGATAGTCAACATCCGGAACTTGTCGCAGAGAATGTAAGAGTTTAGCTTTGACAAGTCCAGGTCCACTCGCGATGCCGACGAGCCTTTCTTCGGAACTGTGAACAGGCGGTCTTGGAACTTCAGTGATCGAACCCGTTTGTTTGCTTTCTTCTTTTGAGTAACTCTGTGGTGTACTCTTTCAGGATGGGAGTGGGTTTCTGGAAGAAGGTCACTGGTGGAGGAGGAGAACCTTGTGACCATTTCCACCCCAAACCTTTAGAGATTATGCTGTGAGCCCACAGACTGAAGGTCCAATGGTCTTGAAAGTGGCAAAGTCTCCCCCCTACCGGGACCACCTCATTGTGAGGGAGTAAATCTAGGTCCTATCCCTCCCCGAGCACCCCTTGTCCTAGGTCCGCCTCGTTGGCGGAACTGTCCTCTACCCCTTTTGCTTCCTCTCTGGTGTCCACGAAAGGAACTTGATGGTTCGTAGCTAGGGTTGTATGCAGGCGAGGGCATCCAAGCGGGGTTGGGTTGTGTACCTGGGGGAGCAGTGAGGTAGACCACCTGATGAGGGGGATTCGGATGCAAAGACGTCGAAGCAGAGGAAGACTGTGATGACGAGTGGGTAACTGACGATTGACGGTAGTGACCCCGGTTCGTCTTGTAAGGGGTAAATCTCTGCTTCTTCTTGAAGAAAGCTTGGTTTTGGGCTTCGACCTTCTTTTTGGCAGTGAGGCCCCACCTCTCCTGCAAATTTTGGTTTGCTCTCGCATCGTCTTGTAGAACCTTGTTCACCTCCTCCTGAGGGAAGAGGGTTTTACCCCAGCAGGAGGAAGCTATCAGCCTGTTCGGTTCATGTCTGATAGAGGCCTCAGACAGAACGTATTTCCTGCAACTAACCCGAGCAGACCAGAAATCGTGTAGGTCGATTTGGTAGGACAGAGACAGGTTCTTCGTGAATATCCGAAACAAGGTCTCAGTCGGATAAAGCGAGGCTAGGGACTCCGCGAAGGTAATGGAGTGGAGAGACCTAGCTAACCTATTCCGTGCCTCAAACTCAGTCTTGAGAAGATTCTCCGGTAATTTGGGAAGCTTCTCAGAAAACAGAGTAGAGGCGCAGTCTGGGTCTAACTTCCCTACTGTGAAAGTAGAGGAAGCACCGTCCCAGGTAGTAGAGGTACTCGGGATGAGCATGGAGGTGGGGTCCGTCTCTTTAAGAGCTGGCATGGCAGAACCTTCTTTGACAGCTTGAATAGTAAGACCTGTCAATTTATCCGTAATAGGTAAGGTAATAATGGGAGCAGTTGTAAATATGGTGTAGGCCCCTTTGTGTGGGGTGAGCTTCGAATTAGCGCACTCCCAGTCCGACAACGTCCTGGCCCAGACAGCTTGGGCCTGCTCTTTAGGAAATATTACGGTTTCCTTCGGTACCTTGTCTAACCTAACCAAGGCATGCTCTTTTAAACGGACGAATCCGTTGAATGGGAATTCTAGTCCCGGAGGGTAAATTCTAGGTCCTCTAGAGGGCGGGTGCCTATGCCATCCAGAGTTATGGTACCATCTATATATGGAGCATGTAAGGCAAACCTCCATGGGTTGTTTTTATCGAAGGGGGGTAACTTCGATGCGTCTGGGGCTGAAGGGGGAGGCATCTGAGTTCCTGAATGGATCAGATTCGCCACCATATCTTTGAGCTCCGTCATAGCTCCTTGGCTTGCCCTAGAATGTGTTGTATCTGCTCTTTAACCATATCCCTGATCAGGTCGGCGGGGAAGGAGGGATCCCGAGCACGACCCGCTGACGAAGCCCTGGACTTGGTGGACTTCGTCTTTTTAGCAGTCACGGTTTTATGCAAATTAATATGAACATCAGGATCCTTTGAGGGTCCAGGGACCGGTGACGCAGATAATGGCAAAGCTGAAGGCTTAAAACTCATCACCACCTACCTGCTCATCCATGGGTTCGACGTCCAACTCTAGAGAGGACACGTCCCCCGCCAATAAAGCTTCCTCTTCCGTTGGGATGGTTGCTCTAACCGCCTCAATTAACGGGGCCACTGTCTCCGTTGTAACTGCCGCAGTAGTAGAGCCCGGGAACAGGCGAGAGGCCATGTCTCCGTCGAGGAGATAGGGTGCGCCAGACGGAGCATTCCTTCCAAAACTTGACACCCAAGGGCGGAGAGCAGCTCTTGCAGCCCGGAGAGATTCATCATCAGCCTGAAAGAGGTGAGGGGATTAGTGATGAAGGAGAAGACCGTTCTCCGCAATAAGCGATGTATACATATATAAAGAACAAATTAAATCATCGCCCAAGGATACCAAAAGGAACAAACTAGAACCAACTTACATCATCGTTCAGGAGTAGGGAGGACAGCTCGTAGCAGAGCGTGCATGACTCCGGGAACCATACCATGTAGGGGGCTTGTCCCGGTTCCCGAGAGAATGGTATGGCGCAATGCGCATAAGACCGGCATAGGTCTTGGCCCAGGGGATCATTAAAGGCAGCGGGGCAGCTCTTGGCAGCGCAGCGGACCTTCTCTAAAAGAAAGGAGACATAAGTCTGGATGTTCCTTGAAACTCTGGTCAGTGATCCTATTCACAGGCTGGGATCAACCAAAAGTATATAGATAACATTAATTATGTGTGCATAACATGGTTCTATAATTGATAGCTAGAGCTACAAATTAATATATTAAAGCAATCAGAATAAACTAATGTACACTGCGGATTCGCGGACGAGCCGAGGATGCAGTGACAGGTCTGTAACCACGTAACATGTAACTATAAACATCAGCGGTAAGATAATGCTAACCTCAATGCTGATCATCTGTGTGATCTCCGGTGAAGCCGGAGATCCAGTGAAAAAGGTCCGTAATAATGAAATTGTGATTAATCATGAAAAAGGTTCGTGTGCATAAGGCTGAAGCCGGAGTCCGAGTGCAGGGGTTCACCGTTGCACTCCAAATATCTGACTAGTTTCCAACTCAATGAGTATCCCTTATAGGGGAGTAGAACTCAAGGCGGAGAGGGTAAACGTTCCGAACCTACTCCCAAGGCGGAGCGGGGAGAGAACGGAACTATGGGTGGAGGCATAAAGCGAGCCCAAATTAATGACTCTTACACGAACGGGACCTATTAATAATGCTAGCTATATTAACAGTAACCACATAAATAAAACGTAAATATCATCAAACGTAAATATCATAAACCCGTAGAAGGAGAGGGGGGAGGGATAACTCGTGAGCGTATAAAACGGAAAACGGGAAATCCACCTCTCTTACTCGAGATTAAGAAAGAAAACGAGAGATAGGGTAACTCGTAACTGTAGTAACAGAAAACGAGAACTCCATGCTCACGCTCTCATGGTTACATTATAAAGAACCGAAAGCAAACAATAATATGATATAAGAATAATAATAAAATTGTAATAACCATAAACGAAGAATAACAACTGCGTAACAAATAAATATAAAGATATAGTCTAAAAACGACCGCCTTCCCGTGGCGGGTACTTAAACTATAATAAAGCCAAGAACGTTATTCTTTGTTCGTCCAAATTGGACTTGCTAGCAAAAAATACCATAGTAAAAACAATAATAAAATAATGATAATAATAATGGTCACAAATCGTAAGTGATATAACCTAGATGACAGAGTACCAGATGGGCAATATTAACTTGAAATACCAGCGAAGCGAACAACGCCACAATTGCTGCTGACGCCGAGGAAAGGCCAAGCCGATCCCAAATTAAAATCCACATTACTGGAAAGAGAACAAATCCCTGGTACTGTAAAAAACTGTCAAAACAAACTATGGTACTTAACATTGGTAAAGGTGAAGTAGCAGCGTCAGTCATGATGAATTATAGCCAAAAACGGGAAAAAACTCCAAGAGCACAAACATAACGACTAAGCGAGCAAGTCCAAAACAGAAGGATGTCCTAGAGGGCGCTCGTGTTAGGTGTCGGTGGCGTGGTCCAAGTGTGGTTTCTAGGGCCTCTGTTACGGCCCTTCCCTTTGATGAAGGAATTATCTAAATGGAAGACAGCCTGTGAATAGTGGTTTTCACATGCCCCTGATGTATACACGACACCCACAAGGTGCTCGCACGAGGGTAGTAACCTCTGCATTCCATGCTTTTATCTTTCTCTGGTATATTTGGAAGATTTATATCAGAAAAGTGTAAAGAAGGACCCTTTTCACCGGCCGTCACAGGTCGACCCAGAAATAATAATAATAATAATAATAATGACTAAGTCAGTAGTCGAACTTACTACCCTCCTAAGAGTGAGTCTTCCACATAAATATTGAAAGGTTTGTTAGTATTGGAACAAATGACAAATTTAGAGAAAATTTGCATTTTTCCTTAACTAATACAAACCTGTAGTTATTTATATAAATTGGTCTGACATCACTTGTCCCCCAGTAAGTCCCAAGTCTCTGGCAAGATTCATTCCAACAACGGTGGGAAAACATTGAGAATATGCTTTCCCACCATTTTGTCTGATGAGAAGAGTACTCAACAAGACCAGAACATCGGTCAATATTTCAATGACCCTGATAGCTCTGCTATGGCATCACGTGGAATGGTTGTCGTACCTTCTGCTGCTCCTGAAGAAGCCCCAAAGAGAACTTCTACCACGACACAATCTACTCAGACAACCACCTGTTATCATATTCACAATGCAGTAGCATCGCTACCCCTTCATGCCTGGAGGCTATCCAGCATCTCCTCTCTGAGAGGATTTTCACAAGTCACCAAGGGAATGTCTGGATAGCTGCGAAAGTCATCAGTTTCATTCTACCAGGCGAAGTGGAACGTCTTCTGTGGTTGGTGCTGCGGAAGGGGTGTCAATCCATTTAATACCACTATTCCAGCAATAGCAGAATTTTTCATGTATTGAGGTAGGAAATGCATCTTCGGTTTCAGCGGTTAAAGGCTATCACTCAACCTTGTCTTGCCTTTAAACTGAAAGGAATGGGCCTTTCCTCATCTTTAGAACTTCCATCCTCATACGAAGTATTGAACTTACCTGTCCTCAGTCAGAAGTGAGAACTCCCCCATGGCACATGGCTCTAGTTCTTCGGTCCCCGGAAGGATCCCCCGTACGAACCATTACGACAGGCAACAGTTTGCCTTCTAAGCTTGAAGATGGTGTTCCTGCATGCATTGGCATCAGCCAAACGAGTTAGCTAACTTCATGGTCTTTAGTTTAATATCGCCTATTCAAGAGAATTGGTAGAGGCAAGCTTCAGCTTTGTCCCTAAGCTTGTTGCCAAGACTCAGAATCCAGGGTTTCGGATCCTAGATTAGACTCCCTCTGGATAACGAGTCTCCGCTCTATTACTGTCAACCCAATCATCTGTTACTATGCCCAGTAAGATATTTGAGGTGCTACCTCAAGATAACAGCAGCAGCATGACCCAGAGCACCCTCACTGTTCATTAGCATGGGCAGAAACAAGAGGAGGATCACAGAAAACTCAATCTCCACATGGATTCGCAGGGTCATTGACCTTGCTCTGAACCCCGATCCTCCTCCAGCACGTCGTCCTAGAGCCCACGATGCCAGGGGCGTAGCTACGTCTCTGGCCTTCAAGAACTACTATGTGACACAGGTATTGCAACTGGGTATGTGGAAACGCCAAACTATGTTCACCGCCCTCTACCTGCAAGATGTGACACACACAGGAACCTCGATACGTTTTTCTATCGGTCCTGTGGTGGATGCACAACAGCTGGTTTATTACCTCGAGCTCCTTATTGGACAAGTAGGAGAAGGTTGAGGGCATTGGTCACCCAGGATTTAGTCTGAGGGAATGAAAGGGAAAGTCTGGCTCTTTTCCTTTCTTCATCCTCCCTTCTCTCAGGGAAATCAGCATCCTGGGTCCTCTGCACAAGCTGACCTCAAACCTCTGCAGGTAAACCATTGCTCCTTTGTGTATCCTAGTATTGTCCCAATACTGTTGCGTCCCCATGTCCGGCTGAGGTGGTATTGGGAATGTCTCGGTCTCCTCCATTATTCCTTGCAAGTCTCAGAATAACCTTTACCTTGACAGTCACATTGCTAGTTTCTCATCGCACACTGCTTGCATAGGCCGCAGACCATGCTTAGCAGGTTTAGCGAGGTGTTAGGGTCTCCTTATTGTCACACTAATCTTTGCACAGTTGAGAGTACCCCGGGTAAGGCCAAAAATCCAGATTGGCAGGAACATCCACCCTCCTAATGAGTGAGTCACCCCTATAAATAGTGTTGGTTTGTATTCCACTTACGGAAGAAATAACAAATTCGGAGGTAATTTGTATTTTTCCTAACGATACAAGCCTTAGCTGTTGAAGTCCTACCTCCAAGCAAAGTGAGCTCAATCATAGGTGTGTGAGTGGGAGGGGTAGCAAGCTACCCCCGCCCCTACCCCTAGCTAACTAGCGGGATGGGTAGTTAACCCTCGCTAAATTTTAATGGCTCGTCCTTTCAGCTTCGCCGAAAGTAATACCTCTACCTCTATAAATAGCTTAAGGTGTTATCGTTTTAAAAAATACTAATTACCTCCGAATTTGTCATTTTAATATACATTACCCAAGATGGGTATAGTATGGGAGACTTTAATCTACTTGCACTGCATCCCTGTCTGATACATACTGAAGAAATTTGCATATTTGTATATATATACATATACTGTATATATATATATATATATATATATATATATATATATATATATAGATATAGATATAGATATAGATATAGATATAGATATAGATATAGATATAGATATAGATATAGATATAGATATAGATATAGATATAGATATAGATATATATATATATATATATATATATATATATTCTGTCAATTTTGAATTATATTTCTAGAAACTATACGTTTGTTGCTTGGCATTAACAAACTTTAATCTTATTAAACTTCATAACTGATCTTTTTGCAGAAGAAGGACTGCTGCCTCTTGTTCGATTCCCTTTTCTGAGCAATTTTCTTCGGGAAAGGAATAGAGGGCTTCTCCCCACTTCCGTTCAGATTTGTAGTTGGACTCGACTAGAGCTTCGGTCTAGCCTCGTCGGCAAGAAGAGTCTTGTCAAAAAGACAGGTCACATACAGTGGCACGTCTACGACTCTGGAGAACCCATTACGGACTTCCTGTACGACTAGATACTTTGTGGTGATAGTCGAGTGAAGTTTTTTTTTTTTTTTTTTTTTTTTTTTTTTTTTTTTTTTTTTTTTTTTTTTTTTTCCTGAGAGTGCTATGCTAGTCATGTACTGAAAAATTGCCAACGGAGGGAATCACGCTTTCAGGCTTTAGCAAAGGAAGACCTTTGCTCGTCCATCGAACATATCCTCCAATCGTTGCTCTCCATAGAGTTGAACCAATTACCTGTGTGGTAATACAGCCTTCTATGGGATGGGTGGCTCTAAACTGTAGATCTTCCCCTGATCCTGAAGATAGGTCTACCCTAGTGTGACACTCTACCAAAAGAGAGACGTACCATATGGGTCTCCCTCAACGTCTTGCTCATGGCGAGAAACCAAGTAACATCCTATTTTTTTCCGGACAGCTTCAACCTCAGGTTCAAGCCCTCCAGCTTGGAACCTGCTGCTTTGTAATCAAGGCTGTAATACAGGTAATTACTTGAGGACATCTGGAGGAGGGTGATTACCTAGCCGCAGGTGTATAGCATACTGGGTCAGATATTCATCATTGTTTTTCTTTTTCATGCCTGTGATTATATTGAGACCATACCTCAGGAAAACAATGAAGGAGATCGCTCCTTAGGTTCAGCACACCTCGCTAACCCATTAAGGTCAAAGAAGGTTGTAAGGATCTCGTCCGTGACGAGGACACAGGTCCTATACCAGTCACAGAATCCCTCTGCTCCTCCTCATAGAGATGACCCAAAGCACTGAATTTTTTAGGGAAGAATCTGTCCATAACGTTGTCAAGCTGCTCCTTTGTAACACAAAACGTGCCATTGGTAGGTTGGAAAAGTGTCTGATCTTCACCTCACCCTGCCTGCAAGACGTGACCCACAGAAGACCTGATACGGTTTCTCTATCGCTTCTGGGGTCCATAACGCTTTTGAGCAGCTCCTCTGACACAAACCGTGCCAATGGTAGGGTGGATACGTGTCTAATCTTCACCTTGCTCTACCTATAAGATGTGACCCACAGAAGACCCGATACGTTTTCCCTATCATGCCTGTGGTGGTGACACAAAAAGTGGTTTAATAATACTTCGGGTTCCTTGTTGAATAAGTAGCAGAAGGTTGAAGGCATTGGCTATCCGTAGTAAGAGTGGGTTTAAATAAAAATATGCCTGGCTCTTTTACTTTTATCATCTCCTCCTCCTTTGAGGAACATTGCCATGGGTCCCTTTGCAAAGCTGGCTTCAACCTCTGCAGGCAATAACCACTACCCCTGGTGTAACCAAGTATATTTTTCATATACAGTACTCGTACATGTCCCCAACACCTCCTGCGAGATAGGCCTTGGGAAACATCTTTTTATGTTTAGGGCTCCGATTTTATCTAGGAACATCATCTTACCTAGACATTCTTATGATATCTCTCACAACTACTTTAGTTGCTCAGGCTGCTATCATACTCACTTGTATTGATATGCGAGGTGTAAGGTTTCCCTCGATTACAGTCTAATATTGTACTAGGGAAACCCGGGTTAATGACAGCCAGTAGTTGGATTTACCACCCTCCTAAGACTGAGTCATCCAATATAAATAGCGTAAGGTTTGCTAGTGTGGGAACAAATGACAAATTTGCAGATAATTTGTATTTTTCCCTAACTAATACAAACCTGTAGCTATTTATATAAATTGGCCCGCCATCACCTGTCCCCCTGTAAATCCTGCCTGCAAGCAAAAAGGGACTTGGTTTGTTGAACTTTTGAGTAGATATAGGGAGCTGGGTAGCCCCCAACCACCCCTTATCTACCCACTATTAGTGGTTAGGTAGGGTTGCCACCTCACACTTTAAATCTAATGGCTGCCTTCCAGCTCCGCTGAAATTAATATCCAATATAAATAGCTACAGGTTTGTATTAATTAAGGAAATATGCAAATTATCTCTGAATTAGTCATTTTGGGTTTTCTTTACTAGATGAAGCCACTCTTTTCTCTTCATTGATCTTGGCCTTTCTAACTAGTTCATCTACTTTTCGCCTTGACTTCTTGTGCTCGGCGAGTTGACGGCTGTGGACCCATTGATTTATGTTTCCTGTCTGTACTTATTGCGTTTAGTAGGTAGTAGGTTGGCCAGGACACCAGCCACCCATTGAGATACTACCGCTAGAGAGAGATGGGGTCTTTTGACTGGCCACAGTCCTACATTGGATGTTTCTCTCTCATTACGGTTTATTTTCCTTTTGCCTACACATACACCGAATAGTCTGGCCTATTCTTTACATATTTTCCTCTGTCTTCATATACCTGACAACACTGAGATTACCAAACAATTTTTCTTCTCTCAAGGGGTTAACTACTGCACTGTAATTGGTTAGTGGCTACTTTCCTCTTGGTAAGGGTAGAAGGGACTCTTTAGCTATGGTAAGCAGCTCTTTTTGGAGAAGGACACTCCAAAATCAAACCATTGTTCTCTAGTCTTGGGTAGTGCCATAACCTCTGTACCATGGTCTTCCACTGCCTTGGGTTAGAGTTCGCTTGCTTGAGGGTACACTCGGGCACACTGTTCTCTCTTGTTTCTCCTCCTCTTGTTTTGTTGCTATCCTTAAAACAATTAATTTTTTCCTTGTTTCTTTTCCTCACAGGGCTGTTTTCCCTGATGGAACCCCTGGGCTTTTAGCATCCTGCTTTTCCAACTAGAGTTGCAACTTAGCAAATAATAATAATGATAATAATAATAGGCTATTTCTCTGTTGAACCACTAGATTGTGGAGCTGCGTTTGGTAAAATTTTTCTATACGTTATACAATTAGCCCTTTTTTCTTAATATATTTCTACAAAGGAGTCCCATTGTGTATCAATGTTCCCTGGTATGTTGTATTCTAAATTCTTGGGGTGTTCCTTCAGTTTTATCCAGTTACTAAGTCTGTAGTCTAGCTTTTTTTTATAATTTCCCTTTCTTTTAAATGAGGAATATTTACCTGAAACCTAACTATCTGGAGTCACTTTTGGCAATATTTTTGCCTACTGAAACACTGGATACTAAATTTTCCTCTGTTGTTAGCCCAATATCTAGTATGTTGTTTCCCCTGGTTGGTTTATCGACCCACTGAAGGAGGAATTCATTGTTGACATATTCTAGTAGCCTATGTCCCTCTGTGTTTTATGTAGAATTCATAGTATCCCAGTTTATTGAATTCTCCCATTAGAACAACAAGCTTATTGTTAACTTCTTGTCCAAGTTGTCTATACAGTGAACCCTCGTTTATCGCGGTAGATAGGTTCCAGACGCGGCCGCGATAGGTGAAAATCCGCGAAGTAGTGACATCATATTTACCTATTTATTTAACATGTATATTCGGACTTTTAAAACCTTCCCTTGTACGTAGTACTGTTAACAAACCACCCTTTAATGTAAAGAACACTTAATGCATGTACTACAGCACCATAAACTAAAACAGGCACAAATATTAAATGCGATTTTATATCATGCGTTTCCTAAACACCTAAAAAGCACGATAAAAAATGGCAACCAATGTTTTGTTTACGTTTATCTCTGATTATAATGAAGAAACAAACGCATTTACACATCTGTGTATAGGTTAGTTTTTGCATCAATTATATTGATTATTCAGTACAGTATGTTGATTTGGTTATTACTAATGTTTTACTTAATTTTTCTTATGACTTCCAAATGAAATGGTTTTCTTTATGACACCGCCTGAAACGACGGCGTCATAACGTACGTTCAGTTAACAAACTAAGGAATTTAACGCCATGATGAAAGTGATAAATAATGATATTACAGTAAAAGCTTTTATAAAATATGTTATTACAAATATTATTTACCGTATCTATATAAAATCATACATACGTAGCAAAGCAGGAAAACAATCTACGAGAGAGAGAGAGAGAGAGAGAGAGAGAGAGAGAAGAGAGAGAGAGAGAGAGAGAGAGAGAGTTGTTTTACATACGTAAATGTAAATTTTAAACAAACAAAAAAAAGCCCCATTTCATATAAAATAGATTACAAATATTTTACTTTATCATATTACAGTAGTCTGTATAATACTGTAAAGTTCAGTACAGTATGTTGTTGTTATAGTCGTGGTGATGAAATTCTCACGAAACAAAAACACGCCATTTGATTACAACAGCTGATTCATTCTCTCTCTCTCTCTCTCTCTCTCTCTCTCTCTCTCTCTCTCTCTCTCTCTCTCTCTTCTCTCCTCGTGTTATACAATACTTACATTTAGATGAAGAAACTAAAATTAGTTTTCTTAGTGTCAATTAAATACGAAACGAAAAAATTAGGCCGAGTCTACATCCATTTCAATCATAGCTAAAAATACGGCATCCGATTTCATCAGCAAACCACTATTTTTTGGGAAATATCATTTTATTCTAGAAAATTGCCACTCTTTAAATAGTTAATTGCACATTAAGAAAGCGTGTACTTTTGTTTTTAAATTTCGGGTGTGTTTTAAAAATCGAGTATTGTTGACTTCTTTTTGTTTTACTTTTGGCTGTGATTAGATCAGCTGTCATCTAGCTGCCGCTCTTGAGTGTGTACGAATACACTAACAAAGTATCATTTATACCATTTCTTAACTTATTCAAACCGTCTACAGTATACAGTTGATATTACATAAGCACCAATGTGTTATAACCTATCATATTTTTTCGGTTATTACATTTAAACCCCCCCCCTCTCTCTCTCTCTCTCTCTCTCTCTCTCTCTCTCTCTCTCTCTCTCTCTCTCTCTCTCTCTCTCTCTCTCTCTCTCTCTCTCTACCTCTCTCTCTCTCTCTACCTCTCTCTCTCTCTCTCTCTCTCTCTCTCTCTCTCTCTCTCTCTCTCTCCTCTACCTCTACCTCTCTCTCTCTCTACCTCTGTGGGCTACTTTTCACTACCTCCCATTCCTTACCTCTCTCTATCTCTCTAACAAATGATATCTTTGTTGCTCCTCAAAGTTTCATTTATATTGAAAATCGATCATGATTCAATTTTCCTTACTTTCTCCAATCCCGCACCATCGGTCACATCGCGGTATTTTCGATATTTAAGGAAAATCCGCGATATATGTATATACATGGGTTATGAAAAAAATCCGCGAAGTGGTGAATCCGCGATGGTCGAACCGCGAAGTAGCGAGGGTTCACTGTACAGTTCTTTGTCCCGTTCTTCTGTTTAATGTGGTGGTCTTTATATTACTAGTATGGACATGTTTTTTCCTATGGTGTTGATATTTGCACCTGTTACTTCACATTTGTTTTTTACTTGGGAGGAATGAATTATTTGAAGTTCTCTGGCATCCTGACATCGAAGGTCATTACTCCTCCACCTTTTTTGGTAAGGCGATCCTTCTTGAAAAGCTTGAAACCAGGGATTTCGTATTCTCCGATAAAGTCCTTTGTTTTTTCCTGAATCCAGGTCTTGGTAATGCCTATGACATCTAGTTCCTCACTAGCTATCATTGCCCTGAAGTTTTCCATTTTGTTTCTAACTGATTGAGCATTGAATTGTGCCATTCTGAGGAAATTTTCTATCTTTTCTCTCTTCCTCTGTGGCTTTGCAAGTTTCCCTGATTTACTAGTGTTTTAGTTTTACTTTTATCAGCGTTATCTGAGTTTTCTGCCAAACTTCCTCTATTTGTTGTTGAAGGATTTACTGAGGGTCTAGTTTTTTCTTGATCTACTGTGTTCAAGTAATTATACAGGCTGAGATTAAGTTGGTTTCCGTATATTCTTGACTTCTTCACTAAAGTGTATTCCGTCTCTTCTTTCTAATTTTCTCTTGCTGTAGACATTGAGTCATGGGAGAATACCTATAACTATGGTATTATTGGGCTGGTTTCTAGATGTTTCAAAATTTTTTTCTGTTTATCCAAAGGTTCTGTTTGGCCAGCAGTATCCTTCCTTAGGAATAGGTCATTTCCATAGTTGGCCTGAACAATAATAGTGGTTTTCTTGTTCTCTGTTATAGTTTTACTGACCACCTCTTCTATCTTGTGCGTGTTGGGACCTGAATAGGACCTGACCTTTCTCATCTTTTTGAGGTCATAGTCTCCAATTAACAATGTCTCATCTTCCTCTTTCTCTGCTATGGGGGAGAATCTGTTTTTGGTGTTCATTACATTTCTAGGCTGTTGTTTAGTCTTCTTGGCCTTAGCTACCCTTCTTGTGGGTTTCATGAACTCTGTTTTTGTTGGTCATTTCCTCTCTAGGTTCTGTCCTTAATTTTACCTTATTTTGTATTTCTTGGATACTAATCCCATTTTCTACATCATCATCTATGACTTCTTTGTTTCTTATTTCTAACTGTTGGAACTTTGACATGATCTCTTTTAATTATTTTCTTAGTTCTTGATTTTAATTTTTCAATTTTTCTATTTCCTGTTCTTGCTGACAGAACAGGCATACACTATTTCTGGGTCGAACCTGTGGCGCCGGGCGAAAAGTCCTTCTTGTATACCTTTTCTGATAAAAACCTTCCAATTATACCAGAGAAAGATAAAAGCATGGAATGCTGAGGTTACAACCCTCGCGCGAGCACCTTTTGGGTGTCGTGTATAAAGCAAAGGCGCGTGAAATCCACTATTCACAGGTTGTCTTCCATTTAGTTAATTCCTTCGCCAAAGGGATGGGCCGATACAGAGGGCCTAGACACATCCCCATCGCCGCACCACCCACGCCACGACGCGAGCGCCATCTGAACTACATCCTTCTTTTTGGAATTCAAGTGTTGAATGTTTTCGTTGTGCTCTCGGTCTTTTTTATCTATCGTGGATTTATTTTGTCATGTCCGAAGCTCCATCTTCACACATTCCAATGTTAAGTACCATAGTTTGTTTTGACAGTATTTTATTGTACCGGGCTTGTGTTTTATATCAAGTATAGTCTGTTTTATTATTCCCGTCTGGCCGTTCATGGCGGCCATTGTTTGTTCACTTGTTTGGGAATTCATCTTTATCTGCCCGTTTAGTACTCTGTCACTTAGGTTCTTGGTTAAGTCCCTGGCCTTATGCCTTTAGAACCGTTATTATTTTTATTTTTATTTTATGCTCATGGTACTTTTTGCAAGTTAGTCCAGCCTACGATCGAGATAGCGATTTAGCTTTGTTTTTGTTTAGTAACCGCCCGAGGCGTTCGTCACTCGACTCGGTTAAAGGAACAGTGCTATTTATTTTAAGTTTTAACGGATGCTATTCTTCGATCGTAGTATTATATGGATGTACATTTTTATTTTATTCGTTTATAATAGTGTTTTGTGATTTTTAGTCCTGTTTTTGTGTCCAAGAGAGCGGGAGATTGGGGTCCCCGTTTTCTGTTCGCAGTCACGAGTTACCCCTTTCTCTCGTTTTCTTTCTTAGCTCTGGTGGGGGAGCGGATTTCCCGTTTTCCGTTTTGTGCGTTCAGCGGGTTCTCCCTCCCTCACCTCTCCCCCTCTGGGTGGATGATAACTTACGAGTTATTTATTTTTCGTGACTTTTCAATTGTTAGCGTTATTTTGGTCCGTGTTTCGTCCTCTCCCCGTTACGGCTCGGGAGTAGTTATGAACGTTATCCACTCCGCCTTGAGTTATACTCCGCCACGAGGGATTCTCAATAACTTTCGTTCTATTGTTATATTTATATTGTTTACTACATGGGACGGGCTTCATATTGTTTAGATAAGACCCTCCGGTGGCCCTTACTTCGGTCTCAGGCCACGGCCATATCCACAATAGCCTTTGTTATTACAACTGTGTTGTTATTCACAATAATTATTCAGGACCTTTCTACTCCCTCCGGCCTCACCGGAGATCGTAAATACGCTTTACTATAATCTAAGCTTTAGTCTTTAGCTACGACTTAGCTTTTTATCTTTCACAATTGAATTATTAGCCACAATTGAATTATTCAGGGCATCTCATTATCCTCCGGCGTCACCGGAGGTCGCCCAAACACTTAACACTTAAAGTTGCCTTAGCTAATTAGCTAAGGCTCCTTTATTCAGGACATTTCATTACGATCCGGCCTCACCGGAGCTCCGGCTTCACCGGAGGTCGCCCATACACTTCACACTTATATTTGCCTTGCCTTTAGCTAAGGCTGGTGTTTGTATTTATTTTAAGGGCATGTCACTGCTTCCCCGACCCTTGGAGGTCGGCGGATTACTTTAAGCTTATTATCCTTATGTCATTAACAGACATTGGGTGCATTACAAATATACAGACAATTGAATTTTAAAGTGCCAACAATGGTATGGGGCAGTATCAACTTAAAGTTAATAGTTAGTTGTTTGGTCAATGCAATATGGGTGCTTAGGTAATTCAGTGAGTGCCAGAACTCTAAAATAATAGGTTTTTATCCCTTATCAGAGTTTCAAGCATCACCAGACTCATGTCTCCTTTCTTTTACAGAAGGCCCGTTGTACTGCTGAAGGATGCTCTGCCTCGTTCAGCGACCCCGTTGGGCATGACCTCTGCCGGTCTCATGCTCACTGCTCCATTCCCTTTATCCAGGAACCGGGACAGGCCCAATACCCAGTGTGGTTCCCGGATTTGTGCTCGTTCTGTTACGAGTTGTCGTCAGTTCTGCTGAATGATGATGTAAGTGGGTTTTCCCTTTGTTCCTTATTTCTCGTTGGCAGACACTAATATAGACATGAATATGATATACACAGTATATTTAAGAGGGCAAACCCCCTCCTCCATCACTAATCACTGCAAATCTTACAGGCCGATGATGTCTCTCTTCGGTCAGCAAGGGCTACTCTTCGGCCGTGGGTGTCGGGCTTTGGCAGGAATGCCCCGTCTGGCGCTCCCTATCTCCTCGATGGGGATATGGCCTCCCGTCTCTTCCCAGGCTCGACTACTGCTGCAGTCTCTCCTGACCTTGCTGCCCCTTTAATTGAAGAAGTCAGGGCTACCATTTCCGTGGAGGACGAAACCCTCGTACCGGTGGACATGGCTGGTCTGGATATAGACGTAGAACCCAGGGACGAGCAGGTAAGTGGTGCCGAGTTGGTGGAAACCCTTTTCTCTCCTACTCCCTCTTCTACCTCTTCCTTTCTAGGTTTTGATAACTCTAAGGCTTCTCCTCGGGATCCCTCTGCCTCCGTACGACCCAAGGTGAAGCCACTTCGAACTTATAAGACTTCAGCTTTGCCAGTATCAACGTCACCGGTCCCCGGACCCTCGACAGCTCCTGATATTCATATTGCTCCTCGTAAAACCACTACTCCTAAGAAGTCTAAGTCTACCAAATCCAAGAAAAAACCAACGGGTGACTTTCAGGTACCCTGGGCTGATCTCCTCCCCATCCAACTGATCAAAGGATTGGTCAGGGATCAAGTTCAACATCACTCTGGTGCAATAACAGAGATTAAGGATATGATGGCTACTCTGATCCGCGCCGGAACTCAGTTCCCTCCCCCTTCTGCCCCAGACGCATCGAAGCTGCCGCCCTTCGATAAAAACAATCCTTGGCGGTTTGCTTTGCATGCTCCATTCGTAGATGGCTCCCTAACTCTGGAGAGCATGGGCACCCGCCCTCTAGGGGACCTGGAGTTCTATCCCCCGGGCCTAGCATTCCCGTTCAATGGTTTTGTACGGTTAAAGGAACATGCATTGGTCCGTATGGACAAGGTACCGAAGGAAACGGTCATATTTCCAAAAGAGCAGGCCCAGGCTATCTGGGCCAGAACACTATCAGAGTGGGGGTGTATTAACTCCAAGCTCACCCCTCACAAGGGTTCCTACACTATTTTTACGACAGCGGCCTCCATCTCTTTGCCGCTCATAGACAAAGTCACAGAGCTGACTATACAGGCCATCAAAGAAGGCTCTTCCATGCCGGCTCTCAAGGAGACGGACCCCACCTCTTTGCTTATTCCGGGTTCCTCGGCAGCCTGGGATGCTGCGGCCTCTACCTTCACGGTGGGGAAACTAGACCCGGACTGTGCCTCTACTCTTTCTCTGAGAAGCTTCCCAGATTAATAGAGAGTCTTCTCAAAACTGAGTTCGAGACCCGTACTAGACTTGCTAGGTCCCTCCAATCCATCACCTCCATGGAGTCCCTTGCATCTCTTTACCCAGAGGAAACGCTGTTCAGAGTCGCCACAAAGAACCAGCTGCTATCCTACCAAATAGATCTCCATGACTTCTGGTCAGCACGGGTTAGTTGCAGGAAGTTCGTTCTGTCGGAGGCCACCATCAGGCATGAGCCGAACAGACTGATAGCTTCCTCCTGCTGGGGTAAGACCCTCTTCCCTCAGACCGAGGTGGATAAGGTTCTTCAGGACGCAGCGAGGGCAAACCAGAATTTGCAGGTAAGGTGGGGTCTCTCAGCCAAAAAGAGGTTCGAACCCCAGAGACACACATTCTTCAAGAAGAAGCTGAGGTTTAGTCCTTACAAAGCGGCCCGGGGTACCTCGTCCCCACAGCCTTCCGCGGCCTCGACTTCTCGACAACAGGCGCCTCCTCAGCAGGTAGTCTACCTCGCTGCTCCCCCTGGTACACAGCCCAACCCCTCTTGGATGCCCTCACCTGCATACAACCCTGCCTACGAACCCTCCGGTTCCTTTCGTGGATACCAAAGAGGGAGTTCCAGAGGTAGAGGACAGTTCCGCCAACGCGGCGGGCCCAGAGCAAGGGGTTCCCGTGGAGGGAGGGGCCCTAAGTTCACTCCCTCCCAATGATGTGATGCCGGTAGGAGGGAGACTTTATCACTTCCGGGATCATTGGACCTTCAGTCCATGGGCTCACAGCATAATATCAAGGGGCTTGGGTTGGAAATGGTCACAGGGATCCCCTCCTCCACCGGTGACCTTCTTCCAGAGACCCACTCCCATCCTGGAAGAGTACACTGCGGAGTTACTCAAGAAGAGAGCAATCAAGCGGGTTCGATCCCTGAAGTTCCAAGGCCGCCTGTTTACAGTCCCGAAGAAAGACTCGACGGCGTTGAGGGTAGTTCTGGACTTGTCGAAGCTCAACTCTTACATCCTTTGCGACAAGTTCCGTATGCTGACTATCTCTCAGGTACGGACCTTACTTCCCCGTGGGGCCGTCACCACCTCTATCGATCTTACCGACGCCTATTATCATGTCCCAGTAGCTCGAAACTTCTCTCCTTATCTAGGCTTCCGTCTCGGCAAGAGAGCCTTCGCATACACTATTATGGTGCAGGTTTGCAGTGCACCCTTCTTTGAAGTCAATGCACCATTTGTTTATTTGGCATTTTGCACATTTGTGGTTTAACTTCAGTTTCTCAGTCATTTGTAGTTTCTCTGTGATATTGTCTAATGCTGTTTTGAAATCTCAGCTAATAAATTCCATAATTATTAGCTTTGTGACCATTAGTGTAAAAAGGGGGGGGGGGGGGGTTGGCTGATAGTTACCCACCTGCTGCCGCATCCGGTGAATTCTGGGTGACTTTCCATCTTTTATGTCCCTAACCTCCCATAAGTGCTCCCAAACCAACAGTTAAGTCTCCTCAAAATTGGGTTGTCCCTAACATGCCGCAGCTCCCAACTGAGCAGCACAAGGCAGAAGACTGTTTTCTCGCCAGGAGTGACAACAGAAGGCTAGCGTTTACTGGGATCTCTGATCACCCAAGAACAGCCAGACTCATAGGTACTGAGTATTACCAGGAAGCAGCAGCTGGGTTTTTTTAGTTGGCCAGGACTTCAACAAGACACAAAAGCTATGTCAACCTCATGAGCAGTTGAGCTCATTTTGCTAGGGGTCGGTCACAGGGAGTGGTCAGCAATTACACGTTAGGAACATGCTTTGCGGAGCACTAATAGCTCTATTCTATTCTTGCATCCCCTGTCACCCTGGGATTCTTCAGTCCCAGTCTCTCGAAACCTGTGAACGAGTTCCTAGCGTTGTTAATAGAGGCTCCAAAGCCTCTGTTCTGATGCATGAGGTAGCTGTCAACTCCTTAATGTCTATATGTGTATGGGCTAGTTATAAGTAGCCATTGTATCTAAATATCTAATGTATTTTTTTTTTTAAGCCAGGAGAGATTGAAAGTTGACAGTTTGCATGGGAAGGTTGAGAAAGAGAGAAAAACACAGATATGAAAATGTAGAAGAGTTAATAGTGGTCCGGTCCTAGTCTGGATGCTCAGATCTGGTCTTGACAGCAAGGTTAAACCTACTGGGTTGAGAAAAAACCTCCCCACCGCCATCGCACACCCTTTCATCACGTTACGCAAGCTCTCACTTCAACAAAGTGCCAAGTGTGTGTGTGTGTGTGTGTGTGTTAGTAATTCAGCTATTAGTTGTACAGTATATACAAAATAAGTCAAATTATTACGTGTAAAAGAATTTTTTTTAGAATTTTATTAGAAGAAGTGAACAACCGTTCTAGATAATGTATATCTATTCACATTTGAAAAGGGTCATAAATGAGACCTACCTTGAAGAAAATCTTTCAACGGATTAGGAATTTTGAAGTGAACATTTTTATATACATAAGTTACTGACACAAATCAATTTAATATTGGAATTTAAAATTGCAAAACTTAGATCCTTTGTAAATTGAACATTTTACGTGTTCATGTTAGTCACTTTGAAACAGGAATAATGGAGGATATAATAATTAACTAATTTATACCTGAAAATAAATTACCTCCATATTGAGAAGTCTTGAGTTTTCTAATATTCTAAATGTTACTCCTTCAATTATTGTACCCGAAGCATGCCTTATAATTTCTAGACAATTTTGTGCATAGGAATTGATACCCTAATTTCCATTTGTTAAAGATAGTTTGTAGGTAAGAACATTATTTCTAGCAAACTCAGGAATCAAATTGTTTTATCTAAAATAAAAATTATTCATTTAGATCACACGATCCTACATTCTTATAAACTGCACCTATTTAATGGATGTGTGCTTTTCTGTTGATTTTTTCTTAAAGAATACTGTAGCTATGAAAAGAGAAATTAATTTTTTGCCATAATCTCGTCTAATAACAGTTTTTATATGGTCTTTTATTACATGTTTCAGTTTTAAATATTTAACTTAGCCGGTGAATATATAATAGCTGCTGCTCCAGCGGCTCGACAGAAAAACACACAAAAACTCGCGAGCGATCGCTATGAAGGTTGCGGGTGTGCCCACCAGCGCCAACTATCGGCCAGATACCGCATATGCATGTAAACAAGCCTCAATTCTTCTCTGTCGGTCTTAACGACAAGACGTATCATTACTCGCTGTATAACCTGGAGTTTTTCAACAGACTTGGTGAAGTACTTCATTTTGGTTTGAGCTTTCGCAGTGCAGGTGTTTTATCCTCAACTTAAACTCTTGAACTCTTTTTTTGGACAGATTTAATTGTTGATGACTTTGGATTGTTTTTTGGACTTTCTTTGACTATTTCAAAATGGCTGACCCTTCTCAAATTCCTAGATTTCGTAAGTGTAATGCTAGGGATTGCAATAGGCGTCTTCCAAAGGCCTCTCTCGACCCACATACTGTGTGTTCTAATTGTCGGGGTAAAACCTGTCAATTAGGAGATCGGTGTGAGGAGTGCGTGGGCCTTTCGGAATTCGGTTGGCTTGAGTTTGACAAGTATTCTCGTAAGCTAAAGAGAGATAGGGTGAGGAGAAGTTCCTCTAGATCGTTAGAATTTTCCTCCTCCCATGCCCCTGAACCTAATCCTTCCCCTGTAGTAGTTGTGTCTGAACCCTCTACTAGCACTCAGGAACCATCAATGCGGGATATGTTACGTGCCATTCATGCTTTGGGCGAGAGAGTTGAGTCGTTAGCTACGGACCGTAATCAACTCATGGCGGACGTAAAAGAGTTAAAGTGTCAGAGTGCCACATTAGAAAATCGTGGGAAAGTGATTAGTGCGCAAAGTGTTATCAGTGTTGCGACCGGGGGTTCGTCTGTTCGTGCCTGTCGTTCGCCTAATCCGAGACCTCTTGCAAGCTCCCAAGCCCCAGGGAGAAGTAATGTCGTAGGACTTATGGGTTCGAGAGGCTTTAACCTACGAACAGACGTTCCCTCTATGGTTTCAGGCGTGTCTCGTCAAGACCGCCCCTACCATAAGACGAGCGAGACGGTTTTCTCCTCGTCATCCGAAGGCTTTTCGCATAAGAAACCGTGGAGCAAGGTTTCGAGACCCTTAAAGCGAAAGTCAGTCCCTTCAGGACAGGTCCAGCGTCCTGGTTGTAGCCATTGGGACAGCTCTGACCCTTTGCAGTCATCGGAAGACTGCTCGCCGCCTAAGCAGAAACGTTACACAGGCTCCGAGAGTCTTGGTGTAGGCAAGGTTGTGCAGTCTCAGACGTTACCCTCGTCTTTTACCGCACCCATTCCCGTTGATCCTAAATGGGTTGTACTGCAAGACATGCAGATCAAGCTCGCCTCCCTTATGGAAGACTATTCTGCTGTAAAGGTTCACGATGATCCTCGCCGCTTAGCTAATCGAGATCCTGGCCTTCAGCCGCCAAAACGAGCCTTTGCTCGTCCTGTTGACGTTGGCGTTACTAAGTCACGTCAGTCACGCTTTGTAGAGCCTCACTCGATGCAGTCCCGTGTTGACTTTCAGCCGCATATGGACGTTCAGCCACTTCCTAATGCTCTTGTTGACGTTCAGGACGTTCGCCAACCAGCGGAGTTGACTTGTTTTGACGCTGAGCGTCAAACACTGCAGTCAAGAGTTGTTTTGACTGCTCAGTCTAGGCAGTCAAAGCAGTCTCGAGTTGACGTCGAGCGTCCTCCCGCTCCTGTTGTTGTTGACAGTCGTGCTGTTAAGCAGTTACATGACGTAGCGTCCTGGACTGCTACTGATGCACCAGTGCGTGTGGACTCTGCGTGTCAAGCATTGCCAACCCCTTTGCTTGTTACTCAGCAGTTGTCGGACGAAGATCCTTCAGATGAGGACGTTGCTGACCCTCATCATGATGATCATCCTTCGGATGTAGACGAACCTAGAACGGTTCCTCCTTCGATGGACTTTAAGAAAGTCATGTTAATTTTCAAGGAGCTTTTTCCCGATCACTTTGTTACCGTTGCTCCTCGTTCGCCACCGTCTGAGTTTGCTCTAGGCTTACCTGCTAATATGCCAGCCTTTACTAAGCTAGTGCTTTCTCGCTCTTCCAAGAGGGCTTTACGACTTTTAGGCGACTGGTTGGATACCAGGAGGAGTTTGGGGAAGACGGCCTTTGCCTTCCCTCCTTCAAAGCTCTCGTCTAGATCGAGCGTCTGGTATGCCACGGGAGAAGTTCTCGGCTTGGGAGTCCCTGCCTCTGCCCAGGGTGACTTCTCAAGCCTCGTAGACTCTCCCCGCCGCCTAGCCATGAGACGCTCGAAGATTAGTTGGTCCTCCTCGGACCCTGACCATCTGCTGAAAGGCGTATACAGGGCCTTTAAAGTTTTCAACTTCCTTGACTGGTCATTAGGAGCTTTAAGTAGGAAAATCTCGTCTGCTGACAGAGAAGTTTCCTTACTTATCATGTCATGTATGGATAAAGCCATCCGCGATGGTTCCAATGAGCTCGCCTCCACTTTTACGTCGGGAGTCTTAAAGAAGCGAGATTCCCTTTGCTCTTTTCTTTCGGCAGGAGTTACTCCCTGTCAGAGATCAGAACTGCTCTTTGCTCCCTTATCAACGTCTTTGTTTCCGCAACAATTGGTTAAGGACATAGCTTCTTCGCTTGTGCAGAAAGACACCCATGACTTGATGGCGTCCTCTGCTCGCAAAGGGACTCCTTCTACATCCTTTGCTGTAAGACCCAGGATCGAGACTCCGGCATCCAGATTTATCCCGCCCTTTCGTGGCAGAGCTCCCAGCAGGGGAAGTGCTCGTGCCGAGGGAAAGAGAGGTAAGAAGAGAGGAGCCAAGTCCTCACGTGGCAGAGTCTGACTGCCCACAGCCTCAGACAGCGGTAGGAGCCAGATTGAAGAGCTTCTGGCAAGCCTGGGAGAAGAGGGGCGCAGACCAACAGTCTGTTCGGTTGCTCAGAGAGGGGTACAAAATTCCGTTTGTACGCAAACCACCTCCTAGTGACAACTCCCATAGACCTCTCTCCCAGGTACCGAGAGGAGTCAAAGAGACAAGCCCTAAACCAAGAAGTGTCTCTGTTGCTAGAGAAGGGAGCGGTGGTGAAAGTCTCGGACCTTCAATCACCGGGGTTTTACAACCGTCTCTTCCTAGTCCCAAAGAAGACAGGAGGTTGGAGACCGGTGCTAGACGTCAGTGCGCTCAACGTTTTTGTTACGAAAACAAAGTTCACTATGGAGACCACGAAGTCAGTCTTAGCAGCGGTCAGAAAGGGAGACTGGATGGTCTCTCTCGACCTACGAGATGCGTACTTCCACATTCCTATACACCCAGATTCCCAACCGTTTCTGAGGTTTGTTTTCAGGAATGTGGTATACCAGTTTCGGGCCCTGTGCTTTGGCCTCAGTCCTGCTCCTCTCGTGTTTACGAGGCTCATGAGGAATGTGGCAAAATTCCTCCATTTATCGGGAATCCGAGCCTCCCTGTACTTGGACAACTGGCTTCTCAGGGCTGCGTCCAGTCATCGCTGTCTGCAGGATCTTCATTGGACGTTGGATCTGACCAAGGAATTGGGACTTTTGGTCAACCTAGAAAAGTCCCAGCTGATTCCATCCCAAACTATTCTATATTTAGGGATGGAGATTCGCAGTCCAGTTTTTCGGGCTTTTCCGTCTGCCACCCGAATAGATCAAGCCCTGCTCAAAGTCCAACTAATGCTGAAGAGAGAACGGTGCTCAGTCAGGAATTGGATGAGTCTCGTAGGAACTCTATCATCCCTGGAGCAGTTTGTCTCGCTAGGAAGACTGCACCTTCGGCCTCTCCAGTTCCATCTAGCCTTTCACTGGAACAAGGACAAGACGTTAGAGACGGTCTCAATCCCGGTCTCCGAACCAGTAAAGGCATGCATGAAATGGTGGAACAGCAATATCAGTCTGAAAGAGGGACTATCCCTAGCAGTTCAGAACCCAAACCACGTGTTGTTCTCAGACGCGTCGGATTTGGGTTGGGGTGCGACCCTGGACGGTCGGGAATGCTCAGGTCTGTGGACCTCAAGTCAGAGGAGCATGCACATCAACGGCAAGGAGCTTTTGGCAGTCCACTTGGCCTTGATGAAATTCGAAAGTCTCCTTCGAAACAAAGTGGTAGAGGTCAACTCCGACAATACCACAGCTTTGGCGTACATCTCCAAGCAAGGAGGCACACACTCCCTCACGCTGTACGAGATCGCAAGGGACCTGCTCATTTGGTCAAGAAATCGAGGCATCTCCCTGTTAACGAGATTTATCCAGGGCGACTTGAACGTCTTGGCAGACTGTCTCAGTCGGAGGGGTCAGGTAATTCCCACGGAATGGACCCTCCACAAGGACGTGTGCAAGAGTCTTTGGGCGACTTGGGGTCAACCCACCATAGACCTCTTTGCCACCTCGATGACCAAGAGGCTTCCAATCTATTGCTCTCCAGTCCCAGACCCAGAAGCAATACACATAGACGCATTTCTCCTAGATTGGTCTCATCTGGACTTATATGCATTCCCACCATTCAAGATTGTCAACAAGGTACTGCAGAAGTTCGCCTCTCACGAAGGGACAAGGTTGACGTTGGTTGCTCCCCTCTGGCCCGCGAGAGAGTAGTTCACCGAGGTACTTCGATGGCTGGTAGACTTTCCAAGAAGTCTTCCTCTAAGGGTAGATCTATTACGTCAGCCCAACGTAAAGAATGTCCATCAAAGCCTCTCCGCTCTTCGTCTGACTGCCTTCAGACTATCGAGAGACTCAAGAGCTTGAGGCTTTTCGAAGGAGGCAGCCAGTGCGATTGCAAGAGCGAGGAGAGCTTCTACCATTAGAGTATACCAGTCGAAGTGGGAAGTCTTTCGAGACTGGTGCAAGTCAGCATCTGTGTCCTCGTCCAGTACCTTTTACATCTGAGAAATGTTCGCTCCCTCTCAGCTCCCACGATTAAGGGCTACAGGAGCATGTTGGCTTCGGTCTTTCGTCATAGAGGCTTAGATCTTTCCAACAATAAAGATCTCCAAGATCTCCTTAAGTCTTTTGAGACCTCTAAGGAACGTCGTTTGGCAACTCCTGGGTGGAACTTAGACGTGGTCCTAAGGTTCCTCATGTCAGACAGGTTTGAGCCATTACATTCAGCCTCCCTGAAGGATCTCACCCTCAAGACACTTTTCCTAGTGTGCTTGGCTTCGGCTAAAAGGGTCAGTGAACTTCATGCCTTCAGTAAGAACATCGGCTTTTCTACAGAAAAAGCCACTTGTTCACTTCAACTTGGTTTCCTGGCCAAAAATGAACTGCCTTCTCGTCCTTGGCCTAAATCTTTTGATATTCCTTGCTTATCAGAGATCGTAGGCAACGAACTGGAAAGAGTGTTATGTCCTGTTAGAGCTCTTAAGTTCTACTTAGCCCGTACTAAGTCCTTACGAGGTAGATCTGAGGCATTATGGTGCTCAGTTAAGAAACCATCATTGCCTATGTCAAAGAATGCTTTGTCATATTTTATCAGATTTTTAATACGAGAAGCTCATTCTCACTTGAATGAGAAAGACCGATGTTTGCTTAAGGTTAAGACGCACGAAGTAAGAGCTATAGCAACCTCCATGGCCTTCAAGCAAAATAGATCTCTGCAAAGTATTATGGACGCGACTTTTTGGAGAAGCAAGTCAGTATTCGCGTCATTTTACTTAAAAGATGTCCAGACTCTTTACGAGGACTGCTACACACTGGGTCCATTCGTTGCAGCGAGTGCAGTAGTGGGTGAGGGTTCTACCACTACATTACCCTAATTCCAATATCCTTTTTAATCTGTCTCTTGAAATGTTTTTAATATTGTTTTTTGGGTTGTACGGAAGGCTAAGAAGCCTTTCGCATCCTGGTTGATTTGGCGGGTGGTCAAAGTCATTTCTTGAGAGCGCCCAGATTAGGGGTTTGATGAGGTCCTGTTGTATGGGTTGCAGCCCTTGATACTTCAGCTCCTGGGAGTCTTTCAGCATCCTAAGAGGATCGCTGGGCTTCGTGAGGAAGACAGACTTACAAGGCAGAGTAATCGTCTAAGTCAACTTCCTTACCAGGTACCTATATTTGGGTTTTGTTATATTATAACTGTCAAAACTCTAAGCATATACGCTGTAAACTTAATTAACTCTGGTCTCTACCCACCACCTTGGGTGTGAATCAGCTATTATATATTCACCGGCTAAGTTAAATATTTAAAAATGATATTTTAATTATAAAATAAATTTTTGAATATACTTACCCGGTGAATATATAAATTAAAGGCCCTCCCTTTCTCCCCAATAGAGACGCAGCGGGACGAGAAGAATTGAGGCTTGTTTACATGCATATGCGGTATCTGGCCGATAGTTGGCGCTGGTGGGCACACCCGCAACCTTCATAGCGATCGCTCGCGAGTTTTTGTGTGTTTTTCTGTCGAGCCGCTGGAGCAGCAGCTATTATATATTCACCGGGTAAGTATATTCAAAAATTTATTTTATAATTAAAATATCATTTTACCTATCAGAGCATTTTATTTGTCCTAACTTGTAAGAGGAGTAATTCAAAATAATTTTTTTTCAGGATACAGTTGGTTGCTTGCTTGAAACCAACAAATGACTGAAGGCAGATATAATGGGGGATGTCCATTAATCACAAGGGAACTTCTATTCTCCTGTTCAAGGGGAATTTTGGGATCTTTGACTTCAAGAAAAAAATTCAATGGGAGAGAATTAGTAATTTTCAAAATTCTTGTGCAAATTTGTTACTAAGGCTCCAAGTACCCTGATATTGCCTAATTAGTCTGTTATAGTTAGCTGTTAGAATTCAACTGCGAAACTAATATTTTTCTATAAATCTTAAAATCTGTTGTTCTCTGTGCCATATTTTTTTTTTTTTACATTACACATATTAAGCCTTAACTATCATAAATGCTACCGGCAGATTTTTATTTGAAAATTTCAACAAATAACAAAGTTTAAATTTAAGTTATACTTTCTTTGAAACTGGAAATATCTCTGAATCACCACTTTAACAACTTTTATCATCTTGTGTCATACTAAATTTACTAATAAGCCTCGATATTAATATTAACTCTCACGGTCACTAATGTATTGTCACCACTTGAAAATTTTATTTATATAATTTTTTTGTATTTATACAAGGTACTGTATAAGAATGTAATACAGTACCTTGTTTTATCAAGACTATAGGAGGTGTTCACATAATTTGATTTAACCACAATGCTTGTATGTTTGATATAATTTCTATATAGCATTTGAAGTAACTCAAACACTTGATCATAGTACTAGAGTATCATAAATCAGAAAGCTTATCAGCTAAAACTGGTACTAATATTTTCTGGGTCGATCTGTGGCGCCGGGTGAAAAGTCCTTCTTGTATGTCTTTTCTGATAAAACCTTCCAATTATACCAGAGAAAGATAAAAGCATGGAATGCTGAGGTTACAACCCTCGCTCGAGCACCTTTTGGGTGTCGTGTATAAAGCAAAGGCGCGTGAAATCCACTATTCACAGGTTGTCTTCCATTTAGTTAATTCCTTCGTCAAAGGGATGGGCCGATACAACGGCCCTAGACACACCCCCATCGCCGCACCACCCACGCCACGACGCGAGCGCCATCTGAACAACATCCTTCTTTTTGGAATACAAAGTGTTGAATTGTTTTGTTGTGCTCTCGGTCTTTTTTATCTATCGTGGATTTATTTTGTCATGTCCGAAGCTTCATCTTCACACATTCCAATGTTAAGTACCATAGTTTGTTTTGACAGTATTTTATTGTACCGGGCTTTTGTTTTATATCCAGTATAGTCTGTTTTATTATTCCCGTCTGGCCTTTCATGGCGGCCATTGTTTGTTCACTTGTTGGGAATTCATCTTTGTCTGCCCGTTTTGTACTCTGTCACTTAGGTTCTTGGTTAAGTCCCTGGCCTTATGCCTTTAGAACCGTTATTATTTTTAATTTTATTTTTTTTTTGTGTATTTATGCTCATGGTACTTTTTGCTAGTAAGTCCAGCCTACGAACGAGATAGCGATTTAGCTTTGTATTTGTTTAGTGCCCGCCCCTCCGAGGCGTTCGTCACTCGACTGTGCTATTTATTTAAAGTTTTAGCAGATGCTATTCTTCGATCGTAGTGTTATATGGATGTACATTTTTATTTTATACGTTTATAATAGTGTTGTGTGATTTTTAGTCCTGTTTTTGTGTCCAAGAGAGCGAGAGTTTGGGGTCCCCGTTTTCTGTTCGCAGTCACGAGTTACCCCTTTCTCTCGTTTTCTTTCTTTGCTCTGGTGGTTGAGCGGATTTCCCGTTTTCCGTTTTGTGCGTTCAACGGGTTCTCCCTCCCTCTCCTCTCCCCCTCGGGGTGGATGATAACTTACGAGTTATTTATTTTTCGTGACTTTTCAATTGTTAGCGTTATTTTGGTCCGTGTTCGTCCTCTCCCCGTTACGGCTCGGGAGTAGTTTATGAACGTTTTCCACTCCGCCTTGAGTTCTACTCCGGCTTGAGGGATTCTCAATGACTTTCGTTCTATTGTTATATTTATATATTGTTTACTGCATGGGACGGGCTTCATATTGTTTAGATACGACCCTCCGGTGGCCCTTACTGCGGTCTCAGGCCACGGCTATATCCACAATAGCCATTGTTATTACAATTGTGTTTTTATTCACAATAATTATTCAGGACCTTTCTTCTCCCTCCGGCCTCACCGGAGTTTGTAAATACGCTTTGCTATGATCTAAGCCTTAGCCTTTAGCTGCGGCTTGGCTTTTATATCTTCACAATTGAATTATTAGCCACAATTGAATTATTCAGGGTATCTCATTATCCTCCGGCGTCACCGGAGGTCGCCCATACACTTCACACTTATATTTGCCTTGCCTTTGGCTAAGACTGCATTATTCAGGACATTTCATTACGCTCCGGCTTCACCGGAGGTCGCCCATACACTTAACACTTATATTTGCCTTGCCTTTGGCTAAGACTGCATTATTCAGGACATTTCATTACGCTCCGGCTTCACCGGAGGTCGCCCATACACTTAACACTTATATTTGCCTTGCCTTTAGCTAAGGCTGGTGTTTATATTTATTTTAAGGGCATGTCACTGCTTCCCCGACCCTCGCAGGTCGGCAGATTGCTTTAAGTTATTTATCCTTATGTCATTAACAGACATTAGGTAAATTAAAAATATACAAACATTTGGATATTATAGTGCCAACAATGGTTTTGGCCGAATAGCGATTTAAACGTTTGCGATTTAGTCTGTTAGTCTGTTAGTTTGTACTCGCCCCAGGAAGGCTCGATTTAGACTATATCCTTATTTATTGGTTACGTTGTCGTTATTCTTCGTTTTTGGTTATTACAATGACTAAAAATGAAAAAGAAAAAGGAAAAAATAAAAATAAAATAAAAAAGCAATCAGTTTTTTACTTTCCTTATATTATTGTGTGATGTTAGCTTTTATTATGTAACCTTGAGAGTGAGAGCATAGGGTGCTCGTTTATTAGCTCGAGTAAGGGAGGTGATTTTCCCGTTCTCCGTTTTTATACGTTCACGAGTTATTCAGGCCTCCTCTTATTATCAGAGTTGATGATAGTACGTTTAATGTTATACACGTTTTATTGATGTGGTTACTGTTGATATAGCTAACACTATTAGTAGGAACGTTGGTGTATGAGTCATTAATTGGGTTCGATTTATACCGACACCCTTAGCTCCGCCTTGAGTTATGCTTAGCTCCGCCTTGAGTTATACGCCGCTATAATGGATACTCATTGAGTCATTGGGTGAGAACTAGTCAGATATTTGGAGTGCAACGGTGAAATCCGGCACTCAGACTCCGGCTGAGACCTTTTTGCACACGAACCTTTGTCATGTTTGATCTCAATTACACCTTTCCGGCCCCTTTTTTCATCGAATCTCCGGCTTCGCTGGAGATAACTCAAACATTCATTGAGGTTAATGTTATCGTACCGGTGACGGTCACGATCTCACAGGGACTGGCCTTTGCTACCGGATCTCCCATACAAACAGAGATCAAGCAGACGTCCAGAACCGGAGTTAACAATGTGATACCGATGAGGATTTCACAGTTTCATTATTACGGTCCCTTTTTCATCGAATCTCCGGCTTCACTGGAGATAACACAGACATTCAGTTTTAGAGAATGTTATCGTACCGGTGAGGATCGCGTTTTCACGTTGCCGGACCTTTGTCACTGGTTCTCCGGTACAAACTGAGATCAATCAGACGATCAGAATCAGGGTATGAACCCTTTTTCATGAATAATCACAATATCGTCATTACGATCCTTTTCATCGAATCTCCGGCTTAACCGGATATCGTACAGGCGATCAGCATTGAGGTTAATATTAGATTTCCTCTGGTTCACGTTGTCACTATGACGGACCTTTGTTTGTACCGGGGATGGTTACCGGAGATCCGGTACAGTCGGAGATCACTCAGACCACGGGTGGCCAATCTTTTGTTTTACCTGTAAAGGGAAGGATTTAAAAAAAAAAAAAATTATTTATGAACGTAACTATGCCTATATTTATGCATGTATTTAATTCTAACTATGTATAAATATGGATAAATATCCATACAACATCGTGTTCAAATAGAATTAAATTAATTATGCCTATATTTATGCATATTCAATCCTAACTGTCTAAATATGGCTAAATATCCATACAACATAGTGTTCAAATAGAAATACATTAATTATGCCTATATTTATGCATAGTCAATTCTAACTATGTCTAGATATGGATAAATATCCATACAACATAGTGTTCATATAGAAATAAATTTCCACCCAGTGGCGAATGCGCCAACAGGGTCACATTTCATGAATACAAGTGTCGCACTATACCCCAGAAGATAATACATTAAATAACTTGTCTTTAAAATTGCTTTTTAAGAGTTATACAGCTGATCCCAGCCTGTGAATAGGAACGCTAACCAAAGTTCAAGGAACATCCAGACTTATGTCCCCTTTGTGTTACAGAAGGTTCGCCTGCATGGTTCCCATCAGGATGATGATGATTCTCTCTGGCCTGCAAGAGAGGCTCTCCACCCTTGGGTATCGAAGTTGGGAAGGAATGCTCCATCTAGAGGTCCCTATCTCCTCGGAGTGTCCTCTCTAAGGTTGGACAACGACCCCATGGACGGGCAGGTATGTGGGGATGAGTTTTGAGCCTTCAGCTTTGCAATTACCTACGTCACCGACCTAGGACCATTAAAGGATCCTAATGTTCATGTTACCCTGCATAAACTGTGACGGCTAAAAGCAACACATTCTAAGGAAATCCAAGGGGCTATGACGCAGCTTTAAGGTATGGTGGTGAGTCAGTGCCGTTCAGGAACTCGGATATAGGTGGTACCATAAATCTGGAGGGCATAGACGTCCTCCCTCTGGGGGACCTAGATTTTACTCCCAGGTACTAGAATTCCCATTCAACGGATGCATTCGATTGAAAGAGATTGCCTTGGTTAGCTTAGACAAGGTACCGAAGGTAACGGTATTATTTCCTAAATGGCAGGCCCGATCTGTCTGGACCAGGATGTTGTCAGCCTGGGGGGTACGATAATTCCAGGCTCTGCCCTTCCAGTTCGACCTACACGTTTGTTGGTCTGATCGGGTCAGTTGTGGGAAGTACGTTCTCTCTGAGACCTCTATCAGACAGGAATCGATAGTCGGTTTCCCACTCGTCATCACAGCCTTCCTCTGGTTCGACGCTTTTGTATCTGACCCCCCATCATCAGGTGGTCTACCTCACTGATTCCCCAGGTACACAGCCCAACTCCGTTGGGATGTTTTGCCTGCATGCAGCCCTAGATCCGAACCCTCAGGCTCCTTTCATGGACACCAGAGAGGAAGCTACAGGAGTAGAAGACAGTCCCGACATCAAGGCGGACTTAGGAAAAAGGGGGCTCGGAGAAGGGAAGGACCTAGATTCACTCCCTCACAACGCGGTGGTCCCGGTAGAGGGAAGACTTTACCACTTTCGTGACCATTGGACTCGGTCTGTGGGATCATAGCATAGTCTCTAACGGTTTGAGATGAAAATGGCCTCAAGGTCCTCCTCCTCCGCCAGTGACCTTCTCCCAGAAATCCACTCCCGTCCTGAAAGAGTACACCACAGGGTTACTCAAGAAAAAGCAATCAAACGACTATCTCTTAGGTACGGACCTTACTTCCCCGTGGGACCATCACCACCTCTGTCGATCTTACCGACCGCTATTAGCTTGCGCCTATAGCTCGAAACTTCTCTTCTTATCTGGGTTTCCACCTAAGCAGGAAAGCCTTTGTGTTCAAGACATGCCCTTCGGCCTCAACATTGATCCCAGGATATTCACGAAACTGGGAGAGGCAGTGTTAGAACAACTCAGGAACCAAGAGATACAGATCATTGCTTATCTGGCCGGTTGGCCCATTTGGGCCCGGCCGGCCATAGAAGGCAACAGAGCTACGAAGGAATTACTTTGATCGCTCGACAACCTGTGATTTCGGGTCAATCTCCATAAGTCTCGCCTGCGACCATCAGGCCACTTAGAATGGTTAGCCATTCAGTGGGACCTTTCGAAGCACACGTTGTCTCTCCCTTCCAAAAGTAAGAGGAATAGGTTCCAAGATCAAGAATTTCTCAAGCACAAACAGGTGTCCAAAGAGCCTAGAAAGTATCCTCGGCCTTTCCCAATTCACTTCAGTAACAGATCTCCTAATAAAAGCCAAACTCAAGACATCAATCGATTTTGGAGAAAGAGAGCTACAGTACCTATAAGAAGACAAGGTCTCGAAGATCCCCTCTGTCGGGAAAATGAGACTACGCCCATGGTCCGAACCGAAGAACCTCTCCAAAGCGGTTCCTCTACAATTCCCACCTCCACAAGTGACATTCCATTCAGCCGTGTCTCTAAGTGGATGGGGGGATTTCTCCGAACATCAGATGTTTCAGGTTCTTGGTCACTAGCCATGAAACAGTCCCATATCAATGTTCTCGAAGCCATGGCAGTGTTCTTGACCCTGAAGAGAGAGACTCCTCCGAGGTCGACCCACATCAGAGTAGTGTCAGACAGCACAGACGAGGTACACTACGGAAACAGGGGAGGATCCAAGTCACCCAACCTGAATCAGATCCTGGTCACTTTCTTCGCCTGGGCAACAGAAAAGAACTGGTTCCTGTCAGCACCTCACCTAGCGGGAGGCCAGGATGTGAGAACGGGCTCACTATCCAGGACGAGTTCCCTGGAGTCAGAATTTCACTCCGGTGGATACTCAGGTTTGTCCAGGCATCCAGGTAGATCTATTCACATCTCAGATCAATCACAAACTTCCTTGTTATGTGACCCCAATCCTGGACCCTCGGGCTCATGCCATGGATGCATTACCCCGGGATTGGAACCATTAGAGGAAGATTTCCCTATCTCTCCCAGTGAATCTTCTAAAAACTTTAACACCGACTGCGCTCCTTCCGGGGCGCAGTGGCTTTAGTACCACCTCACTGCCCAAGAACAGTTGGTTTCCTCTCCTCCTCGAGTGGAAACTCCGTCTCATCCGGATCCCGTTCCTCAAACTGACCCGAGTATTCCAAACTCACTGTGTCAGATTACTCAAGGATGTCCAAAACCCTAACTTTGTGGACTACAGGAAGTTGGCAGCTCGTAGAGACGCGAACATTGAACCGGAAAACGATTTCTTCATCGAATCAGACAAAAGGGACTCGACAATTCGCCAATATGATTCGGCCGTTAACCCCCAAAATAGGTGGTCCCCTTGGAAAGTTATTCCTCTTCTCCAAGATACTTCTCTATGTCCGGTCACCACTCTCAGGGCCTTTTTAGCCACGACTGCTACCCGATCGTCTGGCCCCTTGTTTATCAGAGAACAAGGAGGTACCATTCCCATACGTGGTATTAGGCTATAGATCCTATACTTCGTTTAACAAGCCAATCCGGGATCATTTCCCCCAGAAGATGGACTTTGATGACCTTATAAAGTTCACGGGTTGGGAATCTCCTATGGTCTTCAAACGCCACTATCTAATGAACTTACAGGCTCTTAAATACCCAACAGTTGCAGCTGGGAGCCTTATCTCTCCCCAGTGATCTTTTGTTCTTCCTTTCATCCATCTCTTTTCTTCTCCCTCCTACCCGCCACTCGCACCAAGACGCCGCTTCCTTGGTGGTTCGTTAGCCCTAAGTTTATTACATATTAGGTTATGTTTGTAACTATTATTGATTACCGTGGTTATAGGGTTGGGATATTCTTAGCCATGTCAGTTTTGTAGCATGTTTCCTCTGATACTCGGAGGCTTCCCTGTTATCATGTTTGTTTACCTTAATTATTTATGATTTTCTTTACATGGTGTTGTTTCTCTCCCCTCATTAAATTAGTTATTGTTGGGCTTGGAAGGCATTCTCTGGTACATTTTCACCCGGCGCCACAGATCGACCCAGAAAAGGGATTTTGACGAAGGAAAAATCTATTTCTGGGGAGAGACCTGTGGCGCCCGGTGAAACCCTTCCCCCTTTATTTTACACGATCCCACCCTTTCCTTTCCAAGCCGTCATGACCATTACAGAAGGATGTTGTTCAGATGGCGCTCGCGTCGTGGCGTGGGTGGTGCGGCGATGGGGGTGTGTCTAGGGCCGTTGTATCGGCCCATCCCTTTGACGAAGGAATTAACTAAATGGAAGACAACCTGTGAATAGTGGATTTCACGCGCCTTTGCTTTATACACGACACCCAAAAGGTGCTCGCGCGAGGGTTGTAACCTCAGCATTCCATGCTTTTATCTTTCTCTGGTATAATTGGAAGGTTTTATCAGAAAAGACATACAAGAAGGACTTTTCACCGGGCGCCACAGGTCTCTCCCCAGAAATAGATTTTTCCTTCGTCAAAATCCCTTAAATGGCTAGTTTTTTCACGAACAAACATTTTGGTATCTTTAGATAAATTTTATCTTTATGAAAATGACAAAGATAATCTTTAATCCAATATGGCATTACATGGTATAATGTGCTGTATATTTTAAAATATTTTATCACTTTAAGTCCAGATATTTAATCGTAATTTTACTGCAGATTTTTATGACCTAAAGATAAACTGAGGACCAGTTTCTCAATGAGGTGAAGTTGTACAAGGTGAAGATCTTTTTTATACAGTGATGTCTATTCTTCAATGTATTTTTATGGTACTGTACTCTTGATGGCACCTGTGGATATTGAACTAAGGCTCATAGGTTGGAAAGCTACTTAACAATTCCAGGTTTTTCACCATGTGTTTTAGGTTATGATATAAGGTTTTGTTTCTACCCTTACTTTCCATTAGGCCTTCCTATTTTGTAAATATTTGTAGGTCATTAAGCTTTGCCTTTTAGAACACGTCTCGTGTACCTCTATGATATAATACCTACAACAATTGGTAAGATTTTTTGGGAGCTCTGTTCTCTGCATAGATGCTGTTTTTTGTGAATAGCAAAATTTCAGCAGCAGTAATTTAGTTCCACTTGTCCTGCTTTGTTTGATGTGAAGCCTGCTCATGATGTTGATTAATCTGGAGAATTGCACATGGGATACATTATTTGGTTAGATCATAATTTTTACTTTGTTAATTAACTGGGTTGAATGTACAGTGGTAAAATTTGCTTAGCTATCAAGTTTATGCTGTTAGTAACTGATTATATATGAAGAATCTGTCCAGAAAGTTATTGTCTCGGAGAATCTCTAGTCTGATACTTTAACTAAAGTCTTCTGAAATCTCTTGCTGAAGGCTCATATTTTATCATTACAGAAGAAGTTAATTGTTGATGGTTTGAGGTGTTGGAAATGCTTGTTTTTAAGAAGCTAATGCTTTCTACAAAATTCAAAGGAAGCTTGAGAATTTATTTCTAATCGATTCCTGAACCATGATAATTTAGACTTTTTTTAAATTTATTTCTCTTTTATTGTGTTTATATATGGAAAATATTGATCTCATTCCGAGATGTAATGAAGATTTCCCAGCTTTGTATCCTTTGATAGTTTTTCTGAAGGCTTCGGGTTTGTTTCCTCATTAAGAAATACATTTGACGAAATAATCTTGTTCCAATGGTTCTCTTAATGAAAGTATTAACATTTAATTTGAATTTAGATTATTTATAGATATCTAGAGAATTAAATGATTTGATGAAATCAGTAGCATGCAATGACTAGTTCTTAATAATGTTGATAATTTTGCATGTTGATTTCCAAGGATATTCACCATAAGGACAACTGTATGTCTTATGTTTTTCTTCTTAGAGACTCTTGTTGTTAATTGTAAACATTATTAAGAAAATTATGTAAAGGGTTATGGTTTTCCCACACCAATTCAAACCATTTTCATTCATACTTAGGTTTGCAAAGTTTTACAGAGTTTTCCTAAGTTTCAAATTATCCCTACCTTGAGGAAATTTTTAGGCCACTCTAGCTGATAGTTATGAAAGGGCCAGTTTAGTTTCAAAAGCTTTAAAATTTTTCCTTGACTTGTTTTTGTATGAGGTGTTGATATGGCCTGGTTTAAAGTACTGTATCTCCTTAGAGTAAATTCTTATATCTTGTTTGTTTATTCTTTGGTCTGTTGAGTTACTTTGGGCATTCCTTGTTCTATAGTTATTTGTGAGCAATCCTAGCTTACAGATTTTTTTCAGATATAAATATTTTCAGTCACTTTGGAGTATAAAGGTCTTTCTTTAGTAGGCAAGGGTTTTTGGGGTCACTTTGTGTTTAAAAATGTCTTGAGGAGTTCCTCTTGTTTTATGAATTTTCACTGGGCAAAGAATGGCTATTTGGGTAGTCTTGATTTGCCAAGCTTTGGTGATTATATGCCTTAGTTCTGATTTGCTTAAATCTTCTTTTGTAGCACTCAAAGGTCTTTGCAGTTATTTGAGGAACTCATTAGCTATGGATTATGCAGAAATAGCATCTGTACCATGGTCTTCCACTGTCTTGTGGTAGTGTGCTCTTGCTTGAGGGTGCACTATTGTCTTATTTCTTTTTCTCTCTTTTTATAGTTTATATATGAAAGATCTATTTTGTTGTTACTGTTATTAGAATAGTTTGTTTTAATTGTTTATTACAGTACTTCTCTTGTCGTTTGTCTATTTCCATATTTCCCTGTTGGAGCCCTTGGACTTATAGCATCTTGCTTTTCTAACTATGGTTATAGCTTGGTAATAATAATAATAAATTCTGGCTCTACATTATTTTTCTTAGGTTATTTGCACTGCTAATTAGTCTATGCATTAATAATGGAATCCTTCATCTATGGAGTTACTTGAGGTGTTTCTTGATTCTCGGGCACTTATTTGATTTACCAATTGCAAGTATTCCCTCATTTGGAGATTTTTTTTTTTTTTAGTAGCACACTGGTTTATTCAGGACACTACTTTGTCTGTGGAGTTGTTTTGGCCATATTCCTTTGTCAATTCAGTCATTCATGAGTGGAAGTAATTCTGGACACTTTTGTCTTTAGTGTCATTTAGAACACTTCTAGGGTGTTGTTTTAGGCACTTCTTGGATATTGAAGTGATTTATAAATTATTTAGAGCACTATATTGTGTATAGAATTATAGAGAACAGTTTTTTGTGTATGGCATTATCTGTTACACACCTTGGTCTAAGGACCTATTTTGTGCACTCATTGGATTTCAGACCACTTAATGTTTCCTTGTTTCTTTTCAAGTAATTTATTTTTTAATTTTTTTCAATGTTGATTTCAAGAGTTCTAGTTTTCGTGTCAATCTTTAGGCTCCAGTGTTATTTAGCTTTGCTCTTTGAATTGAGATCTTATTGACAATTTGTTTTTAATTGATATATTTAAGATTTATACACATTTCTAATAATTTTACTTTCATCGTGTTGGGGTATATTTAAAAGAGAACTTCTGTATCAATGGAATTCAAGGTATGTTACTCACATGTAGCATCTAAGTTTTTCATACTATACTATCTGCCAAAATTTTTAACCATTTTTATGGTCATGTAATAATCATAAAACTGGTGATAAGTTTGCTTTACCCTCTTGTTTCTTAAATAAGAAAATATTGAAAGCATAATATTCTTTAAATTTCATGTACAGTATATTGCTAAAGGAAAACCATGTACAGTAATTAAATTTTGCTTTCTGTTTATTAAAAATAATGTATTAAACTTTTACAATTCTGTTTTCTAATTATGAAAACAAACTAGAATCCTTTTGATTTACATAGAGATAAATAATACTATAGTATCTTGTATTTTCTATTCTTTAATGTTTGAATTTCTTAAATGTTAGTCAAATTTTGTCCCAATGCCGGGTGTGAATAATTCTTGAATATTAGTCATACATACATACATCATATACCAAAGGCACTTCCCCCAATTTTGGGGGGTAGCCGACATCAACAAGAAACAAAACAAAAAAGGGGACCTCTACTCTCTACGTTCCTCCAGCCTAACCAGGGACTCAGCCGAGTTCAGCTGGTACTGCTAGGGTGCCACAGCCCAACCTCCCACATTTCCACCACAGATGAAGCTTCATACTGCTGAGTCCCCTACTGCTGCTACCTCCGCGGTCATCTAAGGCACCGGAGGAAGCAGCAGGGCCTACCGGAACTGCGTCACAATCGCTCGCCATTCATTCCTATTTCTAGCACGCTCTCTTGCCTCTCTCACATCTATCCTCCTATCACCCAGAGCTTTCTTCACACCATCCATCCACCCAAACCTTGGCCTTCCTCTTGTACTTCTCCCATCAACTCTTGCATTCATCACCTTCTTTAGCAGACAGCCATTTTCCATTCTCTCAACATGGCCAAACCACCTCAACACATTCATATCCACTCTAGCCGCTAACTCATTTCTTACACCCGTTCTCACCCTCACCGCTTCGTTCCTAACCCTATCTACTCGAGATACACCAGCCATACTCCTCAGACACTTCATCTCAAACACATTCAATTTCTGTCTCTCCATCACTTTCATTCCCCACAACTCCGATCCATACATCACAGTTGGTACAATCACTTTCTCATATAGAACTCTCTTTACATTCATGCCCAACCCTCTATTTTTTACTACTCCCTTAACTGCCCCCAACACTTTGCAACCTTCATTGACTCTCTGACGTACATCTGCTTCCACTCCACCATTTGCTGCAACAACAGACCCCAAGTACTTAAACTGATCCACCTCCTCAAGTAACTCTCCATTCAACATGACATTCAACCTTGCACCACCTTCCCTTCTCGTACATCTCATAACCTTACTCTTACCCACATTAACTCTCAACTTCCTTCTCTCACACACCCTTCCAAATTCTGTCACTAGTCGGTCAAGCTTCTCTTCTGTGTCTGCTACCAGTACAGTATCATCCGCAAACAACAACTGATTTACCTCCCATTCATGATCATTCTCGCCTACCAGTTTTAATCCTCGTCCAAGCACTCGAGCATTCACCTCTCTCACCACTCCATCAACATACAAGTTAAACAACCACGGCAACATCACACATCCCTGTCTCAGCCCCACTCTCACCGGAAACCAATCTCTCATTTCATTTCCTATTCTAACACATGCTTTACTACCTTTGTAGAAACTTTTCACTGCTTGCAACAACCTTCCACCAACTCCATATAACCTCATCACATTCCACATTGCTTCCCTATCAACTCTATCATATGCTTTCTCCAGATCCATAAACGCAACATACACCTCCTTACCTTTTGCTAAATATTTCTCACATATCTGCCTAACTGTAAAAGTCTGATTCATACAACCCCTACCTCTTCTAAAACCACCCTGTACTTCCAAGATTGCATTCTCTGTTTTATCCTTAATCCTATTAATCAGTACTCTACCATACACTTTTCCAACTACACTCAACAAACTAATACCTCTTGAATTACAACACTCATGCACATCTCCCTTACCCTTATATAATGGTACAATACATGCACAGACCCAATCTACTGGTACCATTGACAACACAAAACACACATTAAACAATCTCACCAACCATTCAAGTACAGTCACACCCCCTTCCTTCAACATCTCAGCTTTCACACCATCCATACCAGATGCTTTTCCTACTCTCGTTTCATCTAGTGCTCTCCTCACTTCCTCTATTGTAATCTCTCTCTCATTCTCATCTCCCATCACTGGCACCTCAACACCTGGAACAGCAATTATATCTGCCTCCCTATCATCCTCAACATTCAGCAAACTTTCAAAATATTCCGCCCACCTTTTCCTTGCCTCCTCTCCTTTTAACAACCTTCCATTTCCATCTTTCACTGTCTCTTCAATTCTTGCGCCGGCCTTCCTTACTCTCTTCACTTCTTTCCAAAACTTCTTCTTATTCTCTTCATATGACTGACCCAGTCCCTGACCCCACCTCAGGTCAGCTGCCCTCTTTGCCTCACGTACCTTGCGCTTTACTTCCACCTTTTTCTCTCTATATTTTTCATACTTCTCTATACTATTACTCTGCAGCCATTCTTCAAAAGCCCTCTTTTTCTCTTCCACTTTTACCTTCACTCCTTCATTCCACCATTCACTGCCCTTCCTCATGCTGCCTCCAACAACCTTCTTGCCACATACATCACTTGCAATCCCAACAAAATTTTCTTTTGCTAACTTCCACTCCTCCTCTAAATTACCAGTTTCTCTTACTCTCACCTCGTCATATGCCATTTTCAACCTTTCCTGATATTTACTTTTTACCCCCGGTTTTATTAGCTCTTCAACCCTCACTAGCTCCCTTTTACATCCACCTACTCTATTCCCCCACTCTTTTGCTACAACTAATTTTCCTTCCACCAAAAAATGATCAGACATACCGTTAGCCATACCCCTAAACACGTGCACGTCTTTCAATCTTCCAAACATTCTTTTAGTTATCAACACATAATCCATTAATGCCCTTTCTTCTACTCTTCCATTTGCCACTCTTACCCATGTATACTTATTTTTATCTTTCTTTTTAAAAAAGCTAGCACTTATTACCATCTCTTGTTCAACACATATCTACCAGTCTCTCACCACTCTCATTTTCACCTGGTACGCCATACTTCCCAATGACACCTTCTACCTCTCCAGCGCCCACTCTAGCATTTAAGTCACCCATAACAACTACATAATTCCTTCTACCCAGTCCTTCTACACACCTAGTTAATTTATTCCAGAACTCATTCCGCTCTTCTTCACTTTTCTCACTACCTGGCCCATACGCACTGACAAACGCCCAACATTCCCTACCCAACCTAACCCTTACCCACATTAACCTAGATGATATCTCCTTCCATTCCACTACTTTACCTGTCATCCATTCACTCAGCAATAAAGCCACACCCTCTCTCGCTCTTCCCCTTTCAATCCCAGACACTCTACCAGACATTTCACCAAACATCACTTCACCCTTTCCTTTCATCTTTGTCTCACACAAGGCCAATACATCCATCCTTTTACTTCTAAACATACTTCCAATCTCACATCTTTTACTCTCTATCGTACTACATCCACGCACATTCAAACACCCCAAAACTAGAGTGCGGGGAGCAGTCACTCTCCCCCCAGCTCCATCTCTTTGATGATGTCTCACAGGAATTTCATATTTCATCTTAATACCATATTTGAATAATTCTTGAATATTAGTCAAATTTCATCTTATATATTTGAATAATTCTTAACTATTAGTCAAATTTTGTATCGTCCTAACCCTAATACCATGTGTGAGTAATTCTTAAATTTTAGTCAAATTTCATCCCAATGCCCATCCTCCTTTTGACATTTTGTATTATTTTGCAACAATTGGCATTCTCTCTCTCTCTCTCTCTCTCTCTCTCTCTCTCTCTCTCTCTCTCTCTCTCTCTCTCTCTCTCTCTCTCTCTAGAGAGAGACAGAGAGTGTGAGTGTGAAAGGAAAGGAAAGGAAAGGCTGAAATATAGGTCAATGGACTTCCATTGAACAAGATGATTATGAAACACTGGTTGGGGGAAATATAGGTTGTAGAATTTAAGTTATTGAAAGTCTAGATATGAAATTAAATGATCTTCATAAGGGTGTAGTGGTATTACTGTGTCTTTTGCAGTCCATTGTAAGCATTGCTTAATGGTCTTTGCAACATTCCCTCTGACCCTACCTGCACTTTTACATACCCTCTGACCTTGCTACAGCTACACATTCCTTCTTACCTTAGCTGCACTTGCATGTTCCTTTTGAACATGCATGCACTTGCACGTTCTTCCTGATCTTACCTGCACTTATACATGGCTCTGATTCTACCTGCACTTGCCGTTCCTTCTGATCCTACATACATTTCCTAGTTCCTTCTGACCCTACCTGCACTTCCACGTAATACGTTTCTTTTGATCCTACCTACACTTGTACCTTCCTTCTGATCCTAAATACATTTCCTCGTTCCTTCTGACCCTACCTGCACTTGCACGTAATATGTTCCTTTTGATTCTGCCTGCACTTGCACATTCCTTTTAATCCTACCTACACTTGCACATTCATTTTGATCCTGCCTGCACTTGCACATTCATTCTGATCTTACCTGTACTTGCACATTCATTCTGATCTTATCTGTTGCACTTGCACATTCATTCTAATCTTACCTGTACTTGCACATTCATTCTGATCTTACCTGTACTAGCACATTCATTCTAACCCTACCTTCTGGCTCAACCTGACTTGCTTTATACCCTACTTTAACTTACTTCCCACTTCCTTTCTTCTATTTTTCTGTTCACTCTCTTATCTCTTACTAGAGTGTAACTGGAAGGGTATCCCCTTGTTGGGCACACACTGAATGCCTCCAAAGCGGTGTTTTATAGCCAAAATTCTTAAATCACATCCAATCATAAATGTATTATGAACTATGGATGATTGGCTGTGTAAAAGAGTGTTAGTGAATGAAAGAATAACCTAGGGTTTATTGATTCAGGGAATTATAAAATATGCAAGTATAATAGGAATAAAAAATGTCATGAAATATTGTTGAAATGGTGTAGAGTCCAGCTCATTAGATATTTGTGAATAATATACTTGGAGTAAATGTTAATAACATTAATGATTATAAGTTCAGGTTGATGTTATGAATTTAACGGAAACAAATATTTTTGACAAAGTGTCCGTAATTTTATGATAAATATAAATAAGTTATGGTAGAACAACTCCCAAAACTTTGATTATTTATGGATCACTAACTGTAGGCCTATGGCATGAAATGAAAAGAATCTCAGTGGTGTGACTGTTGACTGATATGAGAAAGGATCTTTCACTAATTAGGCAACTTCAGCAAGTAGCTGATTACTAGGCAACATCAGCAAGCCGTTGATTACTAGGCGACCTTGGCAAGCAACTGATTTCTAGAGACCTCAGTAAGTAGTTGATTACTAGGTAACCTCTGCAAACTGCTGATTACTAGGCAACCTCAGCAAGCAGCTAATCACTAGGTGACCTCGGCAAGCAGTTGATTACTCATAAACTTGTGCAGTTAATTGCATAGTATGATGAAAATTTTAATTTCTTGGGTCAAAACATTTTTGTTTAGCTGAAGGGAGAGAAGAGTCTTGAATCATATGGTTGTGTAGATACAAGGAGATTTGTGATTATGTATAAAATATGGGATATAAACTAATGTATGAAGCTCCTTCAATTTACAAGTATTTTAAGTAATTTTTTTTCTCTCTCTCTCTCTCTCTCTCTCTCTCTCTCTCTCTCTCTCTCTCTCTCTCTCTCTCTCTCTCTCTCTCTCTCTCTCTCTCTTTATGGGGAGACTACATCAATATACCTTGAAGAATGATATGGGATTTTATTAAAAGTAAAATATTTTATACTCATTTTCAAATAAGGTTTGAATTGAAGAAGTTCTCTTTTATTTTGACATGCTCACCTGCCATTTCAGATCTGCTCCCCATCCTTGATTCTTCCTTTATCCCAAAAATGGAAATGTTATAAAAAAAGCAGACTCGCCTCATATGGCTGATGATTCTTCCACTGCCCCCCTCCTCTTTGTGTATCAGCATTTGCCTTTTTATTCCTCACCACAAAAATGGCTAGTGTCTGTGAGGTAGATCCTGCTCCTAACTAGAGGAATCACTTATGCCTTGAGACTGTTATTTTATTCCCCATGTACAGAACTTGTTCATTGTATTACTGGTGTCTTGAGAGCTGTAGATTGTGTTATGAATATATTGCACTCGTCAAAGGGCGACAGCTTGTACTGGTAAACATGGTGGACTTTGGTTTCCTTATTGATCCAGCTGTCTTGTCAATGGGGCTTTTATCCTGATAGCTAAGGTCATGAAATGTTATGGCTCTGTTGTATCATTATTGATTTACTCAAAAGCCTCAAGTTTTTAAAGTTTGCAATGGTTTATCAGATTTTAGAATTTGGTATAAAGGATCTTATTTAAGTAAGATATTTCAGTAACTAGGAAGTTTACATTGTAGGAGGTTTTAATGTCAAATGTACAGGTTTTGGTACTTTCATTTTCATTTCTAGCAAAGTTGTATGCACTTGTGTCAATGACAAAAACATCAAATTTGTTATGAACTGTGTAATGTAAGTAGTGGAAAGTCTGTCTAATGTAAAATTATTGTGATTCAATGTGCTCCAGGCATGTTTAGGCCCTTTTTGAAGTTAATCTCTAATTGATGGTAAGTGTTATTTTTTTATTTTTCTTAAGAACTTCAAGTTCAGGTATAATTAAAGATTAATAAGTGTACTCAACATAAGTGTTGAAAGGAATCAGGTAAGAGGGTCATTTTCAAGTCTTGCATTTCAGAACTTTTTATAATGGTAAGATACCTGGCCTCTCTGAAAAGGTGCACAGCTCGGTTCATAAATTCCATTTTGTTTCTTGGCTCGTGTCATTATTGCCTATGACGTGAAGAAGGGATAAATAACACTTTAATCATTTTTAGATGAATTGTGTAATAAGTTTTTGAATATCGTGTAGTTGTTGTGAAAGCTGTACAGGTGTATGTATGCGTGTGTTTTGTTTAAAGGGTGTAAAAACTGATTTGGTATGAAGAATGTTTATGAATCGTTGACGAAGAATCTTGTCAGGTTTGTTTTAAGTACAAAATTTACGGGATTTGTGACATTATATTTTATTTCTTTACATTGGTCAAGGTATGAAAGTTCCATTTCCATAAAATTGCTTCATTTGTGTATCCTCATAACCTAAAGATGCATTGATTTTTGCATAGCTTTTCTGGTTATTAGAATACTGATGTGCAGAAATAGTCCTGTCTTTAAACAGTATCTTTCCTTGAGGATCATTCATAACATTGTAAGACACATGTTAGGGTTTTTACACCTATGAAATTCACAATAATTGTAATATCATACTCAAACAAAATTTTAAAGCCCTAAGTAATTCATAATCCATTTTAATCTACAGTATTTTATAATCACTTCACTATCTTTGTAGTTAGATAACTTTACAATGTATTGAAATTGTAGCATTATTAGATTATACACTGGTACACTAGTAGGCAGGTTCATACCCGACATTTTTTGTGTAGCCATTTTAGATTTTGTTTGTTTTGGTATATTGCCTGATACTTTTTGGCCAGTTTTTCTTCTAATTCATTAGATAACTGGTATAAATTTATTCTATATGAAATTAGCAGGAACTTTGATTAGCATTGTAATGATTAAAGTAATTCACTCACAGAACATTTAATAGTTATCAAAGTAATAAATTACTTGTTATTTGTAACAAAAAATTTTCAAATTGTCATGTTTAAAGTGGGTACTATTTAAAATGATACAATGTACAGCATTCAAGATCCGTTCTTTAGATGTCTCTTAAAGTTGAATTTTTATCTTGCCATGAACAGAGTACCCACTGGTGACCTTGTAAGTAACTATTTCTGTGCCCACACCCTTCAAGTATACCATTGGTTTAGTTGTTTACCCTTAAGGGATCATCAGAGCTCACTCGAATTAGAGTAATTTTATTTTAGAATTGAGAATTATAAGATGAGATTGAAATGATTGATAGAGCTGCAAAAGTAATGAAAATAAAATGGGGGAAATTGAATATTGCATAACCTAGTTACCGTAGTGTTATTCTATTGTTCCATGATGCAGTGGAATAGGGCAACACACACACACACACTCTCTCTCTCTCTCTCTCTCTCTCTCTCTCTCTCTCTCTCTCTCTCTCTCTCTCTCTCTCTCTCTCTCTCTCTCTCTCTCTCAAACATATTAGTATCATCAGTGCATCCTTCTGGATTCTCTGTAGGTATTAGACTTCAGGGTCTTGGCCACATTCCTTCAGGCCCTACTGTAACTTCACTAGCTTTATAGCCATCAACTTCACCCCCTTTCCTGCGTTCATTCTCCCGTCTTGCCATCCGAGCTCATAACTTTTACTTCAAAGTGCACCTGCATGTTTTCTCCTAGTTGTATTTGGTTGCTGAATTACCTTACTGGCAAAAGCACTGGGCTATATTCCTAAATCTAATCTCTTTAAAAAACGTTATGACAGGTTTCCCTTTCGGAGAATTTTTTTCTTTCTATTAGTAAAGAGATCAATTGTTCTTTTAAGCCACTATTACTCTCTAAGATGGTTATTCACTGCACATCAGTATAGCAAAAGGATTAAAAAAAGTAAATTTTAAACCTTGATATTAGTGTCTGATTTAATTGTGATGATCATATGCAAATATTGAATGTTGGGACTTAGTGCTATGAAAGTGTTAGAATTTCACTCCAAGGAATGAAGGATTTCTGTGCTAGTAATGAGTGATTGGTGTGAGATTCTTATGGAGAATTTAGGTCGTCCTATTGTCTAATTTATTTTGCTGTGTTTCCGTAAAGAAGTCAGACTTAATAAGATTTTACTTATAGGTTTTTTATGATAATTGTACAAATTAGGATTGCCGTTTTTCATGTAGAGTTGGATGGGTTTTACATTGGAATTTATATAGCATAGTTTCTGAAGAAATTTTATTTAACTGTGAAAAGGTGGAAAATATCCTCTTATCAATTTAGCAAGTACAACACTCAGTCCTTGTGCAAGCTTCAAACTCATGTTTCTTCAGAAAATATATTCAAAGTGTAGAATCATCAGCTTCAGTAAGCAGTGCGTATAAAAAGATTAGTATTTTAAGCTCTGAAATAGCATGTTATCATCATAAAAACGTATTAAGAGTAAAATAAAATCATTTAATCATTTAGTATATACCTGAATGTTATAGATTTTGTGAGATATAACTGTATTTAACTCAAAAGTTAAATTTTTTATTATTCATATAAAAGAGCAAAATATATTCTTGATTTTAGAGTTTTGAGGTATTGATTATGCGATTTTCTGAATGAAGGAGAAAATTTCAATCTTAAAGTCATCTGAAGTAGATAATAGGATACTTTAATTTGTTTTTGTTCAGAGACACTTGAGTTTGATGCTTTACTCTTTGTAGGTATATATTTTCCATACGAGAATTAACTTGTATCGTAGTTATAATTCCTCGTCCTTTGTTGCTAAATTACAAAAATTATTCCAGTATTTTTATTCCGAATTAAGAATTTTTAATGAATTCATCATTATTAAATATCATATGTAAATGAACTCCTGGGTATTATAGATAATTAGGTTTATAACAATCTAGATATATGTCTTTATTTGGAATATTTTTTAAACCACCTTACATTGAAATCAATTTGAAGGATATTTGGGAGATCAGAAACGTTCGTGTTCCGAGCAATATTAGCATCATATCTGTTATTTAAAATCTGTTCATTTTATTTTCATTTTCAGTAGAAAATGTTGTACTCCACAATTGGTAGCTTTAAAAAGGCATTTAAGACTTCATTTCATGGTAGGTTCATCTAAAGTCTGTTAAGGAGAAAAATACAATAAGTATCAAATTATTTTAATTACCAAAAATAGCTTGATCATAACTATTTTTACCATAACTTGAAGTAATATATCAAGTTACACTGGACCTTCGTAAAATATGTGATAAATAATGAGGAACATCTTTGATTATTTTGCTGAACATACCTCAGTCAGGGAATATATGCTTATGGTAGTATAGTAAGGGATTAGGATCAGAGAATAGTACAGTATAGTGAGATTATAGGGTGCGGAGTGTATTATAAAAAATTATAAGATGATAATGTTTTATTAAAGGCTTATTTGCTCCGAATAGTATACTGTAGTAAGGGATTATAAGTTGAAGATGTATTGTTAAGGGTGAGGGTAGTATCTAGTGGGGTTGACTTTATGAAATTCTATGTGTATAAGACATAGCTAAAGACATTATAAAGATATAACCCTAGGAAAATGGTAGTGTGTTTTAGGTTAAACTTGCTTCCTAGCATTGTTTCTCTAGGGTTTGTATTTGAGAACTTTATTACACAGCTAAAGTGATTCAGGTGTCCATGTGTAAGGTGAATGCGTACCTCGGTCCGATCTGACTATCTGCTGGGGGAAGTAGCAAGGATGGTCAGGGCAGTAACCTTGCACATCGCTTCTTTTTTACCCAACTCAATCATGTGCACAGAATGGAATGAGACAGGGAGGCAGCTTGGCATTTGTGAACCTTGTCTGCTTTTGAGCTTAGCTTCAGCGGTCTGTTGTAATGAATTGTTCTGAAATTGCACAAAGGCTTGAAAAGGACTCTCTTACTTATTAGATTATTACTTTATTTTCCAAACTAGAAATATTATTGATTTTCTTTTCTAATTGTATAATATCACGTTTCATTAAAATATTAACGCAACATTATAATCGCTGGAATCTGCCTCTTAGTAATGTAAATAATTTGTTTACCATTTAACTTCAGAAGAGCTCCAAACTATTCTTGAAGTCTTTAGATTGCAGTCCCAATATCATTGTTGTAAAATTATCAATAAAATATTACAAATAAAGGATAAGGATAGCATTCAAGGGCCTAGTAACATTGCTTCCTCAGAAAATACTTGGCGCTAAGTTTCTGGTTACTAGGTGGGACAGGGGATGGCCTTGGTGGGCTTTCTTTTTCCTCCTTTTTTGTCAATAATTTTATCTTTCTATTAAAGAAACCACTGCTTACTTACACAATTATGATGATGTATGTAAACCTCAAATGCTGAGCTTCAAATGCGCCTAAAGTCCAAAATTAGAAAATTGACACCGACCAAAAACAAAGAAAACGGGTCATATTGTCATTTTGTGCACCATAGGGGATGAAGGGTGACTTGCCTAAGAGCTTATCTTGATAGTCATAAGCTTAATGCTTATCAAATGTAGTATTCTTTGAATCTTGGGTATTTGAAGCTTTTGGAAGATGGGGTTTCATAAATTTGATGTAATGTCATTGACTTTGTAATCCATTATGTAACTAAACTGATAACACTGAAACCTGTCTTGTTTGACAAATAATCTTTTACAATAAAATCTATAATGAATTTTCATGATGTTCTTCAGCCATATCGTGTTAATGGGAATCTTTAATTACATTCAGGTATGCTTTTGTATCTAAATTTCAAGTAGTTTGTTTGAATAAAATTCAGAGGCTTTTGAGAAATTAAATAATGGAAATAGAGCTTTGATTATTTCGACTTTAGTTAGGAAAAATTCTACTCGACAGACAGCTGGATCCATAAGTGGACTCTTGTCCAAAATGTAGACAGTTTGGCTATCTTAGACTGAATATATATCATAAAACACTGCTGCTCTAATTCCCCAGTGTGAACCAACTGTATATGGGGGGGTCTGATCATATTAACAGCTCAAATGCACAAGTGCTAATTAGGAGAAAGGATTACTTACGAGCATTTTGCCCCTTTTTTGTGGGGAATAAGGCATTTGATGGTACTAGAAGGGGCAGGGGGGCATTCGAGGAGAATACTCTGTCATGTGAGGTTTTAAGAAAGAACACTTTAGTTCCTAGATAAATGTTTTTTATCCATTTTCTTTTTATATCTATATAACAGGGACACTTTTTTTTTGTGAATACTGGTATGCATTTTATTTTAGAATCCTTGATGTTACAAAATTTTAACTCAACATGATTTTTATAAGTAAGCTTTACAAGGTAATATACTAAAAGATTTAAAAGGTTCACTGCATGTGCTATAGAGAAAGCAGCAGTTATTTACTTTTATCATGGAAAGCCGCATGGGGGCACTGCTAACAAGCTCCATATTGGATTTGAAGTTATAAAAGCCAACTAGAGAGCTTTCAGTAGATTTAAAAAACTATGGTACTTAACATTGGTAAGGGTGAAGTAACAACGTCAGTCATGTTGAAATAACGAGAAATTCTTCGAAAAAACACTGTGCCCAAAAAAAACTATGCTTGCTTCAAGTCCAATTAAAGAAGGATGTCCTAGAGGGCGCGCGTGGTAGGTGTCGTTGGGGAGTTCAACCATGTTATCTAGGGCCTGTCACAGCCCTCCCCATTGATGAAGGGATTATCTAAATGGAAGACAACCTGTGAATAGTGGTTTACACACGCCTTTGTTTAATACACGACACCTACAAGGTGTTCGCGCAAGGGTTGTAACCTCTGCATTCCATGCTTTTATCTTTCTCTAGTATATTTGGAAGATTTATATTAGGAAAGGTATAATAAGGAAGGACCTTTCTCACCGGGCGTCACAGGCCTCTTCCCAGACATAGATTTTTCCTTCGTCAAAATCCCTTTTTTGGATAACCAATCGGAATCGACTTTTTCATTCAATGTAAATATAATAACCCCAAGTAGAGCAATTCTGAGTTTTAACAAGGGGTCATTATTTCTTTATCTCCATAATTAATGGGTTAAGCCTAAGATTTTGCTCAATTTCAAAATTAGTATAGATAGGTAAGACCACTTATATTTTTATTACTAGCTAAGCTACAACCCTAGTTGGAAAAGCAAAGGTGTTACAAGCCCAATGGCTCAAAACAAAAATTGTCCAGTGAAGAAAGGAAGAACAAATTACAATAGAAGTAAAGAACAATTAAAATGAAGTAAGGAAGAACAAATTACAATAGAAGTAAAGAACAATTAAAATGAAGTATTTTCAGAACAGTAACAGCTTTAAAATTGACTTTTCATTTAAAAACTAAAAAAAACTGACTATACTTTCAGCAAAGATATTGTCTGACAAATTAAGATGACATTCAGCAGCTGAAGACCAGACAAGAGAACAAAGCTCCAAACAAGGTAGAATGAAGTTAAAACTATTTCATAACCGTTTGATCACAGAAAATCTTAAAGCTTTCTTAAAAAGCAATTTTTTGTGTAATTGAAGAGATGGATCACATGTTCCTCAAAAGTAAATTTACTTTCAAGAATCCTACCTATAATAGTTGAGCGGACACAAAGTCTGTCTGTAAACCGAGTTTACTATCAATATTACAAACAATGTGAGCCTATGCAAATCAAATTAGACACTCTTGGAAATAGTCTACTGAACAGAAATACTTATGAGACTCATCTTCTTGTACATAAGACTTGTTTTACATTTCTGTTGACATTTTTGAGAGAAAAGAATTTAGGTGCTAACATTTATGGCAGATATTAAGAAATAACCTCCCATCACTAAACACAAGGATTGCTCAACTTGACGTATCATTTCCGTTATGGATGAAAAAGTCGATTCTTATTAGCTATTAGATTACCTTGTGCTCAATAATATGAATACTGTAAACCTTTCTAACTCTATAATCATCCAAGAATATGATTAAAGTAATAACTACAGTAATAACCACAAGACAATGACATGCAAATGCTGGGCCTTCTACCTTTACTCGTGGTATATGTATTATACCCCCAGCAACGGTATATAAATTTTTGCCATAGATCATCATTCAGGACCCATGCTCTTGTATCCTCAAATATTTCTCTCCATACAAATGACATAATTGAGTAGCACCTATTATTTATATAGTATATGAAATAATCATTATAACCAGTGTACATTTATGGGTTATACAAGCATCTTATATCTAAGTTTTAGTAATTAATATTTGTATCTAATAAAATTGTAAATTACACAAAAGTTAGTATATACAAAGCAACTATTTTTAAGCATTTGATATCTGCATACTAACCATTTTAAATTCACATCAATTTATATGAAGATAAATTTTAATTTATAAACCAATTATACCTATAAAACTACCTTTAATGGGTTTTAGATATATTATACATTTCTATTACAAGTGTAAATTTCAACCACATTATCACCCTCTTATTTGTGGTGGATAGCCGGGGATGATGGGCTATGGCAACCTGGCAGTACCAATTACACTTGGCTGAAATCCCTTGTCAACCTGCGAGGGGGAAAAGAGAGGAAAAGTACCCTTTTGTTATTTTTTTCTTGTCTGCTATCCACCAAAATTGGGGGTTAGTACCTTGGTAAATAGACAGACTACCCTTTGAAATACTTTACAAATTATTATGAATATCATTATTATTATTACTTGCTAGGCTACAACCCTAGCTGGAAAGGCAAGATGCTATAAGCCCAGGGGCCCAAACATGGAAAATAGCCCAGTGAGGAAAGGAAACGAGGAAAAATAGAATAATTTAAGAACAGTTAACATTAAAATAAATATTTCCTATTTAAATAATAAAAACTTTAACAAAACAAGAGGAAGAGAAATTAGATAGAATAGAGTGCCCAAGTGTACCCTCAAGCAAGAGAACTGTGGTACAGATGCTATGGCATAACCCAAGACTAGAGAACAATGGTTTGATTTTCGGGTGTCGTCCTCCTATAACATAGATTGCTATAGTCTCTCTCTTATATCTTTACCAAGAGGAAAGTAGCCACTGAACAATTACAATGGAGTAGTTAACCCCTTGGGTGAAGAAGAATTGTTTGGTAATCTCAGTGTTGTCAGATGTGCAGTATGAGGACGGAGGTGAATCAGTAAAGAATAGGCCAGACTATTTGGTGTTGTATGTAGGCAAAGGAAAAGTGAACCGTAACCAGAAAGAAGGATCCAATGTACTGTCTGGCCAGTCAAAGGAACCCAAAACTCTCAAGTAGTATCTCAACGGGTGGCTGGTGACCGGACCAACCTACTACTATATTGAAAGACAATGACCCAATTATTTTATGAAACCTTAATTTTGTTCTTTTTTGAGCTTATACATAATCATTCCAACCGTTCTATATAATTGATCAGGACTCGATAATTTTTCTCTAAAAATTAGTGACTGGAGTTCAATTCCTAAATCCCTTCAAGTAAGTTTAACCTACGTATCAAGAAACAGCTGTATCTGAGCACCCTTTTCACAATATATTAATCTTAACCCTTTTATCAACTACAACTACTCCTTTATCTTAACCCTTTGATGTTTTACATTACTGTACAATCACTCAAGCCATCTACTTCAAGAAATATTCTGTGAATATCAATTTAAAACTACTTCACTAATAGTTTTCTTCTCTTAATTCTACCAAAACTCAAATTAAAATACTACTCCTTTAATATAAGCTTTTAATATAATAATATACTCACAAAATTCTCCAAACTACTATACTGTAAAACAGTCAACTACGTTATATGGACTATATTCTACACTAGAGTATGAGGCAGCAAATTGTATCTTTTATATAAAAAACATGCAAAGCTTAAAACCAGTAGATAAGAGATTTTATCCTTTTAATAGCAATTTTGTCATTCAGCTTTGAAACAAATTCTTGTTTACTAGATTGAAGAAAAATTAACAGGCTTTTCTACAGTAAAAAAGACATTTATGCTGTGTGACCAGAATAAATAACATATTGATATTTTGGAAAATTTATATTAATTTAACGAAAATTACTAAAACATTTGATATAAGGTTTCAAGATTAAGCTTACAAACAACTTTCTGAACTAAATTTCAAAGCAATTTAACCTTTGAAAACTGTTTAAGAGAAATTATATTAGCCTTCTAATGCATAGCAATACTATTCAAGCTGTTAAAAGACAGTGATTCTCTAACTAAATATTCAAAATCACACTATTCATGTCTGTCCTTGCTTCCCCTGTACTGTACCCTAAACGGATTTATTGCTTGGAAAAAATCAAACCTATTTAATGAAAAAAAAAATCTTACAAAGCATACTTGGTTCTTCCTTTGTTTAACAGAAATATATGAAAATTTTAATACTAGCACTTAATATGAAATTTTAAGTTTAGTACAGCAGAATATATTTTATTACTGCAATCCGATGAAGAAAATATCACAGCTACAGTATTTTGAAAAAATTAAGCCAAAATCACTAATCAATATATTTTTACTTTTCTAGTATAATTATATCAGTACTTATACACATGTTGATTGCTATAATATAATGAACTTTTCTCCCTCCCAACCCCCACAAGAAAAAGTGACAAAGCACTGACAAGATGTGGCTAATTACAGAGGCAGACTTTTTTTTTTTTTCCAATAGCTACTATCTTGAGCAAACATACTGTAGACATATTGTAGATTTGATGTTGTGAAAAAGTAAATTCGATGGTAGTTACTATTAGCTAATAATCATATGACAACCTCGAAAGATATGAAATGGTAACAGAAACATGAAGATATTCATAGTTAAAATAATTAGGTGTAGGTTATATTCACATGCAAATGTACTTCAATACTGCATATAGATTGTAGAATGAATTGGAATCAATTGCTAAGAAGTGATTAATATCAATTTCCCATTAGTCACATTTAGATAACTTGTTTACAGTACTTTATACAATTCTCCAAATGATATGATCTAAAAGTATGTTGAGAAGTTCAGAGGAAATTGATATTTGATGAAACAGCCAGGTAGGAGGTTGGCCAGGGCACCAGCCACCCATTGAGATACTACCACTAGAGAGTTATGGGGTCCTTCGACTGGCCAGACAGTACTAAATGGGATCCTTCTCTCCGGTTACTGTTCACTTTCCCTTTGCCCACACATACACTGAATAGTCAGGCTTGTTCTTTAGATTGTCCTGTTCTCATACACCTGACAACACTTAGATTACCGAACAATTCTTCTTCACCCAAAGGGTTAACTACTGTACTGTAATTGCTCAGTGGCTACTTTCCTCTTGGTAAGGGTGGAAGAGAGACTTTGGTTATGGTAAGCAGTTCTTTTAGGAGAAGGACGCTCCAAAATCAAACTATTGTTCTATAGTCTTGGGTAATGCCATAGCCTCTGTACCACGGTCTTCCACTCTCTTGGGTTAGAGTTCTCTTGCTTGAGGCTATATTCGGGCACACTATTCTATCTTGATTCTCCTCCTCATGTTTTAAGTTTTTTTATAGTTTATATAGGAACTATCTATTCTAATATTGTTACTGTTCTTAAAATATTTTATTTTTCCTCGTTTCATTTCCTCTCTGGGCTATTTTCTCTGTTGGGGCCCCTGGGCTTATATTATCCTGCTTTTCCAACTAGGGTTGTAGCTTAGCAGGTAATAATAATAATAATAATAGTTAATGAAATTCGAAACCATGAGCAGCAGATTGCCAAGGAAAAGTTCTTCCTCATTTAAATTTGTTGGTCTTGATTGGTTTTTAATGTTCAATGTCCTAATTTTTCAAACAAATGTATAACAATATATATAAATCCAATCCATTTAACGTTACCTTTAATAATTCCAGCTAATTATTGTAAGAGGTATTTGGAATCCACTATTATTCGGAATGCAGATATTTGTATTCGGCAACCAAAGGAATGATTGTGCTTACTTAATATAAAATTAATCAAGAAATTGTAATCTGAATTTTAATTAGAGTAAAAATGAGATCCTTAATGTTGCTGTCCTAATTTTCCAGTTAAATTTTTAGAGTTTAGAGTTTAAAAGAAAATAAAATATCCCATAAATACATAGAATTAAAAACTTACTAAATTAGCTTTATATGCACTGACTTTGTAGAGATTAAGAGCATATATAATACTTGCTACTACAATGAGTATAAGTTTATCAAATTCATAGCTTCCACAAATAAAAACACTTTGATAAACTTTAAACAATCTGGTAATATCGTAATTGTACAAATTCATATTAATTAATTATTGCAACTTTAATTTTATTTTCATCTATAAGTGACTACTATTGAACCTATTAAATATAAATGGCACGACCATTATAACACACCACCCCCTAAAATCTCAATAACTCTGGTCAACTGAGCATTTCAAGATATTTGTAATATTCGTAATAATTCTCATTAGGGTATTTTAATTCTCCATAAAAATTTGATGGTAGACTGGCCACTTCAGTTGAGACAATTTACCAGTGGTCCTTTGGAAATCAGAAATTAATCTGTTTAGTCTCCCTCAAAAACATTCTGTAATTGTTTCGGTAGTAAATTCATAACGATTCATTGCTGATTTTCATCTTGATGTCAATAAGAATATTTGCAGTTTAATTTCTTGTTATGAGCAGGAGGCTATAAATAATTTGCTTGCTAGATGATTCAAGTCTGAAAAATAGAAGATGTTAATTATAGAGATACATCAGTCTTATTCAAATATTTTACTGTGCATTTCAATAAACACTATATCTTATACCATAGAGGATATACCTGGTCAAACATACACAATACTAAAAAAAATAATAACAAAAAACTTTAAATTCTTAACTAAAGAAAGATTCACTGACATGGACCCAGTTTCAGGCGTAAAATATTACTTGGTATACACAATATCGACCTGCAACTTTGTAAATTTATCAAGCAAATGTATTATTCTCATAATTGAAATGACATACTAAATTTTCATTATATAATAATTGTATGGATCATCCTAATCTAACACCATGTATCCTATCAGAGTAAGTGAAATTTCTGGTTAATATTAATTCAATTAAACAGCTAGTTTACTCACCTACATCATCTTAGTTATGTTACTTTAAACTATAGATAATCTTACACACTAACTTGTCTCTGACTCACTAACCTAGTCTCAATTAATTCATCGACAAGCTCATTCGACATTATTGTTTTCAACTTACTGGGTATACCTTATGCATGGACTAACCTATCCAACACTATCAAACTGACAATCTGGTCTTACAGTCACAACTTTAACGTTAATTAGCACAGAACAATGTGTCTTTTGCAAGACTTACTATTACTTTAAATCACTGAAAAGTCTTTATATCCTTATTAATCATATAATCTTCCCTTTATCCATCACTGTTACTTAAACACACCACCGACTGTCCGGTCAAGCAAGGTCGAAAGGGTTGGAGCACAAGAAGAGCCACTTGAAGATTTTGAAATAGGATCAATAAACTTGGTCAGTCCTTAGTACTAACTCTAGAGCTTGTAGGAGGTTTGCTCCCCAGTCTCTATTTGACGCGCCTATAAACCAACTTAGATTTTGGGAACAAGTCAGTAGGACGAGAGCCCTTCAAACGGTTCATCCTGTATGGCATCATTCCAGCTCAAGTTTGGAACCTTCTCTTGACAGAACTATAGACAGAGAGGGGTCGCTGTCTTGTGACCACTCTCTCTTCAGTTACTATTGAAAGTACTTTAGGTGAAGATTACTATTCGGAACTAGACATTCCAGAGAGGCCAGATCTTCCAGGCCCTTCAGCCAAAGCTGTGCTTTCAGATGGGGCTGTTAAAGGAGAGGAAACCACCTCTCAAAAATTCTACTGTGTCCCGAGGTGAGGTGACTTCTCACAAGGTTGTTGATGTCTATTCCCAAATAAATCAGTCTTTGTTTGGGCACTAGGCAGACTTTCCACAATTCCCAACAATCCCCATATCATGACTGAATGAGAGGATTTTGTCCAGGTGGAGGTAATCCAGGTTTAGATACAAACATATAGAACTTTGAATTAGTACACACACTGCTTGGCCTGACAAAACTGTGCTACCTCCTGGAACTGAGATGGATTGGGACCTGGAAGTACACAACCTTGAAATCAACCAACATCATGAAGTCCAACGTCCTGATCGCCTGCCACGATCAAAGTGTACAATTACCTTTGAGTACGTACTGGCGACTTCTCACGGCTACACGAGTGCCTGAATGTTGGGTGGTCATGAACAGGTGACCGATGTGGATCACAGGGGCATTCCTTCAACTGGAGACTGCCCTCTAGTGTGAGGGTGAGTGCGCATGATTAGGTGAGCAATCATGAGTAGGTAAACAAGACTAGATGAGCCCGCCTATAAAGATGAATTCTCATCCACATAGGAGAGAGCACAGGGAGTTGTCTACCTTGAAGCATACCAAGTGCTCAGTCTCCTTAGAGTGCACTGTAATAGAAGAGGACATGAGCACAGTAGAACGTACTGCCCAAAGATAGCACATGCCACAGAGAGGGCACCTCCATGTTAGAGTACGCTGAAACAAACGCTACTCAGCAAATGCGCAAGAGAGCAATGAGCGCTCTAGAAAAGGCAAGCACAATGAGTGCAATGTGAACGAGTAAGTGTGAGGGCACGCAAAAAGATGGATGAGCATAATGAGGTCTCTCATAGTGCTCTAAAGAATCTGGTGCTAGTGATGTGATGGCACTTATTTGCTATCAAAGGTGCCTCTTCACAGTGTGTTTTTCACTTCTGCAGTGTCCAAGGATTGGCAATTCCAAAGCACAGGGTAAGTTTGATTACATTAGACTACCCCTGTAATCAATAGAGGAATTTGAGGTCACTTCCTCTTCTTCCTTTAAGTTGTCTTCAGCGTTTCCATAGTCTGAGCCACTAGAACTACAAACAAGGAAGATGAACCCAAATTAGGAATTTCCTCTCCCCATGCGGCAGGTGAGGAAGATACCAGCCTGGAAGTACCAGGGAATTGCAACATTTTATGCTTTGCGAGGATGCCCTCCAAGCCCATGGAAAGCCAGTGTTGATTGATTGATTGATTTAAAGTTTTCAGGCATCCTGACATCTAAGGTCATTGATGCCGGTAACATTTAATTTATGTATAAAAAAATAAAATAAAATAAAAAATAAAAGAGTATTCAATTAAAATCATAAAAGTTAAATATTTTTCAGAAGACCTGCTTCTGAAATAAATCTAAAAATGCCACTTGCATGGTAGGACACATCATTTCCAAGAATCTTGGCAAGGATGAACCTGCCACCCTCACCTCGAGCCTCAAACAAATATCTATTCCTTAAGTTGTTATAATTGGGGCATTCGGTCAACAAATGCCTTACTGTTAGAGGTACTAAACAGTCGTCACAATACGGTTGGTGTTGGCCCTTCAGCAGAAACTCGTGTGTCAACCGAGTGTGACCAATACGGAGACGACAAAGAGAAGTCTCCCATTTTCGGGGCATCATACTATACCTCCAAGGAGATATGTCATTTGTTACCTCTCGCATTTTATTGCCATCTAGGCAATCCCATTGATGTTGCCCTTTTTTTGCAAACCAATTTCTTGATGTCAGGTAAGAAATCATTACAGGGAATGGGATACCTTCTTGGAAGCAACTCGGATGCAGCCTTCTTAGCCAGTGAATCTGCCTTCTCATTCCCGGACACCTACATGTGCTGGAACCCAACAAAATTGAACTGTTATACCTCTCCGTCCAATAATAAAAAGCCATTCTAGAATCTTTAAAACTAGAGGATTATTAGAATTAAAAACTTCTATAGCTCAAAGGACACTCCTTGCATCACTAAAAATTGTAAAATTACCCTCCTTCTCCAACGCTATTTTCTCAATAGCCGTTAATATGCCATACAGTTCGGCAGTAAATATGGAAGCGGTCAGAGGAAGTGCACCTCTACAATTAAAACCATTACTATATACTCCAAATCCAATGCCAGCATCAGATTTGGAGCCATCAGTATAGATAAAAGTTGATCCTCTATGTTCTTTAACATGTTCATTAAAAAGAGACCTGGCTTCTAGGTCTGACATATTCTTCTTACCTCCAATAAAATATTTATAAAAAGATATCTCTGGTAACTTCCATGGAGGCGTTGATGATACCTTGAATGGAAGTACCTTATTTCTAATTATATCCAGATTATTTAATAATCGTTTCACCCGAAAGCCATAAGGTTGAGGAGATTTTGGGTGTAACTCAAAGTATGATGCGTGTCTTACAAGGCTTGCAGTCTGAAAGGCTAGTGTGTTAGGGAGTCTTTGCAATCTAAACCAATACCGAATAATGGAAGACATTCGGTAAAGGTCTAGAGGTAACTCTCCAGCATCAACAAGGAGACTTGGGATAGGCGAGGTTTTAAAAGCTCCAGTAGACAATCTAATACCTGCATGATGTATCGAGTCTAATATTTTTAACCGGCTTGGGGTGGCTGAAGAATATATTTCACAACCATAACTAATTTTGGAAAAAATCAAGGCCTTGTATAATTTTAAAATAGTATTGCGGTCTGCCCCCCATGATGTATGGGACAATACTTTTAAGATATTCAGAGCTTCAACACATTTAGCTTTTAACGCTTTTAAGTGAAAAACCCATGTAAGCCTACAATCAAATATCAAACCTAAAAATTTAGCTTCTCTTGCACATGGTATCCGTTGACCTTTAATGTATATATCCGGGTCTGGATGTACTCCCCCGGATACGACAAAAATGGACAATGGTAGTTTTACTTGTCGAGAACTTAAATCCATTCATGTCAGCCCACTGGATAATTTTATCAATAGAGAGTTGGATTTTTCTCTCAACCATTGCCATTCTAGTGCCAGCAAATGATATTGAGAGATCATCCACAAATAATGTTGAGAGAACATCCTGGGGAATGGCTGAGGATATCCCATTAATTGCTAGTGCAAAAAGGGTTACACTCAGCACACTAACCTGAGGAACTCCTCCTTCCTGGCACTTACTCTCTGATAGAGTTTCCCCCACTCTCACTTGAAAAACTCTACGTGAAAGAAATGCCTGAATAAATAGTGGCAGCTCTCCTCTCAATCCCAATTCATGAATGGTTTTAAGTATACCATATCTCCATGTGGTATCATATGCCTTTTCAAGGTAAAAAAATACTGTCACATGGTGCTGTTTGGAAGCAAAGGCTTCACAAATAGAAGACTCAAGTCGTATTAACACATCAGTTGTTGAGTGCATTTTTCTGAATCCACATTGAATCAGTGATAAAATACCCTTCTTTTCAAGGTACCACATCAGCCTTGCATTGACCATCTTCTCCATGATTTTACATAAACACAAAGTCAATGCAATAGGTCGATAGCTTGCTGCTAAAAACTTGTCCTTACCAGGTTTTAAAAAGGCTAAAATAATGGCTAGTTCCCAAACACTTGGGTAACTATGATCATGCCATATTCTATTAATAATACTTAAAATAAATAACTTTGTATTAAAATGTACATGTTTAACCATTGCATATGGAATTCCATCGGGTCCAGGAGCTGTATCGTTGCAAGTAGCGAGTGCGGAATCAAGTTCTCTTTCAGTAAAAGGAGAATTATACGATTCTTCCCTTCCTGTTGCAAAATTTAAAATTTTCTTTTCTTCAATGCTCCTGTACTGGTGACCAGGAGCTGCTACACTCTTGCACAATACATTTGGAAAATGGTCAGCCAGGGCATTACTAACTTCATTTCCTTCAGTCACAAACTGACCATTCACTTTCAACACTGGTGGAGGGTTTGGGGTAAATTTGACTGCAATTTTTTTCATTTTCCTCCATACAGAAGATGGTGGTGTTCTACTATTAATGGAGGAAACAAAAGCCACCCAAGATTGGCGTCTAGCTTCTTTCATGGCACCACGGAACTGTGCTCTACACTTTTTGTATGATATCAAATTTTCATCAGTACGGCGTCTACGCAATCTAGTCAAGAGATTTTCTGGTGGCTCTGTGCAAGGCTGTTAATTCTGAGGACCACCACGGGACTGGTCGTCTTTTGAATAGTCCTGTGGTTTTGGGAATCGAATTGATTCCTGCTGTATGAAGAGTTCCATTCAGTAGGTCTATGGCATCATCAATACTTTCAAACTGTTCTGCTCTCCCTTCGATTTCACTTAGCTCAGAAAATTTAACCCAGTCTGCCTTGTCTAGATTCTAACGTGGCGATCTTTGCAAAGGCAGACCCTTGTTGGTGTTTATAATGATTGGTGCATGATCACTAGTATGCCAATCATCTAATGTCCTCCAATCAAAATCAAGAAGGCAGTTAGAGCTTGCAATTGAAAGGTCAATGCATGACAAAGTACCTGTCTGAACATGGAAGTGCGTGGGCTCTCCTGTATTAAGGAGCCCCACATCCTCATTCTCCACAATTGATGAGATAATATTGCCCCTTGTGTTGGCCAAAACATCACCCCATAAAGGATGTCTACCATTCATATCTCCCAGTAAGAGAAAAGGTTGAGGGAGTTGTTGAATGACTTCTGCTAAATCATCATATAAAATATTATCATTTGGAGGTAAGTACAGAGAGCATATTGTATATTTTCTCCCTATATCAATTTGTACAACAACTGCCTGCAGGGTTGTACGTATAAACATGGGTATTTGGGGAACATCTCGACGAATGTACATGAGACTTCCGCCATGGGTCCCTGCTTGTTGATTATATGGTGTTCTATAGCTAACATACTCTCGAGGACTAGGAGTGTTAGAATCAAGCATACTTTCCTGTAGACATACAATTATGGGGGAATGCTCATGAATTAGGAGCTTAAGTTCTTCATATTTCGCCCTCAAACCCTGACAGTTCCATTGCAAAATGGAGGAGAAAACTATGGATCATTTCTGGAAGACATCTTGGATGAGGTCTTCCCATTAGCAGTTTTTAATTTAACATTATTACCAGTAGGTTTCTTCAGAAGTGGTCTTGTTATATTGGGTTTTACATTTGTGTTTTTCTTTGTATTCTTTTTATCTATTTGTTGAGGTGGATGGTGGACCTCAACTTGAATTTCTGATTTATTCAGTTCATCTTCTAGTTCATTAGAAACATCAACAGACAAAACATCAAATTTATTTGATGTCATAACCTTAACGTTTCTAATGGAGAGTGGAGAGATGGAGGTCTCTCTTTTTTATGATTAATAGATGGTGGGATTCAAGGTTTTTGCACCTTTCCCACAACAGGTGCATCAGGTAAGTTAGTCTTAAGTGGAACCTCCATCAGATCAGGCAAGGACATGGCCTGAGAGAGGTTTGTATTATTTTTTGTAATGGCGGCTGAAGGCTGTACAGCAATAGGCAATGACCTAGTGTTAATACACCGTGGTAAAGCCTCAGGAGGTAATATGGTTACCTCGTTATTTGACATTTTGTCAGATAGTATACTTTTTTTGAGCTATTGGCAGCGCTAGGTTGGTTTGATTTTAATGCCTTAGCATATGTATTTGATTTATTTAATAGTCTTTTGGCATGGGTCACACTTATATGTTCTAAGTTTGATTTGTTGAGGGCAGCTTCCTCCAACTTATATAGCTCGCAGCTCTTGTCTGTGGATTTGTGATTCGAGCTGCAATTTAAACACCTGGCTCCAAGTGCACTCTCTCCATGGTAAGATTTGGAGCAAATACCACACCATCTCATTTTTGCAAACTTTGGACGGGTGCCCAAATTTAAAACAATTAAAGCATTGCAATGGCTTCTGCTTGAAGGGTCTTACTTTAATCCTTTCGTTCTCGATAATAATATGAAAAGGTACATCAGCATCCTGGAACGTAAGGATTATCATTGATGTACCTGGGACTTTATGAACTTTCCATACATTTAATGGACACATGGCCAGTATCTCCTCCTCTGTAAAATCATATAGATCTGTTAAAAACTATGCCCCTTCCGTAGCTAAAATTTAGGTGGGGTTTGACATCTAACTTAATGTCATCATTACTTATTTTCATATTGGACAATATCACCGACTGTGTACTGGATTTGGCATGGATAAGGAAACTATTTTTTCCGAAACGAGATATATCACCTGGTGCAATAGTTCCTACTTTTTTCTGAATCAATTTGCATATTTCAAAATAATTCCCTGTAACCCCCTTTGATTCAGCTATAAGCCACATCGGTGGTTTTGGATTTCTCTGGGAGGACATAACTAAATCTGCATCTTTTTCCAACCAATCGGCAGGCCTGTAAACATCCAAATCTTCTGGTACCTTATTGCAGAGAGCAGCCGCGACACTTGAATTATTAATTTTAATATTATTCAATTTACTTATTGCACTAAATGCTTCGTCATAACTACTATAAGATATCCATGAATCCCAAGTTTCAGCTTCAAGTTTCATCCTTATTTCTTTTATGCATCCATAGCATTCAAATGCTTTACATAGATCATCATAATTTGTCTCTATTGAAATTTGTGTAACATGGAGGATTCGAAGTTTCCTCGTGTTACCCAAATTACTCGATTTACAAATATCAGTAGAATGGTCCTTTCCCGTTTCGAGGTCATCAACAGAGCTTTCCCTTATCACATTAGCAGAGGTCGTCAACAGTGCCGGGGGAGAGTCAGCGTATCCAGGGGATGGGGGTTCGTTCCTTAAAGAATCCATTAGACGAAAGAGAGAGAAAAGGGTTAGTTTGATGTACCTGCTCGAGAATGTTAGGCCATCACACGTCGGAAAGGAAATTTGCACTCTCCACTATCGGCACAATGAGAGTATACTTCCCAGATGGTCCACTCCATACCCTACCCGAAGGATAGCATCAAAACAGATATAGAGGCACAGGTGTAAGCTGAACCCGCCTGTTAGAACCGAGACCAAGAAATTATGGAATCATCCTCCCCATATCTATAATAACGGGCTTCCGGCCAACAGCCGAGAGTCCTACCCCAAGCATTGGATCCCCCTGGATTCCGAAGACCCAACACTTGAGAATAGTTCCGCCAAAAAGGTCCAAACCATCTTCGGGATGGCTGAAATCATCCAATACTCTCACATATAGCTTTGAATGCAAACACCTCCCAACCGTGATACCTCCTTCCACTCATCAAAGCAGGCAGCAATAAAGGATGTATGAACATCCCCGCCGGGCCTACAATGGATGTAAAAACATCCAAGCCATAGGAGAAAAAAAAAAAATAATAATAAATATATATGTACATAATATATACACACATATAATGAGGGAAATTTTTCTCAGAGTTTGGAAAGCAAGACTAAAGAAAGTGTATGAAATTAGGATAAGGTCGAAGTAATATTGAGAAAAAGAAAAAGGTGAAAGAGAAATTTAGATTTGAACTGGGGGAGCAATTTCCCCAAGTTGGAGAGCCCTCTTGCCCGTCACCAAGTTTCAGCACGGGAATGAAATGCCGTGCTGAAGCTCAATGACTTCATCAAGGCATTCTCTCATTAAGAGGGGGAAAGCCGTGTCCTCTTATGGTAATTTCCTTAGTGTTGTTGTCAACTTAGGTCTGAGGTTCATTATGAAGCGAAGAGCAGGGAATGCTGCCTCTTCTGGGTAATCTTCTACCATCGGCTCTCCTGTAGCTTACCCAGGAGTTAGATCAAAATTATCATTAACCTTCATCACCAACACCACCACCACCACAGAGGAGGGTGATGGAGAAGGGTCAAAAATTGGGGTACCAGATGAAGAAAGAAAAACGGTTGGGCCATCCTCACACTCGTTGCAAGGGAAAGAATGAACAGTCAAGCCCCATGCCAGAGGTGCACACAGACTGGGGATCCACATGGCTCTGCTCGATCTCAGGGGAGGATTGCATGTCTGCACATAGTCTCACCATCACACACACAAACTTTCACTCTGTAAAGAGAAAGAAGAAAAACAGTTTCACACAGTCAAGATAGGGAGACACCAAGCTTTTGTGTGTACAAACTGGCAGCTTTAGTCAAAGTGACTTCTTGGTGTGCTAGCGAGGAGGCGGGACTTCCCGTCACACACCAGTTACTATTGACATAATAAATCTTAACAGCCGAGTTCCAGCCAAGCTGAAATCCACTCCTATTAAGGACAAGGGTTTGTATCCGAGTAGGAGCATACATTGGAAATATGACATTTGACGGTAATTTGTATTTTTCCTAACATACAAACCTTTAACTATTTAATAGGGATTACCTTTCGGCGGAGTTGGATGGCTAGCCATTAACGCAAGGTGGCAATTCACCCAACCACTAGCTAGTGGGAGGGTGAAGGGGGTATCCAAGGTAACCTGGTACAGTACGCCCACTTACTCACAAAGTGGTAATCATTCCCCACTTTTGATTGCAAGCAGGACTTAAGGGGACCAGGTGATGGTGGGCCAATTTGAATAAACAGCTAAGTGTTTGAATGTTAGAAAAAATACAAATTACCTTCAAATTTGTCATTTATTCCAACAAGACAAATCTACGCTACTTAATAGGGATGATTCCCCCTTTAGGGGGGCAGAAGTCAGACTTCTTGCTTGGTCATTGGCCCGGGTTTTTAGCTGTACAGATTAGACTGTGAAGAAAAACCTTGACACCTCGCTAAAAGGAGACATTGTGTAATGTGCCTTAGCGGCCTGAACAACCTGTGTGTTTGTGAGAAACTAGCAATTGGACTGTTTAAGTAAAATTATTCAGTTTAAAAACAGGAATGTAATTCAAACAGACATTCCCAATACCAGGGATGTGTACAAGTATAAGGAATATACTAGGTTACACAAGGGAAATTGTTATTACCTGCAGATCGATGAGGCCAGCGTGCATAGGTTCCATGGTGCTGTTCCCAAGAGAGGGGAAGATAATGGAAAAGAAAAGAGCCAGTCACTCTTATCATTCATATAGACTAATCCCAAGTAACCGATGCCCTCAACCATCTGCTACTTGACCAATAAGGAGCCCGAGGTATTATAAACTGCCTGTTGTGCAGCCAATGGAAAAATTTTCCATTCTCCTATGGGTCACATATTGCAGGTAGTGGAGGGTTAAAGTGGTCTGACGTTTCAACACCTCCCCTCTTGCAGCACCTGCATCACAGTAGTTGCATTTAAACACCAGGGACATGCTTATGCCCCTGACGTCATGAGCTGTAGGTCGGAGAATAGCAGGATGATCAGGATTCAATGCAAGGTCAATGACCTTGAAAATCCAAGATGATGAAGTACTTTTTGCAATCCTCCTCTTGACCCTCCCTGTGCTAACGAAAAGAGATGGCACACGGGAACAAGCTGCAGCAGTGCGTTCAAGATAAAGTCGCAAACTCCTCACTGGCCATGGTAATAATTGATCTGGGTCACTGGTTCCAGAACAAAGACTCGTGATCCAGAAGGCCCCAAACTTAGGATCCATGACCGATGGATTTTGAGTCCTAGCAATAAACTTGGGGACGAAGCAGTGTGTCACCTCCCTCCATCCCCTTAAATGGGCGATGTCGTAGGATAGACCATGAAGTTTGCCGACACTTTACCAAAAGTAATGCAAGTAGGAACACCGTTTTCAAAGTGAGATTGCGATCTGTTGCTTGGCATAATGGTTCATAGGGAGGACACTTCAGGGACTGTAGGACCCAAACCACATTCCAAGGAGGTGGTCTAACTTCCGACTGGGGGCCAAGTGATCTTGTAGCTGAGCATGAGGAGCGAGAATTCCAACGAAGAGGAAAGGTCAATACCTGTTAGTCTATAGCCCATGCTTAAGGCCGAACAGTAGCCTTTCACTGCTGAGACCAAGAGGAGTTTTTCATCCCGAAGGTAAAAAGGAACTTTGCTTTTATTGGAAGAGTGGCATCGATGGGAGGGATACCACTTCCACAACACCAACCACAGAAGACTGTCCACTTTTCCTGGTAGACTGATGTAGAGGATCTTTGGAAGTGTTCAGACTTCCTGTTTGCAACTTGTTGCAGAAAGCCTCTGTGAGAGGAGATGCTGGATAGTCTCCAGGTGTGAAGATGTAGGGAAGCTACTGCCTTGTGGGAGATCTTCACGTGTGGTTGTCTGAATAAATCTGGTCGTGGAGGGAGTTCCCACAGTGGCTCTATTAGCTGCTGCAGAAGGTCCGGAAATCACTGTGTGATGCCATAGCAGCGCTTTAAGAGTCCAGCATAAGTTGATGGATGCCCTGATCTTGCCGAGCACCCTTCTCATCAGACAGAATGAGGGAAATGCGTACACATCGATGTTGTCCCTCCATTGTTGAAATGCATCTTGCCAGAGAGCCTGAATTTCCGGGACTGGGGAGCAATAAAGTGGGAGCCTCAATTTCAGAGACGTCCCAAACAGGTCCACAGGCGGGGAACCTCACAAAGTCAGGACTTTGTTGGCTATCAGATGATTCAAGGACCATTTGGAATCCACTATGAGTCGCTCAGCTCAGATTGTTGCCGAGCACATTCCTTTTTCCTGAAATGAAGCATGTTGATAAGGACACCAAAAGTTCTTCCGACCATCGTAGTCTCTCTACTGCTAGATGGCATAAGGGCTGTGAAAAGGTTCAGTCTTGTTTGTTTATGTAAGTCACTACTGTGGTGTTGTCACTCATCAGTACCAGAGTGACCTGCCAGGAGCTGTTGGAACAGCTTGAGAGCTGGAAAGGCAGCTCTCATCTCTAGGATGATTAATGGGCTGGTACCTGTCGGACTCTGACCAAAGGCCGGAGGCCGTGTGATGCAGCATGTGAGGACCCCATCCTTCTTTGGATGCGTCTGTATAGAACAATTTTGGGGGAGAGACAAGAAGGTCTACCCCTCTGCGGAGGTTCTCCGCTGTCACCTACCGCTGAAGGTCCGTCCTCTGCTCTTGTCCCATGGGAACAAGAGTATCCGTGGTGCCAGTGTGCTGGCTCCATTTGGATTTCAGCTGCCACTGAAGAGACTGAACACTTAGGCGACCATTGAGAACTAAACGGACCAGGGATGCTAGGTTACCCAGAAGACACAACCACTGTTGGGTTGGAAGTTCTTCTCGTCTAAGAAAGGGACGTGCTACTTCCCTCAGCCTGTGCACTCTATTTGATGAAAATATTTTCTGAACATTGGTGTTGATTATCATGCCCAGGTATACTAGTCTTTGACAGAGTTGCAGAGATGACTTCAAGATTTATCTGGGATCCTGACAAATCTCGATCAGCTTGTCCGTGGCGATGAAGGGTCGTCACCAAGTCTGCTAGAATCAGCCAATCGCTGAGGTACCGAAGAAGACTAATGCAGATGCTGTGAGCTCAAGATGACACTAGGGCGAATACTTGCGTGAAGACCTGAGGTGCTGTCGAGGACCAAAGCACAGCACTTTGAACTTATATTGCTTGTTTCTGTGTATGATCCAAAGAATTGGGATCTGGAAGCAGGTGTTGAAGATCCAGGGTGCACATTGAAGTCCTGAGACCTTATTGCCTGAATGACAGTGTTTTCCTTCTCCATCTTGAACGAAGTTTGTAGAACAAATCTGTTCAAAACAGTGAGATCGTACACGTCTCCAGCCTCCAGATGTCTTTAAGACAAGACAGTCGACTGTAGAAGCCTGGGGACCCGTCGAGGACCTATTGTCGAGGATCTTTTGCAGAGTACCCTTCACCAACATGGTCTCTGGGCCAGCTCTTTTGCAGATCCCTTCCCATAGGAGCATGATGGAGCTGGATCCTGAGTCAGTGGAGGGTGAGATTTCGTAAACGGGGCGCGATACCCATACAAAGATCACAGAGATTATCCAGGGGTCTGTCCTGAAGTGCATTCACCTCTCCAAGAAACATTGCAGCCATCCTCCACCAGTGGGCTGTTGAGAAGAATGGGTTCCTCTAATGGGAGCGGCCTTTGCCGCTACCTCTACCACCTCTACCTCCCTAATAGAATCTAGAGCCCTTCTGATCTCTTAAACTTCTCTTGAAGGGAAAGGGCTGCTATAACACTTCTGGAGGACCCTGTTGACCTACTGGTCTAGGGTTTGGTGGACTGCTGCTGCTTCTTGGGAGGTGGAGGAGCCCTCCCATAGGACCTGGTTGTCAAGGACCTTTGGAGGGGGGAATCGTTGGATGATTTTCTCAAATGTTCAGCTGACCTGTCGACATCTGGGCTGAAAAGAGAGGTCCCTTCTAGAGAGGAATTCCTGAGCCAGGATAACTCAGCCCTAGGAACTTGTCTATGAAACCTGTCAATCACCGCATACTGTCTCCTGAAGATTGCATTTCCTCACAGGTTGATCACCAGGTGGGAAAGAAACTTCAAGGTCCGAGTGCCGGACAAGAGAAAGTTTTCCATAAACTTCCTTGCACTTTCCTTGGACCAGTCTTCACTACGTAAAAGGTGGCCTACTGAGCCCAACCATAGATCTAGCTAGGAAGCAACCTGCATGGCATACTTGTGGACCTTTTCCATGTTGATGAGCTCAAGAGGCAGAGAAGGTGCCTGAAAGCCCAGCAAGCCTTTCAATGGGGATACCTCTTGAGAGGGACTTCAGAGAGGGATGAAACGATAATGCCCAGGCAGGTTCGTCCTCGACTTCGAAATGCCTCCTTTATTGGATGGAGGGAGGCAGAGTTGATGAACCAGCTCAAAGGGAGCTAGAGGAGCCAGCGACCTGTGAAATAGCCTTCTTCTTGGTTGCGGTCAAGCCTTTAGACTAGTGCATGACTGAACTGGTCTTGCATGGTCTCTGGGTTCCAAATACATGGTCCAGGACCGTATCCATACCTTCACGAGGAGCTGCAACTGGGTTAGCCAACCTACTGATAACCCTCATGCAGGCAAGGACCTGTTGGAAGACTGACTCAAATTCCCATCGCTCCGCCTCTGACTCAAACTTCAGGATCACTGCCTTGGGAAAGCTGTCGTCATCCGAGTCGAGGAATGCATTCACTTCCAAGCTATCATCCCTAAAAGCCTGGAGTGGGTCAGGAGATATATCTAGAGAGGGGCCTGCAACAGGAGAGCCTTTAGCCTTCTCTTCCTTGAGGGCCTAACATGCCTTCGTGTTCTTCTGGACAATCTTGGTCTCTTCAGGCTCCCTACGGCACAGCAAATACAGTACTCTTCCAGTAAGAAAAGTTTAGGTGGTGCGTGTCATTCCTTAGGGGCCTGAACTTCCTTATCTTGAGGTTCTTCATACTCCAGAGGTAGGCTAGAGGAAGGACATAGTTCGGGCGGAACTACATCAATAGGAGAAGGCCTAAACGAAGCCACGTGAGAGATCTCACACAGAAAGCCAATGTTTCTGTATACTCTAGGGTGAAGGATGTCTGCATGTGGAGGGGTCTGTTTGATATCCTCCTCCTCTGTTTAGCCGTAATGATGGAGTTAGTTCCAGGAAATTGGGGTCTTGCATTAATATTGGGGCACCCTTTGCACCCCTTTCGGTCTCCCAATAGGAGAAGGGTGCGACAGTGGAACTGGGTCCTGAGAAGGAACTGGACGCTTCTTAGGGTCATAAGGAAAACAGACGAAGAGGAGAGAGAACTTGACTTCAATGGGATGACTGGTCTAGAGGCAACCACAGGTCATTGCTGAGGATGTGCATCCATGAGTGGGACACTCTTAAACCTAGAAGGATTTGCCATGAGTACTGAGACCACCTTGATGACCCTATCAAACCTCGATGGCTGATCTCCCACAGATGACAAGTCAGGGGTGACCTTGGGAAGACTTAGAGGTGGAGAATGCTTCCTTGGAGTGGCCTTGGGACCTGGTATTATGGGGAGTAGAGAGAGGAACCGGCATCAGCTGGTCTTCCTTGGACGGCATTTTCGGGCGATCAGGAGTTACCAAAATAGGGGAATTTATTCTGTGGTTGAATGTAGCCTCCAGTGAAGGGAACGAGTCGTCCATTCGTTGCTGTTTAAGTTGACAGGCCTCGAGGTGGCTTCCCACTTGTGAAAACTCATGAAAAACTCGCTTGTACTCATGAATACGCTCGCGGAACGTCTGATTCACGCATGTGCGTGCCCAATTCACAAGCATGCAAGGACGATTTACAAGCCTGCAAGGGCGATCCACGAATTAAAGAAGGGGAGCAAGGAGAAGTCCTTGGAGATCTTCGATGCAAGGGCAAATGGCAACCTTGCGCTGGAGATTGACAAGAAGGCGATCGTAACCTGGCAGAGCATCGCGATGGCAAGCAACGCGTCGGTGAACCTGTTGGTGATGAACACACAGGGGAACATCTCATAGGAGATGCCCATGAAAAACGTGCAGGAGTGTGTCGCGTTTCTTTAGAGCGTCACGCTATAAAGCTTCTCGGAAAGCGTCCAGTTGGCGAGTGACGTATGGAAGATCGTCGCATAGGAAATCGATGTGATGACGAGCAACGCTGACAATCAATGTTGTGAGATTAAGAGCAACTCTTCGGAGAGGGAAGCGTAGGCGATCGGCATAATATCCGACAAGCAGGAGACCGTGGAAGATCTGCTCACTTCAGAAAGTGTTGTCTGGAAAACTCTCGTGCTGACGAACAGTGAGTAGAGGGCGAGTGCGCGGTTGAGGAGTGACAGTCAGCAGACCGACCGTCAGAGCGTCGACAACAAACTGGCGAATGATGATCTCGAGATGTAGAGCGACAGTCACTAGCCGGCGAGTGATGAGCACGAGGGAATTAATGATCACGGACAGGAGAACGACGAGAAGCTCATCAATTTTGTGAACTGGAGCGTTGCCTGACAGGACACTCGTAGAGGGCTACGGTCTCTGGAAGACGATGAGGTCTCAGGATGGTGGGAGGACTCGTCGTCAGCAGGATGGGATCGTAGAGATAGAGAACTGGTGCGAGGCTCACAAACGACACTAGCGGGAGAGGGCGAGGATGACCTTGCGAACAGCCAGTACGTCTACAGGAGAAACAGCAGGAGCAGCATCCCTCTGGGCACCACATTGAAGGAGTTCAAGGAGGACGTCCTTGAAAGAAGGCCAGCCACACCTGCATCACATTTAAAAGTGAAAAGGGCTTGCCCGAGGGCAGGGGCAAAGGTGCCACTCCAAGGGAAGCAACAACATGCCCATAAAAGTTTGCCTTGGTGTATAACGGTCCACGCACCTAATCGTCCGGCCCTCGGAAGTCTGAACGATGAGGAGCTTCGGAAAGAGGTCGGGGGAGGGGGGGATTCCAAGGTCACTTCCCCCTCGAGGAAAAGCCTGAAGGCGAACAGTCTCTCTTAAACTACTTCTCATGCCACCACCTAAACCTCTCCTACTGGGAGGCAGACCACTCCCTACACTCGTGGCAGGTGGAGTCCTGCTCACAACGACGTCCTCTGCAGGTCTGACACAAAGAATGGGGATCGGTCTTCGACACACGAGTAGCATAATGGAGAACAATCATACCTGAAAGAGAAAAGTCAATATGAAAGCAATGGTCAGTATGCCCAAGTCTTTAGAAGCAGAGAGTGGACACGTCCGACATCTCTAAAGACAAAAGAAAAAGTGGGGAAAGATTACCAGTGTGTGAATGAGTGGGGGTACCCAGTTACCCCGGATACCACTTTCACCCTCCCAATAGCTAGTGGTTGGGTGGGTTGCCACCTCGCTATATAAGTCTTAATGGCTAGTCTTCCAGCTCTGCTGAAAGATAATCCCTATTAAATAGCGTAGGTTTGTCTTGTGTCGGAACAACCAACACTATCCTGATCTTTTGGCAATCTAATCCCACCTTAATTCATTAGTAATCCAGTACTGTACTAAAGTCTTCTATTCATTGGTGATCCAGTACTGTACTAAAGTCTTCTACTAGAGTGCTTAAAACCTTCAACTCTTCGTTGGGAAAAATCTAGAATTGGTCTTAAACAATTATTGTCATTGCAGTACAGAAAAAAGATGATCTTACTGTAATCTACTACCATGTAAATTATGCCTTGAATAACTAATTATGAACCAAATTATAATTTAAATCTTACGAAATCCAAAAAATCACCTGTCCCAATGCAATACATTGAAATCTACCGCTAGAGTGTTATGTAGTCCTTTGACTGGCCAGTCAGTACTGCTTGGATCCTTCTCTCTAGTTACGGTTCACTTTACCTTTGCCTACATATACACCAAATAGTCTGGCCTATTCTTTACAGATTCTCCTCTGTCCTCATTCACGTGACAGCACTGATATTACCAAACAATTCTTCTTCACCCAAGAGGTTAACTACTGCACTGTCATTGTCCAGTGGCTACTTTCCTCTTGGTACGGGTAGAAGACACTCTTTAGCTATGGTAAACAGCTCTTCTGGGAGAAGGACACTCCAAAATCAAACCATTGTTCTTTAGTCTTGGGTAGTGCCATAGCCTCTGTACCATGGTCTTCCACTGTCTTGGGTTAGAGTTCTCTTGCATGAGGGTACATTCGGGCACACTATTCTATCTCGTTTCTCTTCCTCTTGTTTTGTTAAAAATTTTCAAAGTTTATATAGGAAATATTTATTCAAAGGTCATTGTTCTTAAAATATATTATTTTTCCTTGTTTCCTTTCCTCACAGGGCTATTTTCCCTATTGGGGCCCCTGGGCTTATGGCATCTTGCTTTTCCAACTAGGGTTGTAGCTTAGGTAGTAGTAATAGTAATAATAATAATAATAATAATAATAATAATAATAATAATAATAATAATAATCATCATCATCATAATCCATAAAATGACTGATCCAATTTTAATTTACTTACAAATCAATTTGACCCCAATCTACTAACAAGCCAACCATTTTTTGTATATTCAAATCCAACAAATAAAGTAAATGCAGCTAGATGGTTCTTACCGATTATATGGTGTCACTGAAGAACAGCAAAATGCAATGCAAACCTTCAAATTTCAGTCTCCAGCAGCTCATTGCTCAACTGTACCCGAGATCAAAACAAAATATTTGTGAAAGCATTTAAAAAAATTCTCATACCATTCTTTATAAGCATATAACAGAATTGAACATGACATTACTGCTTTCATAATTGGTGCTATTTTTGTATACGAGTTCAAAGTCGTGCATTTGCTTTGGTATGCGATCTCACTTGATAATATCAATCTCACTTCACTTCAAGGCGAAGCAAGAACCATTAGATTTTCTAAAAAAATATATACCGGGAATAATTATCTAAGAAATAATAACCAATCATTGATGATAGAGTGCACACCTCAACATTATTGCTTGCCAGTACACATACGGAGCTTGTTTTTATTTTTTTGCGAGCGAAGCAAGAACCATTAGATTTTCTCTTATTCTTGTTTTTTTCAACTATTGAAAATATTGAGATCGCATACCACAGCAAAAGAATAATTTCTGAGATCACACCATAAATGGGATCGCATACCAAAACAGCACCTTATAATTTTCTAGAAGGACCTTTCAAAAACCAATGTTACCTATTAATTTGTATTAATGGATTGAATACAAGTGTAAAATTTCAAAAATATCAGAATTTACCTACTGACATTTTCAAATGAGCAATACTATAAAACAATCATCTTTCTATCCTTGGTAACCAAATACCTAAAGATTCTATTATTTTTTGTGCAAATAACTGCTGTGAGTTTACAATCTAGGATCCCCATAATTAAAAGGGGCATAATAGAGACATCCTTCAAGAAGCTGAACAAGAGGAGGTCTCCATCTGTGAAGTACAGAAACTGTACAGATAAGGGACGCTGTGACGCACAGCGAGAAAGAAGAGCCTGGACGAGCCATGTTTCTCTAGGAACCTACCCAAATAACTAGATCAGGATATCACTTAAGATTAGGATCCTCACTGAGTATCCTTCCAAGTCTGGTAACGATCAGAAAGGTTGATAGACATTCCACCTTCCCACGGAGGGAACTTGGATAATTTCCTACTACCTGTATGTTAGCAGCATCTGAAATATTAGGTTCATACACTGATTAATCAAACAAAGAAATAACTAGCTCTGTTACTCCCTTCTTGCAAAGGCAAGTGGATTCCAAGAGAAGCCTATTTCTTACCCTTACCAGGCCAATAGTGATGGGTCAGTGTGGGACTGTTCACCACCAACCTGTTTAACAGCCATAGCTACCAAAGCAGGGTTTTCCTCTCTGCTTGATGGACCCAAAACCAATGATTAAATAAGCTCCATTACTTACTCCTGGCAAAAGCAAGTACTGTACCTCTAAAAGGCAAGTACCTTCCTCATATGTCAGAACAGGAATGGGAAGCATAGGCATAACAATTCTCTCTCACCTGATCAACAGTGCTGGTGCTTGGTCCCTGATGGGACCGTTTAACTAACTGATCAAAAGAGCTAGCCGTCATACTGGCCTCCCGATCTGCTCATCTAGAACCAATGACACTGGTTAGTGGCAATTCAGATACTCCCTCTGAAGGGTGAATACAACTCCCATAGTGCCACGGTGGGCCTCCTGTGACATCAGCAACAATGAAGGTCACTACATTAGCTCTCCCTTACTTGGCTTACGGTACTGTTACCTGGAATGTTCACCTAAAACCTAGACAACAGCTGCAGCTGTTGAGCTGGGCTCACCATCACCTGAAAATACACCAGCTAGCTGGTAATGAAAAGCACTCACTGGAAGTATCAAGAAACTTCTTGACAAATGCCTCCTACGAGCTTTGTAATACAGTATTGCTACCTAGTTCTACCAAGAAATGTTGAGAGAAGAGAATAGGAAGAAAGGCATCCGTAGAAGGAAAATTGGAATAATCTAGCATCTTGCCCTACAGTCTTTCTTTCCTGTTAACATGTGTGTTTCTGTGGTTCCTGAATAAGGAAGCAAATGCTATAACCTTATGTTTGCCAAAACAACAACTAAGGAAGTTGATCAGCATTCCCATGTACATACTCCATCCTCTGCTAGTGCCCAAGATCAATTCCAAGTGAACGATGACTGAAAAAGTACTGGCTCAGCTGAGAGGGTTAAGAATTTGTCCTCCATCCTGGCGATGACTTAATGAAAAGCAGACAGGAGAGGACTGGAGGATAACCAGACATACACTTCCAGCATGAAAATGCAAGATTTTTCCACTAGAGAACATGTCCATATGGAATCTGAAAGGTAGGAGTGGAATAGATTTGGACTGAAGTGAGGGTAGGGAAGGGGAAGCAAGACCAAAGAGCATGTTCAATGCCATTGCCAACCAACCCTACTAACAAATTAGAGACATGGACTGCCTACATCTGCGCTGTTCACCAGCTTCTCATTCCCAACACCTTTCTTGAGTAATCCTGGGAGAGGGCACAAATGTTTGGAGCAGAGTCCAACACCTTCTGGAGGAAAAAAACAGCTAGTAAAAATTTCTATGCTTTATGCAATCTAGATAGCAAGACTACCAAAATAGGCTTGGTTGCTATTGCCTTCAAAGGGCTAGTGCCTTTGTGGAGGAGGGTCTCCAAAGGGACTCAAGATTAAAAAAAAAAATCTACTTGGCATCACAGCTGTCATGTCTGTACCAACCTGCCTATAGTCTATTTTTTATAGCGGTGCATATTTGCACCGACTCACAGGAGTGCCCTTTTAACTCGGAAAGGTTCCTGATACCTGATTGGTCGGAAGTATTTTTGTCCGAACACCTTCATTGTTCTCAAATAATTACCAAGTAATGTGAATCGAAACTTATTTACTAACCTATATTTCTTCATCACATATATGTTTTGTCAATGAACAATGTGAAAGAATAAATCTATTATAAAGTATCGTCATGGTAAGTCTAAATTTAATAACACAATCCGCCGAAGTCAACGACAGCAGCTTATTTTCGGATGCACGCTTTGTAATTTAGTAATTTTTCACCCATTTTAACACAAATTGGGATAAATTACACTCAGCATTAGTTAAACATGTTATTATAAACTTTTTGAATATCAGAATTTACCAAAAACATGGAATTAATAAAACCCAATATTTGTGAAAACTTATGGGGAGGTAAAAGAACAGCCTGCAGTGGCCTGGCAGGAAAACAATCCCTTCTGACTGTCACAGACGCAGTTTTTTTTTCGACCTATTCCTTTCAGTTTAAATAGTCTTGCATTGTCTCTTTTCGCAATATTTTGCTTATTATTTTCCCACATTCCTGTTCCTCACTTAATATCTATTTTCCCCGATATCCCTTCTTCCATATAGGCCTATGGGATATCCGCACTACGTTTCATTATGTTTTGTAAATTACGTCAGTAAGTATGTAAATAATAACAAATTTTATGCTAGGTAGGAAGTATAGCTTAGTCTGCAAACCTGTTTAGTAGCTCCCATTATATCAAATGAAATTAAGCATAGTTTTTTTTTTATTCCCACCTCTACACTATTTTAATGAGACTAGCAAGCGCTTCCCTTCAAGCCAACATTTTCCACAGAGGATAAGAAATAAGGAATATCCCATATATGAAAGAAGTGATATCAGAGAAAATAGATAGATATTAGGTGAGGAACAGGAATGTGGGAAAATATTAGGCAAAATATTACGAAGAGAGACAATGCAAGACTATTTAAACTGAAAGGAATAGGCCGAACTATATTACGAAAGAAAAATTGCGTCTACAGTATAACAGTCAGAAGGGATTGTTTTCCCGCCAGGCCGCTGCAGGCTGTTCTTTTACCTCCCCATTAGTTTTTACAAATATCGGGTTTTATTAATTCCATGTTTTTGGTAAATTCTGGTATTCAAAGAAAGTTTATAATAACATGTTTAACTAATGCCGAGTGTAATTTATCCCGATTTGTGTTAAAGTATGTGAAAAATTACAAAATTACAAAACGTGCATCCGAAAATAAGCTGCTGTCGTTGACTTCGGCGTTGTGTTATCAAATTTAGACTTACCATGACGATACTTTATAATAGATTTATTCTTTCACATTGTTTATTGACAAAACATATACAGTGAACCTTCGTTTATCGCGGTAGATATGTTCCAGACTCGACCGCAATAGGTGAAAATCCGCGAAGTAGTGACACCATATTTACCTATTTATTTAACATGTATATTCAGACTTTTAAAACCTTCCCTTGTACGTAGTACTGTTAACAAACTACCCTTTAATGTACAGAACACTTAATGCATGTACTACAGTACCCTAAACTAAAAGACACAAATATTAAAGGCAATTTTATATCATGCGTTTCCTAAACACGCCAAAAAGCACGATAAAAAATGTCAACCAATGTTTTGTTTACGTTTCTCTGATCATAATGAAGAAACAAACGCATTTAGTGTACACATCTGTGTATAGGTTAGTTTTTGCATCGATTATATTGATTATACAGTATGATGATTTTGTTATTACCAATGTTTTACTTAATTTTTCTTAGGGCTTCCAAATGAAATGTTTTTCTTTATGACGCCGTCGTCATAAAGTACGCTCAGTAAACAAAGAAGGCATTTAACACGCATGATGAAAGTGATAATGATATTTACAGTAAAAGCTTTTAGAAAATATGTTATTACAAATATTATTTACCGTATCTATATAAAATCATACAGTACATACTGTACGTAGCAAAGCAGGAAAACAATTTACGAGAGAGAGAGAGAGAGAGAGAGAGAGAGAGAGAGAGAGAGAGAGAGAGAGAGAGAGAGAGAGAGAGAGAGAGAGAGAGATTGTTTTACGTACGTAAATGTAAATTTTAAACAAAAAAAATTATGATAGGTTACAACATGTATACTCTTCAGACTTTTAAAACCTTCCCTTTAACTTAATGCATACAGTACTAAACTAAAACAGGCACAAATATTAAAATGTTAGAATATTAAAGTAAAAAATAAAGATTGTTACTGTACTCACCACGAAAGAAGTTCAAGAAAAACTTGAATGATGATGGCGATGAATTTGCTGCACAGTAGAAATGATGATGATGAAGCTGATGATGTCTTCTACTGTGCAGGCAATGACAGTATTTTACGTCTCTTCAGACGGAGGTGTCTTTTCCTGGGACACCTCTTCAACTTCTTCCTGGGAAACTTCTTCAATTTCTTCCGAAGGCGTACTAGCAGGAGGAACTGGCTCTTTTTTGCGAGGCTGGAAGAACATTGTGATCGGAAGTTGCTGGCGCTGCTTCTTTTTTCGCTCTAAGAGCATCCTGTAGGGAGTCATGTCTTCATCGATCTTGTTGCAGAATTGCATAGACCGAACCATATCCTCGTCCCACTCTTGCAACATTTCTTTCACCTCCTTTATATGGTTGCAGACCTTGGCAAGCCGTTCTAATGTTAAGCCCGTTTCTTCGACATTTTCTTGGGTCTCTTCCTGTGTTTCACTCTCTTCTTCACTGGCCGATTTCGTCAGGTCTTCTAGGTCTGCGTCAGTTAGCGGCTGGGAATGGCAGTCCAACAACTCGTCGACGTCTTCAGTCGTCATGTCGCCAAACCCGTCACCTCCAATTATCGCAGCCAACAGCACAGATTTGCGTATTGCAGTGTGTTGGATTTCAGACGGAGTAAATCCCTCGTCGTCGTAAACAATCTGGGGCCACAACTTCTTCCAGCTCGCATTCACGGTTGCAGGTTTCATTTCTTGCAGTGCCTTCTGAATGTTCTGCAGGCACGTGGCTATGGTGTACTGCCGCCAGTACGCCTTCAAATTAAAATCTTCATCTTCATCTTCTTGGGCAGCATCCACACACGCAACGAGGTCCGCCAAGGTATTCTTCGTGTCGAGGGCCTTGAACGCCCTGATAACCCCCTGGTCCATCGGTTGAATTAATGACGTGGTGTTAGGTGGCAGGAACTCAACCTGAACGCCCTCACGTGACAGGTCAGTTGCGTGTCCACCAGCATTATCCATAAGGAGAAGGATCTTGAATGGCAAGCCCTTCTCTAAGAGATATTGACTGACTTGCTGGATGAAACACTGGTGGAACCAGTTGGAGGTCAGCATCTTCGTAATCCATGCTTTTGGATTATGCATCCAGTACACGGGAAGGAGATTCTTATTCTTATTTTTCAAAGCGCGAGGATTTTTCGACTTGTAAATAAGCCCCGGCTTTAGCAAAAATCCAGCAGCAATGCCACACATCAAGAGGGTAACGCGATTCTTGAATGCTTTAAAGCCAGAGGCTTTGGCTTCTTCTTTGAACAGGAAAGTTCGCGACGGCATTCTCTTCCAAAACAAGCCGGTCTCATCCATATTAAACACTTGTTCCGGCTTGTATCCACCTTCGGCGATAATATTCTTGAACGTCTGGTTCACGTAAGTTTCAGCAGCAGCAGTGTCGGCGGAAGCAGCCTCGCCAGGGCTTTTCAGGGCGAAGCGTTTCTGAAACTTCGCAAACCATCCTTTGCTGGCGGAAAAACGTTGTTTCTGACGCGGGGAATCAGTGGATGTCCCTGGTTGAGGTTCATCTACATCATCTTCTTCAGCATGGTCGCCATCGTCGTCTTGAGGTTCCTTTGCTGTAAAATTCTCATACAAGCTCAAAGCCTTGGTTCGGATGGTGTTCGTATCCAAGGCTATGTTCTTCTTCCGGCAGTCGGCAATCCACACTGCTAAAGCACCTTCCATGCGTACGATCGTTTTATTACGCGTGGTAACGACTCGCTTCGCTGATCTGCTAAAGGTGATGGTAGCCGTCTTTCTAATGTTCGTCTCGTCCTTCTTGATATAGCGAACGGTGGATTCGTAGACTCCAAAATGGCAGGCTGCGGCCTCGTAACTTCTAACGTCTTTTAACATATCGAGAAGCGTCACCTTCTCAGCAATCGTCATCCTCTTTCGGTGGCGTTTAGGCTCACTACCAGCCTTAGTAGAAGCAGAACGCTTGGGAGGCATTGTACAGTAGGGTTTAACAGAAAGTTCAACAAAAAGTTCAACTTAAAACAGTCACGCACAGCACAGATTAAAGTCCACAATAACTTAACAACATCTACACAGCGATACGGCGGGAGACAAAGTGACCGCGAATACGTAGATGCGGGCAAAACACCAATCACAGGCTAGATAACAAAACTTGGGTTCTGATTCGTCATCTATCAGCGCTTGAACCAATCAAAACCCGTCTTATATGCTACGTAAGTTACCAATTCAAAGTACAAGGTACCCTACGTATACTGTACAGTAATAATAATAATAATAATAATAAATAATAATAATAATAAATAATGATAATAATAATAATAATAATGATAATAATAATAATGATAATAATAATTTTAATAACAACAACAATAATAATAATACAGCTTTACGTACGCTATTTTACGCTTGTTTTGTTGTAGGATATGTCTATGTCTATGTCTCTCTCTCTCTCTCGTACGCTTATTCGAGATGTGATTTTTGCAACAAAGAATATTATTGGATGCAGTACTACGTACGTATACATACAAAAGATTCATGGAAAAGATGCACATCCATTACATTTGTAGTACAGTAGTAGCCATCAGCAGCCTTACACCATTCTAATATGGTATGACTGCATCTGATTTGCGTTTCATGTTCGATTTAATTTTACTGCGTACTGTATACAGTACTGAATTATCGTATGATCACATTCTCTTTTCGTGTTTTATTTCTTTCTGTGCTGAATTATATGTCATATGTAATGCAATGAACAATCAGTAAGAGCAGATATTACTAATTACAGTATTAATGGAATTACAGGTAACGAAATATCGTATTTGGGGTCTTCAGATATCGCGGTATTTTCGAAATTTCCGGAAAATCCGCGTTATGTATGTATATATGGGTTATGAAAAAAACCCGCGAAGTGGTGAATCCGCGATGGTCGAACCGCGAAGTAGCGAGGGCTCACTGTATCTGATGGAGAAATATAGGTTAGTAAATAAGTTTCGATTCACATTACTTGGTAATTATTTAAGAACAATGAAGGTGTTCGGACAAAAATACTTCCGACCAATCAGGTATCAGGAAATTTTCCGAGCTAAAAGGGCACCTCTGAGAGTCGGTGCAAATATGCACCGCTATAAAAAATAGACTATAGGAAGTTGGCTATCTAGCTTGGATGTACGAAGTTGAACTCCATCATTAAAAATAAAGTTCGATATCTTTAACCCATGACAAAATGGTTGACTGGACTTCACTATTAGTGATGTTCTTTATTCTCCAGTCACAGTCACATAAAAATCTTTTAGCTAAATCATTATGAAGGGAAGATCAATCCAGATCTGCTAGATAGAAAACAGTTTTAAGACAGCAGATCTGAGAATTCACTCAATCCAAATTTTTCCTAGAAGCTCCAATCATAGGGTCTACAGCATTTTCATCTCAAATTGAGTCTGATGACTGAACTTGTTCAGGGCTGGGAGATCTTTTACTGGTCTCCAGTACCCTGCGAGGCCTTTTTTATAAAGAATAAACAGATGGCTGAACAAGACTGGAGATGTCTCTACTTCCTCTAGAGTGCCCATTAGCAGCACAGTTTACACCGATTGAAGGGCAAGGTCCTTCTTTCCTAGTCGACAGTAAGACTAGGTCATTGAAACTTCAATGAGAAGAGGGGGAGAGCTGGTGACTGGGAGTCAGCATCCAAATTGAAACCCATTCACCATCCCCTAATCTGCCCCCAGGAAACTGCCACCTCATTACATATTGCCCTACTGGTGGTTGAGTAGAGGAATTGCAGGCCTATGTTCAAGGGCCTTGCCTACCTTTTCCTCAGCAATTCTAGTTCTGACCTCTTTGTTGGCAAAATGGTTGACCAAAATCAGAGCGCTTTCGAGACTCAAGACTTCCATTGTGTGGTTCTGAGGTATGTCTAGTTGACTCCTGACAAAGGGCTGATCTGGAAGCTTGCCTAGATGGAGATGATCTAGTATGGTAATTGGAGGCAGAAAGCTGAGTATAAGTCATTGTTAGATGACAAAGCATATCCTGATTTAATTTTCTCCATTGAGTAAAAATTTCACAGATTTTGCCCTAAACAGAGCTAGGTCTGTGAACTGTCTCTTCTCTGCAATAGAGTGTTTGTGGCAAAGAGGCTGGTTTCTTGGCCGAAAAGGATTGGTCCAGGGTAGAGACCATTGGGTCTAAGAGCAGAGGAGAGGGTAAGTCATGTACAGTATTGCATAATAGTGCCTCTGCTTCAGAAAAGCTGGTGCCAGGATTGTAGATGATCAGCCTGTTTTCAGGGAATTTTTCCTAGCCAATATCTGCACAACGAGCTTGTTGACTAGCTCTGACAGTTGGGGGGGGGGGGGATACATAGCTCTACTGGGGGGAGGGGGTGTCTAGCAGAAAGTAGACTCACCACCTTGCTCACATACGCAGTAGCCAACCCAAGCCACTTTGCAATTGCAGCCAGACTTCTTGGTGGTAAGTGACAGCAGGCCAGTATGTGTAAAGAGCTTCAGGTTTGTATGGTTAGGAAAAATAAAAATTATTTCCAAATTTGTCAATGGTTCCGGTATCACATACAAACATTTCAGCTTGGGAGGGTAGAAGTCCGAATAAGCTGTGGAGGAGTACACCCTAATTCCTAATGAGAGATAACAGCCTGAGCAATGGTGCGAAGGTGTAACAACTAAGTAATGTGACTCGTGAAGCCAAGACTTCACCAGGCTGTGGTTGTCTTGACTGGACATTCCCCATCTCCCACCTAACTGGGGAAACAGGGACATAATATACAGTATACAGTATGCCTATATTAGGATACACAATGGACGATGATATCCACTGACAGTCAAGAAGTCAGCTTGCAGAGATCCTCTGTTTGCTCAAGCCCCAAAGAGAAGGGAGAACAAAAGGTGAAAGGCCAGTCCTTTGCTTATCATACTAAATATACAACCACATAACATCTGCTCTCCACCAACTGCTACTTGTCTTGCTAGGGAGTCGAGGTGTTATTGATCACATTTTATGCATACACAACAGGATCTATAGATAATGTGTCGAGGCTTCTGTGGTTTACGTCTTACAGGTAGTGGATGGTGCAAGTAGACAGACTTTTCACATGCCTGCCTTTTAGACCTGAGTCACATTGAAGTTCTAATGCCCCTGACGTCATGAGCTATAGGTCTACAGTCTAGAGGAGGCGAGTACACTTGGAGGGCTCATTAGATAACTTTCTTGAAACGGGAAGAAAATGAATTCCTTGTAACCCTCCTCTTGACTTTACCTGTGCTGGGAAACAGTCTATTAATCTGTGGTCAAGCTCAAGTGGTTCGTTTAAGTTATTTCCTTTCTGCCCTTACAGGGCATAGCAGTTGATCTGGATCATTTGTTGCAGTAGACTCTCAATCTGAAAGGGCCCGAATCTATTATCAGCTAAAGCTGGATTTGGATTACTGTATCGGCAATAAACTAAGGGATGAAGTTGAGCGTCACTTGCCCCAATCCCCTTGAATGGGTGACGCCAAGGACAGACAATGCAGCTCGCTGACTCTCTTTGCAGAGGCCAGAGACAAGTGGAAAACCATCTTTAGAATCAAATTGCATTCTGAAGTCCAACTAAAAGGTTCATGTGTTCCTTTTCGGGATTGCAGTACTTGTACTGACTTCTGACTCAGTCTGACTTCTGACTCAGTCTGACTTCCGACTGAGGGCAAGACAATTCGAAACTACTTATGAGGAGAGAAGTCTGTAAGAGGAAATGTAAACTCCATTCAGTTTAAAACTGAGGTTTAAGGCCGAACGATAGCCTTTCACCACCGATGCTGAACAGAGATTTTCCTTCCTGACGATAACAAGAATTCCGCAATTATAGGAATAATGGCACTGAACGGAGGGATGCCCATTCCACGACACCAACCACAGAGGATACTACACTTGGCAGCAATAGAGGACTCTCAAGAGGTATCTAGCCATTTTCCTGACAATTTATTGCGAAAAACTTTGTGTAGTGAAGAGTTGCTAGATAACCCCCAGCGTGAAGACATACCAAAGCTACTCGTCTGTGGAAAATATGGATGTGGTTCTTTGAGTAGCTCAGGAAATGGAGGGAGTTCCCTGGGTGCCTTTGTGAGTAGGTGTAGAAAGTCTGGAAACCATTCTGCATGCTGCCACTTCAGAGCTATTAAGGTCATTGATAGGTTTTGAGATAACTGAACTTTGTTCAGAAGCTTCCTTGCTAGTGAGAAGGGTGGAAATGCCTGGACATCTAGGTTGTCACCTATGGGTTGAAAAGCATCTTGCTGGAATCCTTGGGGAAGTGGTTTTGGGAAGCATTACACCAGTAGTTTGTTGCCGAGAGATGTCACGAAAAGATCTAACGTCAGTGAACCCCACTAACTCAGGACTTTGTTGGCTATCTGTTGATTCAAAGACCACTCAGTGGCAACTATTAAGAGTCTTCCTGCTCAGTCTATCTGCCAAGATGTTTCTCTTGCCCAATATAAAACATTCTAAGAGGGTCACCGAGCTGTCTTCAGTCCATCTGGTTATATCCACAGCCAGATGGTGGAGAGGCTGAGAAAAAGTACCTCCTTGCTTGTTTATGAAAGCCACCACTGTGGTGGTGTTGCTCATTAACACCACAGTGTCTTGAAAAGAGCTGTTGGAAGTGTTTGAGAGCTAAAAAGACTGCTCTCATCTCTAGGAGATTTATGAGGCAGTGTTGCTCGGTTTCAGATCATACTACAGAGATGGTATGTTGCAACAGATGAGCCTCCCACCATTATTCTATCAAATCTGGGGAAGGAGAGTGAAGGTCTATTCCCAGGGTTGGTATTTAATATCCATCAATGCAGGTCTCTCTTCTGGTCCAACCCTATTGGTACTACAAGATCTGGGGGGTCTTTGAGCTGAGACCAGAATGTCTTCAGCTGCCACTGTAGTTTGCGTGCGAAGTTGACTGTTGGGGACCATGGCCTCCAGGTAGGATACATGTCCCAGGAGTTTCTGCCAATGACGTGCTGGCAGTTCATATCATTCTAGAAATGGTCCGGCTACTAATTTCAATCTTTCCATTCTTGTTATGGCTGGGACGACTTTGCCTATTCATGCCTAGGTATACCAGATTCAGAGTTGGCTGCTCCGAGGACTTTCCAAGATTTACCCAGATCATGGCAAATTTGAGGACGGTCTCGATGAGGGAGAACTTCCTTTGATTCTGCTAGAATCAGCCAATCTTAAGTAGTGAAGAAGGTGTATGCCATTCTTGTGCACCCTCTGTGACACTAGGGCAGACACTCAAGGAAAAACTTGTGGTGCTGTGAATAGGCCGGAGCACAGTTCTTTGAACTAGTATACAGTACTGTTGTTGTTGAGGGATAACCTTTTAGGTACTTCCTTGAGGCAGGATGAATGGGGATCTGGAAGTATGCATCTATGAGATCCATGGTTACCTAGAGGTCTCATGGTCTGACCGTTTGGGTTGTCTCAATCTTAAATAGTTTATTGGATAAACTCATTAAAAGCTGAAAGGTCTATGACCAGTGTCCAGCCTCCAGAAATATGAGACAGTACAAGCCTGGGGACTTGGAACTTCTGATGAGCATTCTTCTCCGGCATGTTCTGGACTTCGGTCTGAAGGCTCTTCCTTTGTGACATAGAAACTCGTGCTGAAACAATATTGTTAAGCAGTTTTGATCGTCAAGCGTCCCATGGGAGGATGGTGAGAAGTCTCCGCGCTCCCAGAGAAGGAGGTTGCGGAAGACCAATTGTACCAGGAACCCTTTCAGGAGAAACTAGACTTCCCTTCCAAGTCATCAGAAACTGTGATAGACTCTTGGGATACTTGGTCACCCAGCTAGCCAATGAGGCAGTCAGTACCACCCAGGTAAAGGTGTCTGGTTTCAGTTCGTTTCATCAGAATAGATGCTTACCAGAACATCAGTCTGAAAGTCCCAATCCCTCACTTTGGTATGCAATAACAGCAGTGGCTTCCCCAATAAACAGCTTAAATTCATAGTACGGGGCTGTGATCGATCTGCAGCCATGGGAATGTTGGGTGAACACATTACAATGTGCTAGCCAGGAAAACCGAGTCTGTTGACCAACCCAACAGGTTAGAGAATTCAACCAAGGGGAAGAAAGAACATTTGACACTCAAAAGGAAGGTCCTTTCTCACAGGGTGCCTGATGGGATGACCAGCTGCTTAGCCAGTAATAATTCTAAATTGACTGCTGTCAGGTAAGAAATTGGTTGCAACCAACTGTGTCTGTATCTGGGTAAACCCTGTCGTGCCATTGTCATCATTCCCATCGGAATTGTTCGTGCATATCCACTTACAGACGGTAACCCCCAGAATAGCCAGTACTCTATAGCGAAAATAAGAAGGCCTTACATTAAATACCGTAGTTGATCACTGTTAAGCAAACGACTCATCGCTCACAACCAATCGCACATAACTAATTTCGCAAGACAAGACCGAGACGTATAGTATATCTAATAATTCATCTCCCAGGTGTTGTACTTTAAATATAAATCCAGCTACAGACCAGTCACACAGACAGTTTTTTTCCTTTAGATGGCAATTTCTTCCATTTTTATAATGGGAATACTGAGGTTGAACAAAGATTCGGGAGTTATCCGAAAGATTCGTTGCGTCCAACACACATCGGAGAAAATCATTATGTTCGGTGAATGAGACCACCTGCTTCCTACAACAAAAACTCTTAGAAACAGCAAAGGTTTCAAATTTCTCCACTCTCGAAAGGAACTCTCATGCTAACTTCTGGAGTCTAAGTGCTTTCAATAAATAGACGAACTATTCAGAGAAGTTAAGAAGGATCTACCTGGAATGGAGGAAAAGTTTGTTCAAGAGTGACTACCTCAGGATGGTTATAAATAACCTGACTCTCCAAAAGAATACAACCATCCAACTAGGAAGAGATCTGATGATCATTAGAACGAAGTTCCAATTGTATGATGGTATGTACAGTAGTCCTTGCTATCTTTCATGGGTCTGCACCTAATCTTGTGAGTAATGCATACAACTGGTAAATCGATTACAGACCTGAGCTGACGGTAGGAATAGTTCGCTTGACCGCATGCAGTTATTTGTAATCGTCACTTCTCTGCCTACGGGCAAGTGCTCTAAAAAGAGCCTGAGCAATGTGAACACGTTTCCATGTATGAGAGCCCTTGCAGAGGTCGTTGAGTCACTTGTAGGAATAATGTGTGCAACGAAGCACAAGATTACAAGATTAAATGCCCCCAAAGGAAAAGATCGTCAACTAGCTGCAGCATTATTAACAATGGTTTAATTTGGGAGTGTCGATGTCCAAGAAAGAGCTGCTTACCAAAGCTAAAGTCCCTCTTCTACCCTTACCAAGAGGAAAGTAGCTACTGAACAATTACAGTGCAGTAGTTACACCCTTGAGTGAAGATTTGTTTGGTAATTAAGAGTTTGAGAGACGTATGAGGATAGAGGAGAATATGTAAAGAATAGGCCAGACTATTTGGTGTATGGTTATGCAAAGGGGAAAAGAACTGTAACCATAGAGAAGGATCCAGTCAAAGGACCCCTTAACTCTCTAGCGGCAGTATCTCAAAGGGGTGGCTGGTGCCTTGGCAGATGACTCCCAGAGGTATCCTGCCATTCTCTTACCAACTGGTCTTGAAAAGTCCTGCTTTAAGAGTAATTGCTGAATAACTTTCAGGCGTGAAGAAAAAGCGTTGGAATTGCTTGATGGAATATCTTTACATTTGGTTGTCCGAGTAGATTGGGCCCAATTTTACAGAGCCGCCTTACTAGACAGAAGAGGGGGGGAGGGGGGGGGAGTTTACATATAGATGTCCATCCCCTCCCACGGGTGATGGAAGTCATCTTGTCAGAACGCCTGTGGGTCTGGTACTGTGGAGCAGTAAACCAGATGCTTCCGGTTGAGAGATGTTGCAAACATGTTGATTGTTGGCGAGCCCCAGTTACAACTTTGTTGGCTATCTGTTGTTTCATAGACCATTCGGAGATTACTATCCAAATCCTACTGCTCAGATTGTTCATCGTTCCCGGTATGAACCAGGCATAGGGGCTGTGAAAAGGTACCTCCTTGTTTGTCCAAGTGTGACAAAAAACCCGGTTGAGGAGACAGAAGGTCTACTCTCTGATTAGGCTGGTGTGACAACCATCATCTCAGGTTTTGCTTTTGCTCTTGATCAACTGGTACCGGCCGGAGTAATCGGAGGGTCCAAGTGCTGTGACCAAAAGGTCTTCAACTAAAACTGGAGAGATCTGATGCAAAGAAGAGTGTTGGGACTAGCTTCTCTAAGAAGTTAAGTACCCCAATAGCCTTTGCCACTGATTTACTGGCAATTCGTCTTAAGAGAGGAAGATCTAGGCTCTCTCAGAGTCTCTTTACTCGTTCCTCGAACAAAAAGATCTTGCCTAGTTTGGTCTAGATTCCCATTCCTAGATATACAGTCTTAGGCGGTTGCAGTAGGGACTTCTTGTAATTTACCATGATCCCCAGATCTTGGCAAAATGCGAGAAGTCTGTCTCGATGTAGAAGGAACTACCTCAAGTCTACCAGAATCAGTCAATTGTCCATGTATCACCGTAAATGAATGCCGTTCGTAGGCCAAGGGGGACACTGGTGATTACCCATGTGAACACCTGAGGTGCTGTGGACAGCCTAAAACACAGCACCTTGAATTGGTACATCTTTCCTCCTAATGTGAATCTTAGGTATTTCCTTGAGGATAGATGAATAGAAATCTGGAAGTATGTATCCATGAGGTCTATCGATATCATGAAGCTCTGTCAGATCCCTGAGATCTAACAGCCTGTCGGACAGTTTGGGGCGTCTCCATCTTAAACGGGGTTTAACGTACGAACCTGTTCAAGGTTGGGAGGTCGATGACTCATCTCCAGCTCCCAGAAGCCTTTTCGACCAGAAATAAGAGATTGTAGAAGCCTGGGGATCCTTCTGGGACCTCTTGGAGAGTGCCCTTCTCCATCAATTTTACATTGTGGGATGTACAATCAGAGGAGGGAGAATGTTTGTGAAAGAGACAATGTACCCCTCTCTTAATACAGAAACAGACTAAGGCTCGGCTCCGAGGAACATCCACCTCAGCCATCTGCACTTCAAGCATCCCTAAACGAGTGGTCTGGTTGAGGGACTGCCCTACTGAGTGGGAAGGTCCTCTCCTGACCTTCCTACCTCCTTAGCCCCTCTTGGCAACCCTAGGTCGAAAGGGCTGTTTGGGGGCTTGCATCTGTGCCGATTGTTTTGCCTTGAAGTTGTTCTTCGGATCCTGAGCGTCAACTGTAGAAGATCTCTGCGGTGGGGATACTGTTGAGTGGGAGCATAAGATAATCGCCCTGTGGAGAAGGGAGTCTTGACATGCCTTCATCTTTCAGCGACAGCTTCAATGTCATAACGCAGCCTCATCACTTCTCTCTTCGACACCTGCCTCTGGAATTTTGAGACCACCGCATCGCAACAACTCAAAACCCAGTTGACCTACTGATTAAAGACTTACTCCGTCAAGAACGTGAGAGTCCTGGCTCCCGAGAGGATGAATGCTAGCAGCGATTTCTTCCTATGAGGGGTGGAAAGATCCTCATTCTTAACAATAAAACCTACCCTGCCTAACCAGAAATCTCGCTATGAAGCAGCTTGCGAGGAAAATCTTGTAAACCTCTCCATGTTGGCGACATCACCCACAGAGAAATGTACTGGCAAAGTTGCCAACTTAGCCAAAGACAAACTCTGGGTCTCTACAGGTCGTTCTCTATCATCTCGTAGTACTTCCTCTGCAGGACGTACGGTGAATGAAACAATAGAGAGGAGTCATCCGAATGAAAAGATGGGGAGGTTCCTGCCACTTGGGTGTAACCCCTCTTCTTTGCAGCTTTGATCCCCCTTTGACCAAGGTAAGGCTACTATAGTCTTGGTGGGCCTATGTGTATCACAGAAGAGGTCTAGGACCGTGGTCTGGCTCCCTAGACTATTCCCCTTCCTAATGCAGGCGAGAATAAGCAGAAAGAGGCAATCTACATCTTTCTGCTCCAGGGGCGATATCTTCGGGCTAGCGGATGCCAGCAGAGCTGCGTCAGAATGTTCAGGTTGGTCATTGAATGGTTCTTCCTCCTCAATGCTAGCACCCATAGGAGCCAGTGGAGGGTCGAAGTTGTCAACTGAGTTCCTTTTGTCTGAGGACTGCGCTCTTGGACAGACATAGTCTAAGCTTCAGCGTTACTGAGTCAGATGCTGGAACCAATGAACGTTCTCCTCTGGATTATGTTGAACCATAAAATGACATTTGTATTTTTCCTAACTATACAAACCTTAGCTATTTAATAGGGGTATAACTTTCGGCGTAGCTGAAATGACGAGCCATTAATTTCTAACGAGGGTTACTAGTGGTAGGAGAGGGTAGCTTGCTACCGGCCCCCCTCACACACCTGTGATTGGGCTCACTTTGCTTGGAGGTAGGACTTCAAGGGGGATAGGGCTGGCGGGTACAGTTTGCTTAAATATAAGTTAGGAAAAATACAAATTATCTACGAATTTGTTTTTTGCTCCATAACTGGAATACAAACCACGCTATTTAATAGGGCCGGACGTCCAAGTCAATCTGGCTTTTGGCTTTACCCAAGGGTGCCTTATCCGAGTGTATCAGTACTCAAAAAATAAGGAGTCCCTACACCTCGCTAAAACCTTGCTACACAAGGTCCACGGCCTACACAAGCTGTGTGTTGAGGTATGTAGAAGTGTGACTGTCCTGGTAAAGTTATTCAAGAGTTCTTTACAAGGAAAACCTGTGTAACTAGGACTTTCCCAATACCACCTCGTCAGGGTATGGGGATGCAGCAACAGTATTAGTCTTAATACTAGGTACACACTGGAGCATGGTTTACCTGCAGTGGTTTGAGGTCAGCTATGCAGTGAACCTGCTTTCCCCAAGAGAGGGGAGATGAAGAAAAGAATAAGGGCCAGTCAAACCTTTTCATTTACGCAGACTTAAACCGGGTAACAATGCCCTCAACCTACTGCTACTTGTCCAATAAGGAGCTTTGAGGTTTTAAACCAGCTGTTGTGCAGCCACCACAGGACCGATAGAGAACGTATCGAGTCTCCTGTGGGTCATGTCTTGCAGGTAGTGGGATGTGAATGTGGTCTGACTATTCCACACCCCAGCTTGAAGAACCCGCGTCACTGAGAAGTTTCTCTTGAATGCCAGGGACGTAGCTACGCCCGACATCATGAGCTCTGGGGGGACATGAAAGAGGAGAGTCTGGATTCAGTGCGTGGTCTATGACCTTGCGAATCCATGCTGAGATGGTGTTCTGGGTGACCACCCTCTTGGTCCTTCCTGTGCTGACGAATAGTGCAGGCACACGAGGAAGGGCTGCGGCTGTTCTCTTAAGATACAGCCTCAAACTACTCACTGGGTTATCTGTTACAGTACGGAGACTAGAAATCCAGAAGGAGTCGAATCATGGATCCTCTACTCCCGGGTTCTGAGTGTTAGCAATAAACTCAGGGACATAGCTGAAAGTTACCTCTCCCCATCCCCTTGAATGGGCGCTGTCGTATGAGAGACCCTGAAGTTCACCGACTCGCTTGGTTGAAGCCAAAGCTAGCAGGAACACTGTCTTCCAAGTCGGGTGGCAATCGGTTCCCTGGCGTAATGGTTCATAGGGAGGTCTCTTGAGAGACCAGAGAACTCGAACCACGTTCCATGAGGGAGGTCTCACTTCTGACTGGGGGCAGGTAAGTTCATAACTCCATATGAGTAAGGAAAGTTCTAGCGATCAAGAAATGTCCATTCTTTCAGTCTGAAGGCGAGGTCTAAGGCTGAGCGATAGCCTTTTACTGCAGAGACTGACAGGCGCATTTATTCACATAAATACACGAGGAACTCCGCTATTGCTGGAATAGTGGCATCGAGTGGAGATACCCCCTCCACGACACCAACCACAGAAGACTTTCCACTTTACCTGGTAGACTGCTGCTGATGACTTACGCAGGTATCCAGACATCCTAGTTGCAACTTGTTGCGAAAATCCTCTCTGAGAGAGGATATGCTGGATAGTCTCCAGGCGTGAAGTCGTAGCGAAGCTACGGCTTTGTGGAATATGTTGGCATGTTGTTGTTTGAGTACATTATGTCGTGGAGGGAGAAGCCATAGCGGAGCTATGAAGGTCATTGAAAGATTGACTGATGTTCTGGTCTTGTTGAGTATCCTCCTCATCAGACAGAACGGGGGAAAGGCGTAAACATCGATGTTGTCCTACTGTTGTTGGAATGCATCTTGCCAGAGAGCCTTAGGGTCTGGGACTGGGGACCAGTACAGCGGGAACCTGAAATTCAGGGCCGTTGGGATGAGGTCCACAGTCGGAGAACCCCACAAAGTCAGGACTTTGTTGGCTACTAGATGATCCAAAGACCACTCGGTACTCCCTAACTGAGATGCTCTGCTCAGGTTGTCGGCGAGCACATTCCTTTTGCCTGGAATGAAGCGTGCCGATAGTTGTATCGAGTGGATTTCGGCCCATCTCAGTATCTCCACTGCTAGATGGGATAGTTGCTGCGAAAAAGTACCTCCTTGTTTGTTGATGTAGGCCACTACTGTGGTGTTGTCGCTCATCACCACCACAGAGTGACTTGCCAGGAACTGTTGAAGGGCCAGAAGGACAGCCTTCATCTCTAGGAGATTTATGTGGCGGTACTTTTCTGACTCTGACCAGAGGCCTGAGGTCGTGTGGTGCAGCATGTGGGTCTTCCACCCCTTTTTTTTGAAGCGTCTGAGAACAGCATCAAATCCAGGGGGAGGATGAGAAAGTCCACTCCCTTTCGTAGGTTCTCATCTGTCACCCACCACTGGAGGTCTGTCAGTTCCGCTGATCCCATGGGGATTCGGATGTCCGGGGAATCGCGAGTTTGATTCCACGTGGACTTGAGTTGCCACTGGAGGGATCTCATCCTAAGGCGACCATTGGGAACTAGACGGGCCAGCGATGAAAGGTGACCGAGGAGACATAACCACGTTTGGGCTGGAAGTTCTTCTCATCTGATGGGAAGGCTTTGTGGAGATTGGTGTCTATGATCATGCCTAAGTATACCAGTCTCTGTGTAGGAACAGAGAAGACTTTTTGAAATTTACCATGATCCCCAGATCCTAGCAAAGTCTCAGAAGTTTGTCTCAGTGTTGAAGAAGTTATTATTTATTATTAAAAGAAGGAGTTTTACCAGCCCAATGAGTCAGGCTTGACTCTCACAGGGCTGGCCCGAAAAAAAATCGGGATATAAAGAATTATAAGATTATCAAAAATTCAATTGATAAGGAAAAAAAAATAAATGAAAAAAAAAAGAATTATATATATGTATATACAGTATATACTTATAATCTTTAAATATTCTAAATATGGGTGAATAGATGGATGAATAGATATATATATATGAAATCAGTGATAAAAATAATTAACTATATATTAAATCTATGTAATTTAAAATGAATTAGTAAGAAATCTTAGGTAAAAATTTAGATTCTATCAATAATACGCGAATTCCTTAAAAAGGTTAAAATTCTAGAAACAGAAAAATTACGTGATTCAGTTAAAATGTCAGAAAAAGTTTTCTGACCAAAACATCTCTCTCTCGCTGAAAAACTTTACAAACCGAAAATATATGCTTAATAGATAAAAAAGTATCACACTCACTGCACATTGGAACAGTGCCGTGAGGTGTACTCATTAAAAAATCATGAGTTAATCTCGAGTGCCCAATTCGTAATCTGGTTAAAATTACTTCTGTTCTTTTGTGTCGAGGAATCCCAAGGAGCAACCTTCGGTTTAATTTGCCTTAATTTATTATTTTCTGGCACATTATTCCAAATGTTCTGCCATTTTTCCAATATGAAATGCCTTAATAATGTAATCAAATCTCCAACTGGGAGGTCAATGCTTTGTTGTGGTAATTTAATGGCTTCCTTAGCAGCAGCATCCGCCTTTTCATTACCAACTCTAACATGAGCCGGTATCCAGCATAACTCGACACTTACACACTGAGAAGATAATTTACTTATAAGGTCTTTAATTCTTAGGATCAAGTGGTTCCTATGAGTATAGTTTTTAAGGGCCACTATGGCACTTTGAGAATCTGAATAGATGACAAATTTAAAATTCTTCCTGTCTCCAATGGTTTTAATCATATTGATTGCTTGTAAAATGGCATATAACTCTGATGTAAATACTGATGATTCTTTTGACAACGATAATTGTTGTGTTCTATCTAAAGATACTGCAGCACATCCAGTACCCATTGGGGATTTAGAACCATCAGTATATATTGCATAGTGAGGACCTTTTCTCTGAATATGTTCTATGGTAATTTGCTTGTGGTGACTCGGAGTATAAGTGAATTTTTTTGATAAATAAAACAGATGAGAACAGATTCTTGTCCTTGTCATAATCCAAGGTGGGGGAAAAAAAGATGGTTGGATAAGATTCACTTTAACGTTTGTTGATTGTAACAGTCTGTTTGCCCTAATTGGGAATGGAGGTTCATGGTTCTTTATAAATATGTCCCTCTCATTAAAAAGCTTTTTTGTTGGAGAATTAGTGGATAAAATTTTCAATGCACTCCGCATTGTTACAAAATCCCGATGCAAAGACAATGGGGGTTCTCCAATTTCACATAAAACTGAGAGATTTGGGGATGATCTAAATGCTCTGCTACAAATTCTCAGGCCTCGAGTGTGTATTGGATCTAAAGATTTCAAAGTTGCTTCTGATCCTGAACCATAAATTGGGCTACCGTAATCAATTCTCGATAATACTAATGCTTTATACATCATTAGTAAAGTTGATCTCCTTGCACCCCAGGTTGTGTGAGATAATTTCCTCATTAAATTAAGAGCACTGTTACATTTGGATTTGATATATGATACATGTGCTTTCCAATTCAAATAGGTGTCAAAAATTAGTCCCAAAAACTTTACCTTATCTTGAAATTGGATTTGTACGTTGCCCAATGTTAGATTGATATCTTGGTTCTGCTTCCATCTACTATTTTTATAAAACATTATGGCTTGAGTTTTTTCTGCCGAAAGTCTAAAACCAACAGATGCGGTCCACGCTAGTATTTTTCTAGCGGCACTATTTAGAATCCTTTGTAAATGACACAGGCTATTGGAGGAATAGTAAATTGCAAAGTCATCTACATATAGACTACTTTGCACTCCTTGTGGCATTTGATTAATAATGTCGTTAATTGCCAATGCAAAAAGTCCCGCTTAAAACACTGCCTTGCGGTACACCACTGTCAAGATTAAAAGATTCGGAGTAAATGTTATCAATACGAGTTTGAAACTTTCTTCCACCAATAAAATTTCTAATAAAAATAGGAAGGTGTCCTCGAAAACCATTCTGATGTAAGGATTTTAGTATCGAGTGTCTCCACGTTGTATCATATGCCTTTTGAATATCAAAAAATATGGCTATTGTGATCTGTTTTTGTTCAAAGCCTCTACGTATATAATTTTCTAAGTGTGAAAGTGAATCCAAAGAGGATCGTTCTGATTGTGAGCCAAATTGAGAAGTTGATAGAATATTATTGCGACGTAAACACCAATTTAGTCTATAATTTACCATTTTTTCCAGTAATTTACATAAGCAACTAGTTAATGAAATTGGTCTGTAATTGTTTGGATTACTTGGATCTTTCCCTGCCTTTACTACTGGTATTACTATTGCATGTTTCCATGCCTTTCGAAATAGGTGTTTGGTCCAAAGATGATTGTAAAAATCCAATAGATATGCTTTAGCTAAAGGGGCTAGATTTCTAATCATATCGAAATTCATCTTATCTTTACCCGGGGCTGTTGACCTACAATTAGATAAGGCAAATTCCAACTCTTCAGTGAATCTTTTATTGTAATAGATATCCTCCATAGTATCAAAGTTCAATGGTGTTGCTTCTTCTCTTCTTTTAATGGCTCGAAAGTGGGCATCTAAATTATCAATGCTGCTTATATTTTCAATATTATGGCCAATAATATTAGAGATTGTCTGAGTATCATGTATTAACGAGCCGTTATGCATTAATGCGTGTCTCGCTGGTTTGCTGTAAGAGCCATTAATCTTCCTAAACTTCTGCCACACCTTCTGCACAGAAGTATTATCCGATATGCTTGACACGTATTTTTGCCATGAAATTATCTTGCCTTTAATTACTTCCTTTCTGAATTTAGCAGAAACCCTATTAAAATATGGTTTCAACACACTAATTTCTATTGCTATGTCAACCAGTTTGTTTATTTTATTCCCTAACATTAGGGGACCTGTGCTCAAATGTTTGAATCTTTTATTTAGGGTTTCTAATTTTCTTCCAACTGCATGCTTTTCGTTTATCAGCTGGGTTAATGTCTCTGACCACCATGGGACTGAATGTTTAAACTGTCGGGTGCCAGTCAGAGGTAGCCTATCTATTTATCAGCCGCTTGTGTGATAAAATTCACGTCATCATTTGTTTTATCATGATCTTGGGAGTAATCAAAGGGAGGCACTTGCTTAGTGTAAAACTTGAAGTTATCCCAGTCAGCTTTATCTGTATTATATCGTTGAATCGAAGAAGTTGGTGTATGTCCTAATATGGTAATCAAAATAGGAAAATGATCACTGGTAAACAGGTCGTCTAAGACATTCCATTCAAACTTATCAACAATATTATTGGAACACAGAGTTAAATCTATTGACGAATAGGTTCCATGAGCTTTTGAATAATAAGTGCTACTCTCTGCCTCATTTAATATACAGAGGTTATGATCATTCATCATCTGTTCAACCTTTGAACCATTTATGTCAACATCAACACAAATGGTGTCCCATATGGAGTTATGGGAGTTGAAGTCTCCTAGTAATAGTATATCCTCTTGCATATTTGGGAGTACTTTAGGTAGATTTTATATATCATAGTTGAAAGAGGGTTGATTGTACATATTACAGATATTAAAGGAGTTTTTATTTAGATGTAATCTAACTCCAGATAATTGAAATTCTGATGTGTTGAATATTGAAGCATCATAAGTTACTTTATTATGAACATATACTGCAGTCCCTAAAGTATTGGGAGAAGGGATTGAGCGAGATGCTAAATTGTAGTTTCCTATTGAAGGAACAGTATCATTAGTATGTTGTAAGCATATTGCAATAGGGTTATAATTTTTCAATAGTGTTTGGATTTCCCCTAGATGTAAACGGGTTTTAAGACCATTAATATTCCACTGAATTATGTAAGGGTTGAACGTTATGGCGAAGAAGATAAATTTCCACTGGGTAAGGCATTATTTCTGCTTATTCTGTTGGAGACGGGTTTCTGCTTGACTACGCTAGTTGTAGTTTTTGAATCACGATTTGGTTCCTTGGGTATGGCTCCCTGGGTTTTACCCTTGTTTGTATTAGCTTCCTGGGTGTCATTTGGATTAGGGTTAAGTTTTTCTATAAATTTTTCCAGTTGGGGGTGCCTGTTGAACGTTTCTTTATTAGATGGTCAACACACATACAACCAGCATTGTGGCTTTCTAATTTGCCATACTGGTTTTTGTTTTTGTTCTTAGTAAAATTATCTATTATATTATTCATCTTATTTACATTTAGATTTTTAGGGTCATTGAATTCTGCCATGAAGCAATAGTTACAACCACATGAAACTTTGTGTTGTATTTTCTGCCATTGTTTTACGTGAAAGCATCAGTTTTCCAGTCATACCTAGAACTGGAGAAGGGCTTATTTCTTTAATGGGTGCATTATTATTCGACTTGCTTTCACTTCCTTGAGGGTCATTGGGATTCCTATGGACTTCAACGTTTATCACTTGTTTAGTGATGTGGTTATTGATCGTGTTAGGTTCGGATCCAGAGGTTGGGAGTTCTAGTAATTTTTCGATATCCATTTCAATTGCATCTGGTATAAATTCGATATTTGTTTTTTGGGGTTTGGGTGGTGTTGTATCTTCAATTACTCTTTTCTTGCTCACGCATTTTGATTTATGGGGCTCGATATCAACCATCTCTATTTCTCCTGTTTTCTATAGCCTTGCTGGCACTGTCTGTGGCAAGTGTATTGAAACGGTTTTGCAGTGGAATACGGTCTTCTTGCTTTAAGGGACCATTTTGGCCTACTTTGTTATTTGGTTTTTTGTTTATTCTACTGCTATTATTGTTTTCCAGAATAGCTGGAACTGGATGAGAGTTCTGTGGCTTGCTGGAATTATTGGAAATCTTGTCGGGCCTTGAGGGATTTGTTGATGAAGAAGGTGAAATCTCAGGATATTTAGATCCAGCAGTAACTGTGGGGTAAGAATTCCTTGAATTATTATTTAACTTTACGGGATTGGACAAAACTCTGGCATATGTTGGATTAGAACCATTAAGTTTTTTCCTTGCTGCACCAAAAGTTATATGCTCATTATTGGCAGTCTCAATTATTGATTGCTCCAGTTTGTACTGAGAACACAGTTTAGAATTGGGAGAGTGAGCTCCCTCACAATGGAAACAAAACTTTTCATGAGTAAAATCGGCGGAGGTATCATGGAATTCGTTGGGATCATGAAATTCAGAACAAATATAACATCTTTTCTTATTAGTACACTTTACATTGATGTGGCCATACTCGTAACACTTATAACATTGCATTGGTCGTGGGTGGAATTTCTTGACCGGTATGTTTAAGTGTCTGATCTTGATGTAATCTGGTTGGTAATGTGATGAAAAGATTAAACAAATTGCATTATTATTCCCTTTTAGTTTTTTAGCTTTAAGAACGGTAGCTGGGCATCTTTTCAGTATATCTTCATCACAAAATTCACTTAGATCCCTACTATAAATAATTCCTCTTGCGTGGTTGTAAGAGTGGTGAGGAGAGACTCTGAATTACATCTGACGAGGAAGCATTAAAATTATTCAATAATACAGCTTGAGATTCGTTACCTGCTTTAATAAGCAGGCACGGCCATAGCGTGTTAAATTTCCCTGTGGAATACAGCCAACCTTTTTTTCAATACATTCATACCCCTTTATCAGATTATTACAGCCCTCCTTGTATGAAGCAACATACCAGACTGGTTCTGGTACTATTCTGGTATTTTCCAGAACTTCTTCATGCAAGGCAGAGCATTTGGGTATAAAGTCATATTCCGAGTCTAAAACATTTTTGATACTATGCAATTTCACTCGACAAGAAAGGTCAGAAACTTTACCATTTCTTATTTCATGAAAAGCATTTGTAGCTTGTAATGTGTTACTAAAAGTGACATAAGCCTCAAATTCTTGTTTATCTTTGGAGAGCTGCAGTTTCATTCTTGTTATATCTCCAAACTTTTTCAGAACATTAAATAATTCTTCATAATTCCCATTGCGAGTAATTCCCTCACAATATAGGACCCTTAAATATTCATTTAAACTGCCAGGGTTTTTATTTCTCTGGCATCTGGGGGAAGTTGGAATGAAAGGTTCCAGAGTAATAACACTGGATGAATGCGAGTCCATCGAGTGAACTATTTTCCTGGAAGAGTCAGTCAGAGAGGAAGCGGATTGGTCGTCAACGGGTTTCGGTGGGTTCGCCATAATGACGAGAAGATTCATTACATCTGGATATTCCCCCCACCCACCAAGGAGCCACACTTAGAGGACGGGTTCATCCCTACAATTAGGGCCACCCTAGGGGCAATATCCAGAGATACACCCCGCCCTCAGCACTTGAGGCGTCATGACGGCCGTCAACGTCAGACCCAGCACTGAGGGAAAGGTTTGACATAAAACTTTCCCCACGCTCGGTCACGTCAGGTACTCGAGTTCTTTTGAGATGGCATGCCGTCCATCCCACCTGCGTTAAATCCAAAGAGGCAGCCAAACCATAATCAAACATAAGCCAAAGTCAATAACAAGTTCATGTCCAAGAGTTGGAGATGGGAGAAAAAAGGAAAAAACAAAAGGAAAAGAGAAAGTGCTGACTAATTTAGTTGGATCAACAGCTTGGCACCAAGGACCAGTGGGGAAGCAATTCCCACCAAACATTGGAACCCAGCTGCTAATCCCTAAGCCTCCCATCCTCATCAAGGCTTCAGCATCTGGGGGGGGTGTTGAAGAAGGGTTGACACCGAGGCTGCTAGGATTAGCCAGTCGTCCAGATAACGGAGGAGTGGATGCCAATCCTGTGTGCCCAACATGACACTAGGGCAAACACACTGGTGAAAACATGGGGTGCTGTGGAAAGACCGAAGCACAGCACCTTGAACTGGTACTTTCTGTTGTCTAGGCAGAATCTTAAGTACTTCCTTGAAGACGGATGGACTGGGATCTGGAAGTTCGTGTCCTTTAGATCCAGGGTACACATGAAGTCCTGAGGTCTTACTGCTAGTCTGACCGTGTTTGCTGTCTCCATGCTGAACACAGTTTGTTTGACTAACTTGTTCAAGACCGAGAGGTCGATGACTGGTCTCCAACCTCCAGATGCCTTCCTTACACGAAGGAGTCAACTGAAGCAGCCTGGGGACCCGCTGAGGACCTTTTGAAGAGCGCCCTTCTTCAACAGGGTCTGGACTTTTGCCCGAAGGGCCTGCCCCCTTGCCAATCCCATGGCAAGGGAGTCAATTGACACTGGATTCCTGGTCAGGGGAGGTAGAGATGTTATGAACAGGACGCTATATCCTAGACGGATCACGGACATTGTCCAGGAATCGGCCCAGAGTTGCTTCAAACTCTCTGAGCAACTTTGTAGGCATCCCCCCATTGGTGGAAACGCAGGGGGAGTGCCTATCCTTGCGTTTGCGGCCTCGGCTGATCCCTCTAGGATTCTTTCCTCCTCTGGAGGACTTTTTGCCTTGGAAAGGGCTTATTAGACACCACTGTCTTCGCTTCTGGTTTCGTCGTTACGGTTTTGGTTGGACAGGACTGCTGAGGTGCTGGAGGCGAGACTTCCTCCACCTCTCAGCAGCAAGTTCCACGTCCTTAGGCTCAAACAGATGGGGCCCCTCTATGGAGGAATGTCTGAGCCTATTTATCTTAACGCCTGGGGGGATAACCTGTTGGTGGAACCTCTAAGACACTGCATCTCGACGTTTCAAGATAGTGTTTGCCCACAAGTTCTTGGTGGGCAAGAAACTCGATCGTGCGAGTGCCTGGGAGTAAAAAGGTCTCCATTGCCTTCCTGGTACGCTCCTTGGAAAAATCCTCGGATTGTATCAGGATACCTAAGGTCCCTAACCAGATGTCCAGCCACAAAGTAGCTTGCATCGCATACTTAGTGACCTTTTCCTGGTTCAGCCACTGAGAACGATACCTGCCAGTTGGAGTGTGTCTCAAGAGGGACTCCCCTGGTTAGCTCTTCCAGAAAATGGTGAAGTGGAAGAGCTAAACTGGGTTCCTCCAGGATCTCAAAGTACCTCCTTTGCTGTACGCGAGGAGGTGGGAGGAGCGTGTTCGTAGAGCTAGCACAGTTGGAGGAGGCAAACTCTGAGAGCTGTTGGGTGATCTTGTCCCTGACACTCTTCAACCCTTGAGACCAGGGCAGGGCTGCACTGGTCTTTGAGGGTTGAAGAGTGCCGAAGACGCTATCTAAGGCCGTGTCTTTGCCCTCTCGAGTGAGTATTTCTGGGTTGGAAAACCCATTGAGAACCCTCAGAGTCAGAACCTACCAGAATGCATGTTCTGATTCTTGTTGGTCTCTTCCTGATGTTGGACTTGCAGCGAAGTCTCCTTCTATCTCCAAGAGCTCTTCTTAGGGTGAGTCGCGGACATTCCTCGAGTGGCTGGCTGTCTCCGTTCTAGCCCTGGTGGAGGACTTTGGCAGAGTCTTGGAATCTTTGGACTCCTTCCGAGGAAGGAGATAAGACTCCAACATCGAAGGCCTGAGTGTCATGTCCCTCCTGGTCTCAGATTGAGGGGAAATACCCGCATGAAGGGAGGTTTCCTCCAATGGTACGATGGCAGTGTCTCTCCTCGCGCAATTCCCTTGGTGAAGGATGCTCTTCATCCGACAGGGAGGGAGAGTATCCCTGGGGAGAAACAGGAGGGACTAGCCTTGATGGTCTGCACAGAGTCAGCTTCACCCTCGGGGAAGTGACAGAGTCGGAAACTCCTCTTTTCCTCTTCAAAGGGGTAGAGGAAGCCATGGTTCCATGTCTTGAGTCCAGAGCTATAGGTTGCTCTGATGAGCGATCAGACAGGACAGGCTTGAATGCCCGAGTTACAGCTCTGACTAAGGCACTGAACCAAGGCTGCTGACTGACTGATGCAATGTCAGACAGATCCCCTGAAGGGAAAGTGACCAAAGGTTCCCTTCGAGGAAGGCAGTTTAGGGATCCTGAACCCCTCTGCTTGTGCCTTTTCCTTCTCCCGCAGGGCGCGCTGAAATGCGGGTGTAGATCCTGCGCCCGTGCCTGCTGATGCGCGTGCGCGCAGGAGAATATTGGCGCGCGGGAAAGTATTGGTGAGTGTGCGCAGGTGAAAGCTGGCGCGTGGTGGCGCGTGTGCATATCTCTATGAGTGCACGCGGGAGAAATTTGGTGGGCAGGAGAGCGCAAATGTCCAGGAGAGCGCAAATGTCCAGGAGAGCGCCGTCACACAGGTGAGAACTGCATTGTGCCTGCTGTCTCACCTACAGTGTGTTTGTGTGGCGGAGAATAATGGCACGCAGGCATTTGTTGAAGTGCAAGTGAGTACTGGCGTGCGGGAGCGCGCTGGTGTGCAATAGAGAATTGGCACGCGGGCTGGCGCGCGGGGGAGCACTGGTGCACAGGAGATAATTGGCGTACATGTTGGAGCGTAGGAGAGCGCTGGTACGCAGGAGAGTAAGGGCGCGTAGGAGATCGTGGGCGCGTAGGAGATTGTGGGCGCATAGGCACAGGAGAGCGCCGACGCCCAGGAGATCGTGGGTGCGCAGGAGAGCGCAAGCGCGCTGTCGTAAGCAACCCTGGGAGTGTGAGCGCAGGGTGCGCAGGTGAACATGGGCACACAGGAGAGCGTTGACGTGCAAGAGAACGTTGGCGCGCAGGCGCATGAATTTGCTGCCTTCTATGAGGGCGAGGAGGTGAAGGGGCGCGCCAAAGCGCTGTAGAGTGCTGACGAGCTGCTGGTGAGCGCTAAAGTCCTATAGGTTAGCGAGCTGCAGGGCGATGGCGCGCAGCTGCGCATTTTGGTAGAGCTACAATAGGCTTTACCGGGGACAAGAACGGTGATGGCAGGTCGGCAGGTCTGGAGGGTGGATGGTCGACGTGCCCTTTGTAAGGGCGACCATCCACCGAAGGGGAACGTGAACGATCAGCAGAGAGGTCCAGGACCGAAGTCACAAGACTAGTTGCAAGAGCAGTGACGATCGATGAATGAAGGTCAGATGACTGCAGCGGAGGCTCCTCTGGAGGGACGGCTGCGATGACGATGAACCAAAGAGGCGCCTCTTCACTGCTGGTGAAGGGAGACCTCTAAGGCGAAGTGGAAGGTGTGCTTCCCGGCGAATGCGCCCTCTGGGGGTCGTTGAATCAGCAAGCTAACCGTGCACTGCAGCAGTCCTCCGAAGAGGAGTCTCTATAAGTGAACTCCCCCAAGGGGGAGAAACACTTACAGGAGAGACAGACGAACTTAGTTTCCCCCTCGAAGGATGTTCAGGAACGGGGGAAACTAAGTCGGCAGCAACCTCTGGAGAGTCTGGAGGGGCAGAGGAGTTGGACGATACCGCATGACATACCTCTGACTCAATAACGTCGACAAGGGTCAGAGGATCTACCTCTGACGGCGACGATGATTGCTTAACAGAAGCACCCATGCGGATGAACTGTAGCAAAGCTTCCTTGGAGGGCGGACCCGTAAGCCCCAAGGAAGACCTAATCTGTAAAAGAGGGGTTAGTGACAAGGCCTCATCCGGGGGGAGAGGTGGGGCTGCTTCACTAGGGGAAGCAACATCATCTCTCGAGAACCGGAGTTGGCCGACATTAACTTTGTCTACGCTACAACTCAATGGTCTCTCGTAAGAGACCAAATGAGTAGGAGCTTCGGAGGAAAGTCGCGAGATGGAAGAAGAGGCCTTGGGTTTTTCTTCCTACCAAGGAACCTTCGAAGGAGAAAAATACACTCATTACACTTTACGCTATCACACCGTTGACCTCTGCATAAAGGACAAAGGGTGTGAGGATCAGTCTCCACCGCCGACAAAAATGTCCCACAAGGGCAGCCTGCGAGTCCAGGGCAGGTGCGCATGGTCGCAGAAATCAACTTCAAAAACCCACAATAAGAGAAAAAGAAAAAGCAAAAGTCATTATTGGCTGCCAATATTCAGCGAGGATGAAGAGCGGCAACGTCCGTTCACCATCACAGCCGAAAGCAAAGTGAGCTCAATCACAGGTGTGTGAAGGGGGCAGTAGCAAGCTACCCTCCCCTACCTCCGCTAACTAGCGGTATGGGTAGTTAACCCTCGTTAAAAATTAATGGCTCGTCATTTCAGCTACGCCAAAAGTAATACCCCTATTAAATAGCGTGGTTTGCATTCCAGTTACGGAACAAATGCAAATACTTGGGTAACGTTTTCATGTCTTTCCTTTCCCTTAGGAGGATGTTAAAGTATTCGAGAATGGAAGAACTCTCATTCATTCCCACTTCCTTAGGTCTTGCTCCTTCAGAGGGGGCAGAAGGGTGAACCTCTGTCAACTTGGACGAGGGTTCTAGCCAGCTCACTTCTATGGGTGAAAGCCTATAGTTGTCTGCATAGTTTCTCTCCCTTAGAGATCTCAAACTCCTACTCAAAAGCAGATGAGAAGTGTCCTCCAGGAGTGGAGTGCTTGCCCTTTGCAGCCTTCTCTTCTGTTTTGGAACAATCGGGATCAATCCTCGACTCGCCCTAATTAAGACTTAATCAGCAGCAGCCTTGGTTTTTAGGTATTTCTAATATGTGAAAAAAACCAAGGCTTGGGAAGAGGTAGAGGAGGAGGTTGCCTAGCATTGCTATCGAGTCTAAGGTCATACGAGCCTTCACTCCCTACGGAGGAATCCAGCAGGATTAGAGGAGTGGCAGGTGAAGGAACTATTGGAGAACTGGCGGTTGATCCTGAAACAGTCTGTTTGAAAGCCTTTACAAGGTCCAGAAACCAAGGGAGCATCCATCGAAAAAAGAATAGTTTCAAAATGAACACCTTATGCTTCCTTCTTTGGTTTAGGAGGGGTGCCATCGAAAGGAAGGGGGCGAGAAGATGGTAGCTCGCACCCCTATCCAGGCTAGTCTTCCCTGCGGAAGTGAGCGCTGTCCACTTATCTAGTAGGAAGATCAAATTGCATGGGAAAACCGACTCTCGAGAGTAAAATGCGCTGTTCCTCTCGAAAAATAGATCTACTACTTGGCGAACGTTGGTGAGACGAGTACTGATAGAGCCCGCATGCGCACGTTCTCGTGAGTTTGCATAGTCGAGTTGAACTCTACCTGTGTGCACTGATGAGGTAGCGCTCACCTTTTCTCTAGACAGTGTCAAGCGCTTGCATGCACAGCTAGATGAAGAGACTTGCTGGGAGCAATGAGCGTAGCACGCATGCACTTCTCTTAGCTTTAGAGACTCGCTGGAGAGAGCAATGCACGTAGCACGAACGCTCTTTGTCTAAATGAAGAGACTCATTGGAAGGAGCAGTGTATAGCAATAGCAAGTGCGCGCCTTCTTCCAGCAGAAGAGGTCACCCTTCCATCTTGGTAAATGGTAGTAGGCAACACTGCACCAAGACTTGCCCAGTGAAAGTTGGTCAGCTCTGACTGGCTAACACATCTAGAAGAGACACTCTCCTACTTGCCTTTTCCACGACAGGATAAAGGCACGTTTTCTTTTCCCGTAAGGGAGAGAGAGAACCGGCAGTTGCTGCGGGCTTCACCACAAACAGCCCATCAGGTTTTTCCTTGCGAGAAGGAGAAATTCGGGGGTAAGCTATCGTGAGCTTGTACTCGCATAGCGACTACCGCTATTTAGTCACGACGATGAGGGAGAGGGATTGCAGGTAATTACCTCCCACCGTGATCATCCAGCTCCAAATAGCTGCCCTCTGATGGGCTAGAGCAGGGCATGAACAAATCAAATGCCCTTCGAAGTGGGATCCCCTGACAAGTAACTCCGAGGAGAACTTGTCCACAACTGCTCATGCTGTCCCCGCTGAATCAGAGCGAACATAGGGGCAAGCAGAGGCTGAGGCCAAAACAGTTGAGCAGGCACGAGACTAAGTTGCCCTTCGGAGCCTTGGGGGATAATTCAGCCTATATAGAGGACGTCTGCTCCCTTTGCATTCCCAACCACAAAAACTCTAGTAGTACTTCCTTGCACAGGGAACCTGCAAGCCCCAAAGAAGGCCACAAAAAACTAACTGCTTCATCAGAAAGAAATTCCCTTACGGCAGCTGCCGGTGCTGTTTCTCTATCCAAAGTTGTCGTGGAGCCACATGGGTATCACTCGTACTCTTTCTACTCCTAGGGAAAGTAGAACAAGTAGAATCATCAAGAAGATATGAGTTGACAGGGAATGATGGCAAGGTTTCTTCCCTTCTAAGGCTAACCTCAAAGGGGAACGATCCCTCTTTGCCTTTTTCTTCCGTCGCCTACTAAAACTCTTCAAACGGGTGGGCAACCACTCCCTACACACCGAACTAGGAGACTCCTGCAAGCAATTGTGACCTCTACACACAGGACAAGAGACTGTGTGGGTCAGTCTTTTCAACGGACATGAAGGTACCTCAATGGTGCCCTTCATTACAAAGACAAACCTGCATACTGGATCTCACAGTCAGTCAAACCTGTAATGCTTTTGTAATCTCAAAAGAGAGATTAGTTCACCAAACTTTCAACCGAGCTCCAGAAGGCAATGGAAGACTTGGAAGACCCAGGCCTAAATGACTGAGGACAATGAAGCATGAAGTAGCAGATGATGAATGGAGAAGCATTAATTTAAAAGCTCAAGATAGAGAAGACTGACAAAATCTGAGATGATGATGATCTTAAAATAAATGGAAATTTTATCTTGGGTATAGCAGAGGAGTTTGACACGCCTGCACTCCACCAAGCCAAAATAAAACGTGACAGTGTTTAACGTGACAGTGTTTAACGTGACAGTGTTTACTAGTGCTGATGTGAGCCAAGTAGTGGGTTACCTCAGCTATCCCTCTCCTCCTATCTAGAAGAAGGTAATTACAACTTGAAAAATCTTCCCACCTGGTTTTCACCTTGCACCCATGTAAAGAATGTAAGGTTTGTATCTAATGCCGGAACAAATATATTTTCTCCAGAAGCACATTTTACAAACATCAACCATTAGGCTACTTAACTTCATTAACTAAAAAATGCCTGTTACATGAAAAAGATCAGTAGCATAAAACTTTTCAAAGTTACATTTAGTTCAAAACGTCAGTTAGTAAATACTGTATGTCAAGAGATTAAAAGACCTGAACACATGACAATTGCAAAGGCACAACTATTCACCATTGTCAGGATGCACACACCTAACAAGATTCAGTTTGCACTTTCTTAGGTCTTGCTAGGTGGGAGAGGAGTTCAGGTTAGCTAGGTCTGGAATTGATGTCTAGGATAGGATATCCCTATTGTTCAGTGTATTTATACATATTGTATATTCTTTTTTGCATTACAGTATTGCATAATAAGTGATGAATTCTAATTTTGAGATTATGACAAAATTTATGGACTTCTCTTTTCCATGATTAGTGCATTGCTTTCAATATGTGCTCAACACCACCTCAATATCCTAACTTCTCAACCAGGTCCTACATAATCTGGGACATGTGATGAATAGTTATGCCTTATTGGAAAGTTTACACCTACCTGAAAGGTAGCATATCCATTGCTTCTTTTCAAGGATCTAACACTAAAATTATATACCCGTAGAATTAACCGTATTATAGAAAAATATTTATTTAATGAAGGAATGCAGTTTTATATAGAAAATTTTAGTTTTCTTCAAGAATTGCCATTATTTCTGTCACAAGTAAATAGTTAATAAGATATACCCTAATGATAGTAATTGAGGCCACCCTGTGGGAACCAAGGATTTTGGGTGGGGAAAATTTACTGGCGAATCGATAAATAATGGTAAAACTAAACTGATCTTTGTTCAATTACAGAATAGTGCAAATTAGTTAGAACTCACATAATTGAATAAATCTTTGCAAATACACTATTGTGAATCCCATATACAGTACAGTACTGTAATACTGGCGGAAACCTCTAATAACAAATTTACAGGTTTAAAAAAAAAAAAATAAGTTTTGTTCCTTTTGTCATAGCACATACCATAGGAGCCTCTTCCTAACCGGAAGTTCAGAAAAACACCAATAGGTGAGGCCTCTTGTTCGAACAGAATAAAGGACCCAAAGGTTTATATTATAAAACTCTTTGTTAATTATTTTTAATAATGAAAAATGCAATATAATTAAAGCTCTTATTTTATTGATCATGTTAATATAAGGTTAGGGAAGAAATGTGTGCGATATAATTAGTCTGATCATTGGAAATGAAGTGATGTCCATGTTCAAACAGATAATGGAGGGCAAAGCAACAAATCACCCCTTTGGTTAAAAGGACTCTCATAAATGGCAGAGGTAAGGGACAGTGACATTGCCCTATCAAGCAGGACAATGCCTAGAGACCAACCATATGCTACCAAGTCCCCTTTCCACTCAAGCTAGGTAGGATCAATGAGGGCCAGCCAATGGCTGCTGATGACTCAGCAGATAAGATCTATAGGCTCCCCCAAACTCCACATCCTTAGCTCACAAGGATGGCAAAGTTGCAGCGATCAAAGAAAGTAATGAGTTTGAGCAGGACTCGATCCCCAGACTAGCGTTCAGCGGTCAAGAGACGATACCACATCGGCCACCACAGCCCTAATTGTGTATTCAACCCTTCAAGCTTGTGTAATTGAAAACATGTCAAAATACTAGCCCCACGTGGCTATCGTCCGAAGTGAAACATAGTCCGCTTGCCACAGTATTGGAGCAGTGAAAATGTTTAATCGCAGGCGAAGCAAGCATTCAGCAAAGCATAAACCAATAAATCATTAGCTCAATTAAACACAGATTTGTAAAATAATGAAGACTGCTATGAATCGTGACACTGATAATGGGATGGAAACTAGTTTTCTATGGGTCATTACTGTTACTCAAACCCCATTCACAGGTCATAAACTAGAAGTAAATCACAAATAAATCCTTACATTGTGATAAAGTAGATATCAAATAAATCCTTGACAGAATTGCACTTGGGACACTTTATCTGGCTAATATATGATACTCTAATTTCTAAGAAAACTGGAATTCACTATAAGAAATGGACAAGTGCTGGCTAGTTTGGTATTTTTCTCCATATGTTTAATAGAGGCTGGGGCATAACTTATGTATCGGTCGATTAAAATGTGAATTAAGTTTTTCACTATAAGTCCATTGTTTACATCTGATAGACTGAAGGAAACTTATTGCACATGCGTTTTTTTCCCGCAGTTTGGGGAGCTTTCAGTGTATTTACAAAGACGTATTTGTCAGGTGGTTTTTTTAAAACAATCAATAGCTTAGAAGTACTTCCTCATAAGTTCCTGGATGTTGTTCTACAACAGCCATTTTTTCCCAACCATGTTCAGTTTCAACTTAGCCACCATCTCGTAAAGACTTAAGGGAAGCCCATCAATATATTTCTAAATTTAGGTAATTTCATTTTTGTCAGCAATTGATTATGATGGAAAAGCTCTCATATCAGTGTTAAGCTATTGTTACTCATGTGCAATTAAAAAATAGCAGCGTAATAATGCCTCATAGGTCCGATTCCGATTTAATTTTCAGGGAAGGCCAGCACATTTTCTACTGCAAAACTTTTGTAAAGATTGCCACGAAAAAAAGAAAAAAGGCGACTGTGTCAATCATAAGGTAAGGAATTATTTGCGATTTACTTTTTCATAATGGAAGGATTTATTTGTGATTTACTTCATCATAATGTAAGGATGGAATAACTGCCGAGATGATATTGGCCGAAAAATGAAGTGACTTCCAGACTACTTACATGATTATTTTGTAGAATGTGAGCATGAAGAGGCAAAATCTGATGAATGGGAGCTAGGAGTGTTGGTGAAAATAGCTAAAAAGGGAGACCTGACTAATTGTAATAATTGCAGAGGCATAACACTTACGTCAGTTATGAAAATATATAGTATGCTTATTCTTAAGAGACTGGAGAGAAAGATGGATGAAAAGCTGAGAGATGAACAAGCAGGATTTAGAAAAGGTAGAAGTTGCACTGACCAAATTTTCATTTTGAGACATGTTGTACAGCAATGCGTAGAATGTAGAAATCCCCTTTTGATGGTATTTGTGGACTACGAAAAAGCCTTTGATAGTGTACACCGGCCAATTTTGTGGAGAATCCTGCGTTATTATGGAATTCCTCTTAAATATGTAAATTTGATTAAGTCTGTTCATGAGCATAGCAAGTGCAAAGGTAATGCTAATGGAGTCTTCTCAAGTGAGTTTCCAGTGAACAATGGAGTACTCCAAGGGAATGGGTTGTCCCCTACATTGTTTATCCTCCTCATGGACTTTGTAATGAGTAGAACAGTCTGAGATGGTGGAGAAGGATTGGACTGGATTGGTAATAGGACATTAGCTGACCTAGAGTATGCTGATTATGCTGTACTTGTTAGCAGAACACCACAAGATTTGCAATGCTTGCTTGCCAGAATGGATGAAATATCACACGAGGTGGGGCTGAAGATAAATAGAAGAAAGACATGATGAACGGAGTATGCAATGAAAGATGAAATATCATTGGAAGGAGTCAAGATTAATGAGGTAGAAACATTTAAGTATTTAGGAACAATGATCTTCAATACAGGGTCTTTAGAATTAGAGTTTAGTGAAAGATTGAAAAAAGCAAATCAGACAATGGCTAGGTTAAGTAAAATTTGGAAATCAAGTCACCTAAAATTTCATATAAAAATCAGACTATATATCAGTTTAGTGAGATCAGAGTTACTCTGTGGACAAAAGTCACGGTATGACAATGAAACAATCTCCAACAGATTTAGATTTGAGAATAAAGCCCTCAGAAGGATCTTGGGAGTTAAATGGCAGGGCAGGATTAGAAATGAAACTATAAGAGAGATTACTCGAGTGCCATATGTGGATGAGATCATGATGAGGGTTAGATGGAGATGGTTTGGGCATGCTCTTCGCACTCAAGAGAGATTAGTTCACCAAATGTTTAACTGGGCTCCACAAGGCACTAGAAGAATTGGAAGACCCAGGCCTACATGGCTTAGGACTATAAAGCGCGAAGTAGGAGATGATGTATGGAGAAGTATTGAATTAAAAGCTCAAGAAAGAGACGACTGGCAAAATCTAACCGAAGCCCTTTGCATCAATAGGCGTAGGAGGAGATGATGATGATGTGGATGATGTAGGGATTAATTTGTGACTTACTTTTAGTTTGTGACTTGGGAAGGAAAGTGGGGTCAAGCTGGCAGTTATGACCTGGGAAGGGGGGTCTGGGGGCTTGCCCCCCTGGCTAGGGGTTGTGACCTGGGAAGGGGGGTCCGGGGGGCTTGCCCCGGCTATTGGTTGTGACCTGGGAAATGTTAGGTTAGGTTAGGTGGGTTTGTTAGGTTCTGTACCCTAATACAAATTTCAAAAGTGTTAAATAATCATGTTTGGCCAGTTTACGGCCATTTACATGAACCATATATTTTTCCAACTGAACTTATTTTGCATTTCGGACCATTATTATTGCTGTAAATCACTCTTTTAGGACATTTCCCCACCAAAAAAAACCCCAGGTTTCACACTGGGGTCCCCCATAATTGTCTTTATATAAGGGAGTCCAAAAACTTATGAATGGGTGGTTTGCCCCAATAATCATGGTCAGAAGTGCATAAAACGCAAGATAGCTGGTGAGTAGGAAAAATATATGGTTCATGTATTTGGCTAGAAATTAAAGTATCATATTCACCCTTTATCTTTTGAGAGATAACACAATGAGCTTTAAAAGATTAATCACTACACCAAGAGTACCGTGAAACCTTGCTATAGCATGGAAATAGCCATAATAGTAGCCACTACACTTTGTTATGTTGAGATCCATAACACAACCTAACCATAACACAGCTACAAAGGAACCAAGTTGTCCTCAGAAAATGGGTTGTCACTGAATTGCCTACATCTGACTTAAGCCTTCATACATACATTCCAAAATAAGGTAAACTTCGCCATATGGTAGGTGAAGGAGGAGGAGCTACTTACAAAATGAACATAGGAGAAATTTCATTGATAGAAATTAAAGTGGAAGGATGGCTTGTGCGCAGGAAGTATAAAGTCGCTATCGCGCAAAACGCTATGCACAAACCCACAATAGGGAGCAGATACGTCCGACTTGTAAAATATAAACTAAAGAGCGAAATAAATCTTTCAGGGGAACAGGATCTCCATATTTTGTGCAATTTCTTGTGGATTTATTATGAGTCCCACAGAATAATGTGTAGCCCTAGAGTAGAAAAGGTTAGTTTTATCATTATTTATCAATTTGCCAGTAGAAATTTTCCCCATCCAAAACTCTTGGTTTCCACTGGGTTGTCCCCATAACCGTAGGATATTTCAGGGTATATATCAACTTTTTATTTGCGACGGAAATGTCATTCTCAAAGAGAATGATTATTTTTCTAAATATAACCCAATTTCTTTATTAGGAAAGTCTTTACTGTACTCTATATCCATACCACCTTGCCCGCCAGCTAGTCTGTGACCTGGGAAGGGTGATCCAGGGGACATGCCCCAGCTCGGTCTGTGACCTGGGTGAGTTTATGGCTGGGAAAGGGGGGTCTAGGGAGCTTACCCCCACCTAGGACTGTAACCTGGGTAGGTTAGTGACCTGGGAAGGGGGTCTAAGGGCAGCCCTTCTCCCCACACCATTAGGTCCATGACCTGGGAACTGATAGGTTAGGTTAGGTTAGGTGGGATGTGTTAGGTTCTGTGGTCTTTCAAGAATCTCAAAAGTATCAAATAATTACATTTTTTCCTGTTTTCACCCACCCATAGGCCCAGGTTCCCACCTGTGTCAGTCAGGAGCAGGGATAATGGGAGAATGATTTATCTGCGGTGGAAATACAAGGTCAAAAGCGCTGAAAGCGGTATTATTGTAGTGTATTACAGGGCAATGTAACCTAGTAAAAAAACTTTTTCTTATAGAAAAAATTACGCTCTCTTCAAAAATGACAATCGTTCCCGTTGCAAATGAATAGTTTCAGAAATATATATATATATATATATATATATATATATATATATATATATATATATATATATATCTATATCCTACAGTTATGGGGGACCCCCAGTGGGAACTCGGGGGTTTTGGGTGGGGAAAACATACTGGGGAAACGATGTATAACCGTAAAATAAATATTTTCTTCTCTATACATTACCTTCTTGGATTTATAATAATCGGAGGAAAAGACAAAACAGTATAACCAGTTCTGCCAATGTTTGATGTAGATCAAATGTTAGCATTCCATGCTAACGTTAGCACACTCACGTACGTATGTTCGTACATACCAGTTTTCAATCTTCTGCGCAAAAACCCCGTCTCCCTGCGCAGAAACTTTTCCCCCACCAATAGGATTTCTTCTTCCCTAACCGTGAAATGTAACTCTCCATCTCTCTACCAGCTCTGTTCAAGTCTATTACATGATTACTTATGTAATACCCCCATATACATAACACTTAGACCCTAGAATTACTAGTTTTATTATCCTATACCTTATAAAATCAACTCATTTTACTGTATATTCCCATTCAATATTATTTATCATACATCGCATTTTATCTTCCTATATTGGTTTTATTCCTTTTGTTATTTCTTTATCACACCCCGATTTCACATAAATACTTGCTCTATATAAGTTTCCATATTCAGTTCATTCATGTTTACCCTCTAGACTCCGTTGTTTTCCCGTTAACCAATCACAAACCTATACGTATTCAAAGTTAACACAAGGGGGTTGTCAGTTTATATTTCCCTACCCCATTCCTTTATCTCTAAGTGGTCTATTCATACCCCTCCCACCAAATCCTTTTCCCTGGAAACCTTTGTTCTAGTAAGGTGTCCGTCATTTCAAGTGAATTTATTTTTTCGTAATTTGCGATGGAGAAAGTTATAGAAACTTGCAACGGCTGCAGTATTCCATACCTAAAAGCATTTGCTGAATTCCATGGTGATTTTTGATTCTTCATCCAATGTTGATAATTTCCTTAAAACACACAATGTAATTCCTCAACGTTTACAGTGCCCCAAGTGCCGTTCCCTCCTAACTTACAAGAAAGACATTCACGTGTTTTATTGTAATACCGAAACCAAGATACCTAAAACCAAAAAAAAACGTCGCTCTGGTTATACTGTTACTTCTTATAAAGGTACATTTTGGGGAAAAAGTCGCCTACCCCCATGGAAGATAATATTTATAGTTAACCCGTCAGTCTCACTCTCCCGTGTCCCGCAAGTTTCGACGTCCCCTTCATAAAGGTAAGTCATTCAACAAAATTTAATATGTGTGTTTTGTGACCTGTTAACTTCTAGGTTAGGTTAGGTGGGTTTGTTAGGTTCTGTACCCTTTTTGTACCTTTTTATATATTGTGTAAAGTGTATATGGAACAATTCATTAAAATACACGATATTACCGTAACATTGCTACCGTTAGCAATGCCTTTGTAACGTTAACCCTGTGAACCATTGGTAACGTTGTTATTTTAACATTCCTAGTACATACGTGAGTTTTGTGACCTGGGAACTCCTAGGTTAGGTTAGGTGGTTTTGTTAGGTTCTGAACCCTTTTTATACTTTTTATATATTGTGTAAAACTCATATGGAAAAATTCCTTAAAATACGTATGGAAATATCTTAGCATTACTATCGCTAGTAATGTCACCGTACCGTTGGTAACGCTGTGTATCATTCGTATCATGGCTAATTTTACCGTTATCAGTAAATACCTGAGGTTTGTGACCTGTCAACTACTAGCTTAAGTTAGGTGGGTTTGTTAGGTTCTGTACCCTTTTTGTACTTTGTATATAGTGTGTAACAGGTAATAACAGTCCCAGGCATCGTTGGTAACACTGTGTATCATTGGTAACGTTGCTAATGTTATCATTCACAGTACATTCGTGAGTGGAGTGACACCGTTGAACAAGTGCTTATATTTAGATATTTTAACAACATATATGACAACAGTGATTATATTTAGCCATTTTAACAGAAAATATGTTTTCCTGTAGAAAATAACGTGATTTAAACGGTTTTCACCTTCATTTCCTCCGTAATAACAGCAACCAATTCGGCAACTTAAAGTTAGTCAAATTGGTTCATCTGTTAGTTTGCAGTTGGAATGAAGGTCAAATTCGGTTAAATTACATTATTTACTATAGGAAAAAATATTTTCTGTTCGTAATCACACCCAGTAATGCAATAAAACTTACCC